>NC_136266.1:5222904-5547904 GCF_964187855.1 Myxine glutinosa
TCACCCACGACTTACCCTTGACCATCGCCCATGACTTACCCTCGACCGGCGCCCACGACTTACCCTCGACCGGCGCCCACGACTTACCCTCGACCATCGCCCACGACTTACCCTCGACCATCGCCCACGACTTACCCTCGACCATCGCCCACGACTTACCCTCGACCATCGCCCACGACTTACCCTCGACCATCGCCCACGACTTACCCTCGACCATCGCCCACGACTTACCCTCGACCATCGCCCATGACTTACCCTTGACCATCGCCCACGACTTACCCTTGACCATCGCCCACGACTTACCCTTGACCATCGCCCACGACTTACCCTTGACCATCGCCCATGACTTACCCTTGACCATCGCCCACGACCTGCCCTGATGACCAAATAAATTGTGCGACAACAAACAAGGTGTTATATTTTTCAGACCACCATTTTTTTATATATTTATTTTTGTATACTGAATCGAGGCTCGTGAAAGAGCTAACATTTACTTCACAAACAAATCAACCAGACAAACAAAATACCCAAAAAGAGGGAGCGGAAGACAAGATGGGGAGAGAAGGGGAAGCACACAAACACAACATCCGAGAGCAGGGAGATGTGTGGAAAGGAGAGGGCCCGGGGGCTGGAGGCATGGGAAGGGGGGGGGGGGGGGGGGGGAGGGAGAAGTATAAAACACAAGGACACCAAGGACTTCCTGGACAGAAGTTGGTATTTCAAAAAAGTGGAATTGGGGTGAAATTAGCGGGGGTAGAAAAGATCAAGGTTTTGGATGGGGGAAGATAAGAGATGGTGGTGAACAGCTGTTTTAAAGACCTGGAGGGAGGAGTGGGATTGAAGAGAGTGAGGGAGTTTGTTCGAGAGGCGGGAGAAAAGAGGAATGAAGGAGTGAAGGTGAGCAGAGAGTCTTGATTTTGGCAGTTTAACCATAAGAGGGTTGCAGGCAGATCTTGTGCGTCCTGTAGGAATATTTGCGGGACAGAGCCCAGAGAGAGCTGGGGGGGCAAGGCCAGAGAGGAGTCGGTAGAAGACGGAAAGACCACCAACCTGCCTGCGGTGAGTGAGTGAGAGGCCCTTGGAGTTAGCTTCATTGCAGGAGATTCCAATGATTTCACCTTGACCTTAAATTCGGAGGTGTATTAAGCAAATGAAGCACAGATGCACCTTACCCTAAGCTGTCTAGAGAGCGCACTTTCATTCTGATCAGATAAACCTTGGTCGAATTTTGATGAGAAATATTAAAATGTCGACAATTGGGTCATGACCTTCAAAATGAGGTCAATGTCAAAAAATGATGTCAACCCCACAACTTTGTAATCCCGTTATTGATGCAGAATTTAGTCCCAGCCGGTTCCGAGATGCAGCTCGGACATTGATACAGTTTGGAAATTTGGAATGTGAGAGTGGAGGAAATCACTAAATTTGGAATGTTGAAAGTGCAGGAAATCACTAAATTTGGAGTGTTGAGAGTGCAGGAAATCACTAAATTTGGAATGTTGAGAGTGCAGGAAATCATTAAATTTGGAATGTTGAGAGTGCAGGAAATCACTAAATTTGGAGTGTTGAGAGTGCAGGAAATCACTAAATTTGGAATATTGAGAGTGCAGGAAATCACTAAATTTGGAATGTTGAGAGTGCAGGAAATCATTAAATTTGGAATGTTGAGAGTGCAGGAAATCACTAAATTTGGAGTGTTGAGAGTGCAGGAAATCACTAAATTTGGAATATTGAGAGTGCAGGAAATCACTAAATTTGGAATGTTGAGAGTGCAGGAAATCACTAAATTTGGAATATTGAGAGTGCAGGAAATCACTAAATTTGGAATGTTGAGAGTGCAGGAAATCATTAAATTTGGAATATTGAGAGTGCAGGAAATCACTAAATTTGGAATGTTGAGAGTGCAGGAAATCATTAAATTTGGAATGTTGAGAGTGCAGGAAATCACTAAATTTGGAATGTTGAGAGTGCAGGAAATCACTAAATTTGGAGTGTTGAGAGTGCAGGAAATCACTAAATTTGGAGTGTTGAGAGTGCAGGAAATCACTAAATTTGGAGTGTTGAGAGTGCAGGAAATCATTAATTTGGAATGTTGAGAGTGCAGGAAATCATTAAATTTGGAATGTTGAGAGTGCATGAAATAACTAAATTTGGAGTGTTGAGAGTGCAGGAAATCACTAAATTTGGAATGTTGAGAGTGCAGGAAATCACTAAATTTGGAGTGTTGAGAGTGCAGGAAATCATTAAATTTGGAATGTTGAGAGTGCAGGAAATCACTAAATTTGGAGTGTTGAGAGTGCAGGAAATCACTAAATTTGGAATATTGAGAGTGCAGGAAATCACTAAATTTGGAATGTTGAGAGTGCAGGAAATCACTAAATTTGGAATATTGAGAGTGCAGGAAATCACTAAATTTGGAATATTGAGAGTGCAGGAAATCACTAAATTTGGAATGTTGAGAGTGCAGGAAATCATTAAATTTGGAATATTGAGAGTGCAGGAAACACTAAATTTGGAATGTTGAGAGTGCAGGAAATCATTAAATTTGGAATGTTGAGAGTGCAGGAAATCACTAAATTTGGAATGTTGAGAGTGCAGGAAATCACTAAATTTGGAGTGTTGAGAGTGCAGGAAATCACTAAATTTGGAGTGTTGAGAGTGCAGGAAATCACTAAATTTGGAGTGTTGAGAGTGCAGGAAATCATTAATTTGGAATGTTGAGAGTGCAGGAAATCATTAAATTTGGAATGTTGAGAGTGCATGAAATAACTAAATTTGGAGTGTTGAGAGTGCAGGAAATCACTAAATTTGGAATGTTGAGAGTGCAGGAAATCACTAAATTTGGAATGTTGAGAGTGCAGGAAATCACTAAATTTGGAATGTTGAGAGTGCAGGAAATCACTAAATTTGGAATGTTGAGAGTGCAGGAAATCATTAAATTTGGAATGTTGAGAGTGCATGAAATAACTACATTTGGAGTGTTGAGAGTGCAGGAAATCACTAAATTTGGAATGTTGAGAGTGCAGGAAATCACTAAATTTGGAATGTTGAGAGTGCAGGAAATCATTAAATTTGGAATGTTGAAAGTGCAGGAAATCACTAAATTTGGAGTGTTGAGAGTGCAGGAAATCACTAAATTTGGAATATTGAGAGTGCAGGAAATCACTAAATTTGGAATGTTGAGAGTGCATGAAATCATTAAATTTGGAATGTTGAGAGTGCAGGAAATCACTAAATTTGGAGTGTTGAGAGTGCAGGAAATCACTAAATTTGGAATATTGAGAGTGCAGGAAATCACTAAATTTGGAATGTTGAGAGTGCAGGAAATCACTAAATTTGGAATATTGAGAGTGCAGGAAATCACTAAATTTGGAATGTTGAGAGTGCAGGAAATCATTAAATTTGGAATATTGAGAGTGCAGGAAATCACTAAATTTGGAATGTTGAGAGTGCAGGAAATCATTAAATTTGGAATGTTGAGAGTGCAGGAAATCACTAAATTTGGAATGTTGAGAGTGCAGGAAATCACTAAATTTGGAGTGTTGAGAGTGCAGGAAATCACTAAATTTGGAGTGTTGAGAGTGCAGGAAATCACTAAATTTGGAGTGTTGAGAGTGCAGGAAATCATTAATTTGGAATGTTGAGAGTGCAGGAAATCATTAAATTTGGAATGTTGAGAGTGCATGAAATAACTAAATTTGGAGTGTTGAGAGTGCAGGAAATCACTAAATTTGGAATGTTGAGAGTGCAGGAAATCACTAAATTTGGAATGTTGAGAGTGCAGGAAATCACTAAATTTGGAATGTTGAGAGTGCAGGAAATCACTAAATTTGGAATGTTGAGAGTGCAGGAAATCATTAAATTTGGAATGTTGAGAGTGCATGAAATAACTAAATTTGGAGTGTTGAGAGTGCAGGAAATCACTAAATTTGGAATGTTGAGAGTGCAGGAAGTCACTAAATTTGGAGTGTTGAGAGTGCAGGAAATCACTAAATTTGGAATGTTGAGAGTGCAGGAAATCACTAAATTTGGAATGTTGAGAGTGCAGGAAATCATTAAATTTGGAATGTTGAGAGTGCATGAAATAACTAAATTTGGCGTGTTGAGAGTGCAGGAAATCACTAAATTTGGAATGTTGAGAGTGCAGGAAATCACTAAATTTGGAATGTTGAGAGTGCAGGAAATCACTAAATTTGGAGTGTTGAGAGTGCAGGAAATCATTAAATTTGGAGTGTTGAGAGTGCAGGAAATCACTAAATTTGGAATGTTGAGAGTGCAGGAAATCATTAAATTTGGAGTGTTGAGAATGCAGGAAATCACTAAATTTGGAGTGTTGAGAGTGCAGGAAATCACTAAATTTGGAATGTTGAGAGTGCAGAAAATCACTAAATTTGGAATGTTGAGAGTGCAGGAAATCATTAAATTTGGAGTGTTGAGAGTGCAGGAAATCACTAAATTTGGAATGTTGAGAGTTCAGGAAATCATTAAATTTGGAATGTTGAGAGTGCAGGAAATCATGAAATTTGGAATGTTGAGAGTGCAGGAAATCACTACATTTGGAGTGTTGAGAGTGCAGGAAATCACTAAATTTGGAGTGTTGAGAGTGCAGGAAATCACTAAATTTGGAGTGTTGAGTGCAGGAAATCATTAAATTTGGAATGTTGAGAGTGCAGGAAATCACTAAATTTGGAGTGTTGAGAGTGCAGGAAATCACTACATTTGGAGTGTTGAGTGCAGGAAATCACTAAATTTGGAATGTTGAGAGTGCAGGAAATCACTAAATTTGGAATGTTGAGAGTTCAGGAAATCATTAAATTTGGAATGTTGAGAGTGCAGGAAATCATTAAATTTGGAGTGTTGAGAGTGCAGGAAATCACTAAATTTGGAATGTTGAGAGTGCAGGAAATCATTAAATTTGGAGTGTTGAGAGTGCAGGAAATCACTAAATTTGGAATGTTGAGAGTGCAGAAAATCACTAAATTTGGAATGTTGAGAGTGCAGGAAATCACTAAATTTGGAGTGTTGAGAGTGCAGGAAATCACTAAATTTGGAGTGTTGAGAGTGCAGGAAATCACTAAATTTGGAGTGTTGAGAGTGCAGGAAATCACGAAATTTGGAGTGTTGAGAGTGCAGGAAATCACTAAATTACGAGTGTTGAGAGTGCAGGAAATCACTAAATTTGGAATGTTGAGAGTGCAGGAAATCACTAAATTTGGAGTGTTGAGAGTGCATGAAATCACAAAATTTGAAGTGTTGAGAGTGCAGGAAATCATTAAATTTGGAGTGTTGAGAGTGCAGGAAATCACTAAATTTGGAATTTTGAGAGTGCAGGAAATCACTAAATTTGGAGTGTTGAGAGTGCAGGAAATCACTAAATTTGGAGTGTTGAGAGTGCAGGAAATCACTAAATTTGGAATGTTGAGAGTGCAGGAAATCATTAAATTTGGAGTGTTGAGAGTGCAGGAAATCACTAAATTTGGAGTGTTGAGAGTGCAGGAAATCACTAAATTTGGAGTGTTGAGAGTGCAGGAAATCACTAAATTTGGAGTGTTGAGAGTGCAGGAAATCACTAAATTTGGAATGTTGAGAGTGCAGGAAATCATTAAATTTGGAGTGTTGAGAGTGCAGGAAATCACTAAATTTGGAACTTTGAGAGTGCAGGAAATCACTAAATTTGGAGTGTTGAGAGTGCAGGAAATCACTAAATTTGGAGTGTTGAGAGTGCAGGAAATCACAATCGATATTGTAGATCGCAGTAAGAGTACTCAGCACAGGCAGGTATCTATATCACGGATCACCATACCAGTAATCAGCACAGCCAGGTATCTATATCACGGATCACCATACCAGTAATCAGCGCAGGCAGGTATCGCTATCACGGATCACCGTACCGGTAATCAGCACAGGCAGGTATCTATATCACGGATCACCATACCAGTAATCAGCGCAGCCAGGTATCGCTATCACGGATCACCATACCAGTAATCAGCGCAGCCAGGTATCTATATCACGGATCACCGTACCGGTAATCAGCGCAGCCAGGTATCTATATCACGGATCACCATACCAGTAATCAGCGCAGCCAGGTATCTATATCACGGATCACCGTACCGGTAATCAGCACAGCCAGGTATCTATATCACGGATCACCATACCAGTAATCAGCGCAGCCAGGTATCTATATCACGGATCACCGTACCGGTAATCAGCACAGCCAGGTATCTATATCACGGATCACCATACCAGTAATCAGCACAGGCAGGTATCGCTATCACGGATCACCATACCGGTAATCAGCACAGGCATGAGGGGTCCAACGGCCTCCTCTATCCAAGTTCGGTTTTACCTGTTCACCCCTCAAGCTGCTGCTCACATGTCAAAGCAGAATGGGCCTCGTAAGTGTTCAAACCGGAGTGCTGATTGGCAGCCATTGCTTTACCAAGTCAGAAAAATATCATTAACAAGATGAAAGTGAAAAACTTCAACAACTCTGTGAAGGACTTGTCGAGGTTTAAGATTGAATTTTGATCAGGATTGAGTGGTCCATGATCCATATTTTTTTTATTATTTTGTGTTCCAAAAACCATTCGTCATTTGTCCTTCATCAGTACCAGTGATGATGTCATTGATATAGGTAAACAAAAACCAAGAATGTTATTTTGTTTTGTTCTCAGGTTCTTTCGCCACTCTCGGGGAAAGTGCTTGGAGCAGCTCCGATAACTGTTCTATCCATCCCTGTGCTTCCTGTCCGTCTTCGTTTGCTCCCCATTGGGAAGATCTCTCTCGGTATTGACCCCACCTCCGGTGGTAACGCCACCTTCGTTGCCACGGTAACTGCAGACAGCCTTCTGGATGCAACTCGTCAGGTGACGTGATATATTAGTGTATCGCTGAAATGCTTTGTTGTCTTTGCTTTTGCTGATTGATCACTGAAGTCCTCTCGAATATATTTCGACATCTTGGTTATCCAATAGAATAAGAAAATCCAAAATATTTTGTGCAACGAAACATCAAAGCTGGAAGTCTAACAAAATTGAAAATCTTTCCAAACAGGAAACTTACCGTTTATAAGGACGTCATAAAGGACACTAAAAGGCACGAATAACTAATGTAACGTGTTCGATAGGGTGGTGTAATAGACGCTGCATCAACGGTGGTAAAATACGAAATTAATTTATTTATACAAATATTACCATCTTTATTTTATTTAAACTCGTACACCTGCTCACTATGACAGGGCAGGTAGGGGGTCATTCCTCTTTGGGGTATGTAGATTATAGTCAATCTACTGTATATCTATGGGTGGGTCTCAAGAACATTGGGGGTGTGTTCATTTACCAAGTTTCTTGTGAAGAGATGGCCAAGTGGTTTAAGCATTCGAGCAAGCACTCCATTCAAAACCCTTAATGAACGGCTGGCTTGGCAAGCGCTAGCTAGCTGAACACATCGCGTTCTTACTTCCTTACAGTTTCGTGTTAAACAGCAGGAGCGAGTTTTTCAAAAGTTCGCTACGAAAAACGCCACGGTAGCGGCAGGAAGGGTCATGTTATTTACCCAACCCTTGTGGGGTATTTAGAGTACAGTAGATCTTCCCTCAGTTCTGTAAGTAAAACTTACCTCACAGATGTCGGGATTCCTCCAAATTTCTTTGTTTGTTATAAAGAGCAGTGCAAGATAAACATCAACGAGCATGATCGACTGTTTAAAAAGATAATCAGACGTGTTTGTGGTTTACAATATTTTAACTGGTAGAGGCTGTTGGGCCGTTGCTCCCACGAAAACGCCATAAGCTATTTATAAACGTTGACTCGAGGTTTGTTCAAGGAGGTAAACCCCCTTGGGGAGGGGGGGGGGTGGAATGAATGCCTACAACCTTCATTGTGTGACCCGTAATCATCCTGTCAAGTTTGTTTGAGATTGGATAAGTAATGACGGAATGTATTGGGGTCAAAAAATCATCAGACAGACAGAGAGACAGACAGACACCAAATTGTGTATTTTAGTATGATTGAATTATTTACTTGAACACTGCAAAACACAAATCGCCTTCTTAACCCATAAAGCTTGTCGGGCTTAGACATGTTATAAAGCTCATCGGGCCACGATCATGGCTTAGACATGTCATAAAGCTCATCGAGCCATGATCATGGCTGAGACATGTCATAAAGGTGGTCGGGCCATGATCATGGCTGAGACATGTCATAAAGCTCATCGGGCCACGATCATGGCTTAGACATGTCATGAAGCTCATCGGACCACGATCATGGCTGAGACATGTCATAAAGCTCATCGGGCCATGATCATGGCTGAGACATGTCATAAAGCTCGTCGGGCCAAGATCATGGCTGAGACGTGTCATAAAGCTCGTCGGGCCACGATCATGGCTCAGACGTGTTATAAAGCTCATCGGGCCACGATCATGGCTTAGACATGTCATAAAGCTAATCGGCCCACGATCATGGCTTCGACATGTCATAAAGCTCATCGGGCCATGATCATTGCTGAGACATGTCATAAAGCTCGCCGGGCCACGATGATTGCTGAGACATGTCATGAAGTTTGTCAGACCACGATCATGGCTTAGACATGTCATAAAGCTCATCGAGCCAAGATCATGGCTTAGACATGTCATAAAGCTTATCGGGCCACGATCATGGCTGAGACATGTCATAAAGGTGGTCGGGCCACGATCATGGCTGAGACATGTCATAAAGCTCATCGGGCCACGATAATGGCTGAGACATATCATGAAGCTCGTCGGGCCACGATCATGGCTTAGACATGTCATAAAGGTCATCGGGCCACGATAATGGCTGAGACATGTCATAAAGCTCATCGGGCCACGATCATGGCGTAGACAGGTCATAAAGGTCATCGGGCCACGATCATGGCTGAGACATGTCATAAAGGTTATTGGGCCACGATCATGGCTGAGACATGTCATAAAGGTCATCGAGCCATGATCATTGCTGAGATATGTCATGAAGGTCATCGGGCCATGATCATTGCTGAGATATGTCATAAAGGTCATCGGGCCACGATCATGGCTTAGACATGTCATAAAGCTCGTCGGGCCATTAAAATGGCCGAAACGTGTATGCAAACGAGCTTAAACTGACGTCAACCTAAATAACGAATCACAAACATAGAATACTGCATATAATCTATCTATAATTCCAGTAATCTCTGTGTGTGTGTGTGTGTGTGTATGTGTGTGTGTATGTGTGTGTGTGTATGTCTGTGTGTCTGTGACCGCTGTTTCTCGACAACCACGGGTCCGATATACTTTAAACTTGCCAGGTATATTGCTGGGGACCCGAGGATGTGCCTTTTCAAGGTTTCATATTAATCGGAGAAGTAGTTACCGAGCTATGGCGATTTCTTTACCAAACTCCGCAAGCCGTTCGCTTTGGACCAAACCATTTCATGTAAATAGAGGGGGGGGGATTGTCACCGTACTCGCAAGCCGTTCGCTTTGGACCAAACCATTTCATGTAAATAGAGGGGGGGGGATTGTCACCGTACTCGCAAGCCGTTCGCTTTGGCTTTGCGAATGGACCAAACCATTTCATGTAAATAGAGGGGGGGGGGGATTGCCACCGTACTCGCAAGCCGTTCGCTTTGGCTTTGCGAATGGACCAAACCATTTCATGTAAATAGAGGGGGGGGATATAATTTTAGATATCTATCTATAATTCCAGTAATCTCTGTACGTTTGTACGTTTGTTTGTCTGTGACCGCTGTTTCTCGACAACCACGGGTCCGATATACTTTTAACTTGCCAGGTATATTGCTGGGGACCCGAGGATGTGCCTTTTCAAGGTTTCATATTAATCGGACAATTACTTACCGAGCTATGTCCAAAAAACGATTCAACCAATCAGAGAGCAGCGAACTATCGCGTGTGCCGAACGTGGCGGACACACTCTGCCTCGGATGGCACATTTGAGAGCGTATTCATTTATTTCACGTTTGCAAACTATGTTGGCGTTAAACTATGTTTTAAAACTAATAAAAACGAATTTGCGCTTCATTCGCTTTCCTGCGCGTTTGTGCACGCGATGGCGATTTCTTTACCAAACTCCGGAAGCCGTTCGCTTTGGACCAAACCATTTCATGTAAATAGAGGGGGGGGATATAATTTTAGATATAGATATAGTACGGGCAACGCCCTAGTATATATAGTACGGGCATGCCCTAGTATATTAAATACGTATAATATATAATCTTATTGCAGTAGAGCAAACGTATATGGTCATGTATGTCGTTTTGTCGCTTTGTATGTATGTTTATACACGACGAAACGTCTTCTTCTTCTAAAAAATTATCATTACCACCCTCTTAATTAACCCTCTTAATTGCGTTAAGACTGCTGAGACCCCTCAGACCTTTGATGACCCTTTAATTCCCCCAAGACCCTTCAAACCACCAAGACCCCTGAAGACCCGAAATACCCTGAAGACCCCCAAAGACCCTAACAACCCAAAATACCCTTCAAGGCCCTGAGGCTCAAAAAGACCCAGAACACCCAGAAGACCCAAAACACCCCGAAGACCCAAAACACCCCGAAGACCCAAAACATCCCGAAGACCCAAAACACCCTGAAGACCCAAAACACCCCGAAGACCCAAAACACCCCAAAGACCAAAAACACCCCAAAGACCCAAAACACCCCGGAGACCCAAAACACCCCGAAGACACAAAACACCCCCGAAGACGCAAAACACCCCGAAGACCCAAAACACCCCGAAGACCCAAAACACCCCGAAGACCCAAAACACCCCAAAGACCCAAAACACCCCGAAGACCCAAAACACCCCGAAGATGCAAAACACCCCAAAGACCCAAAACACCCCGAAGACCCAAAACACCCCGATGACCCAAAACACCCCGATGACCCAAAACACCCCGAAGACCCCAAACACCCCGAAGACCCAAAACACCACGAAGACCCAAAACACCCCAAAAACCCAAAACACCCCAAAGACCCAAAACACCCCGAAGACCCAAAACACCCCTAAGACGCAAAACACCCCGAAGACCCAAAACACCCGGAAGACCCAAAACATGCCGAAGACCCAAAACACCCCGAAGACCCAAAACACCCAAACCACCCCGAAGACCCAAAACACCCCGAAGACCCAAAACACCCCGAAGATCCAAAACACCCCGATGACCCAAAACACATTGAAGACCCAAAACACCCTGAAGACTCAAAACACCACGAAGACCCAAAAGACCCAAAAGACCAAAAGACACCAAAGACCCAAAAGACCCTGAAGACCCAAAAACACCTCAAAGACCCAAAATACCCTCAAAGGCCGAGAGGATCCAAAATACCCTGAAGACCCAAATGGCCCTGAAGACCCAAAACACCATGAAACCCAAAACACACCGAAATGGTCAAAGATGCCTCCCCATCTGAAACGACGTGTGGTGAGGTGCGTGGAGCACACCGAGTCATGATAGTCTTATTATAATAGAGCAAACGGATATGGTTATGTCGTTATGTATGTAGCTATGTATGGATGTATGTTTATATGCGACAAAAACGTCTTCTTCTTCTTCAAATAAAATCACCACCCTCTTACTTAACCCTTTTAATTGCTTTAAGACTGCTGAGACCCCTCAGACGTTTGATGACCCTTTAATTCCCCCAAGACCATTCAGACCACCAATACCCCAAACACCCAAAATGCCCTTCAAGGCCCTGAGGCTCAAAAAGACCCTGAATACCCGAAGACCCCAAGACACCCTGAAGACCCAAAACACCCCGAAGACCCAAAACACCCTGAAGACCCAAAACCACCCCGAAGGCCCAAAACACCCAAAACACCCCAAAGGCCCAAAACACCCCAAAGACCCAAAACACCCCAAAGACCCTGAAGACCCAAAAGACCCAAAAGACCCTGAAGACCCAAAACACCTCAAAGACCAAAAACACCTCAAGGACCCAAAACACCTCAAAGACCCAAAATACCCTTAAAGGCCCAGAGGATCCAAAAGACCCTGAAGACCCAAATGGCCCTGAAGACCCAAAACACCATGAAACCCAAATGCCTTCCCCTCTGAAACGTGTGGTGAGGCGCGTGGAGCGTGCAGAGTCACCCTAGTATGTATGTATGTATGTGTATATACATATATATATATATATATATATATATATATATATATATATATATATATATATATATGTATGTATGTATGTATGTATGTATGTATGTATGTATGTATGTATATATATATATATCAAATATATATGTAATATATAATATATATATAATATATATAATATATTGAAGTGTGGTGCTGCGCACACACAACTTGCTTGTCAAAGAGGTAGGCCATAACGCGTTTGTTAAAACAAAAGAGTCTTTATTTCGAAAGCTCGAACTGCAGCACTGAGCGGGCTCGAGCTTAGAGGACGCATATATGTGCCGAGGCCACGCCTAGTCCCCGGGCGTGGCCGATCGGTCGAAGGGCGGGGCATGTGCCATCGGTCCACGCCTGGGCGCTCGCGCCACCCACTGGTGTGCGGAATTATTACCCCTTGTGCCCGCCACACGCGCCCCCCCAGAATTCCCGCGCACCTGAAGGGTGAGTTTGCGGGGAAGCCGGATGACCCAGCCGAAACGCCCCCTGGCGATGGGTGCAGGGCTGGGGGGTAGCGGGCCGGCGGGGCTGGGGGGTGCTGGGGGTCCGACCGCCGGGGGGCGGCCCCGACGCGGAGGCAGAGCTGCTGGCGGGGGGTGGTCCGGATCGAGGTGGGCCGGCTTGAGGCGGTCCACGGAAATGCAATCCGGGGCACCGCCGATGTCGACAGTGAAAAATTTGTCCCCGGTCTCCAGCACGCGGAAGGGCCCATCGTACGGGGGCCGTAGCGGTGCCCGGTGGGCGTCGTGCCGGATGAACATGTACTTTGCCGTGCGAAGCTCCGGGGTGACGTGGGAAGGCGGGCAACCGTGGTGTGCCGTTGGCACCGTGGCAAACCTCCGGGCGGTCTCCTGAAGGGCGAACCGCTGTTGCGCCGCGGACCAAGGTGCCGTGGAGTCGGGGATAAATTCACCCGGTACCCGCAGTGGTTGCCCGAAGACCAGCTCCGCCGAGGACGCGCGCAGGTCGTCCTTGGGCGCCGTCCTGAGGCCCAGCATGACCCAGGGGAGTCTGTCGACCCAGCCGCCGTCGCGGAGGCTGGCCCGGAGCACAGCCTTCATGGAGCGATGAAAGCGCTCGCACAGGCCATTGGCACTGGGGATGGTAGGCCGTGGTGCGGTGTAGTTTCACCCCGAGCCCTTGCGCCACTGCGGCCCAGAGCTCCGAGGTGAACTGGGGGCCGCGGTCGGACGAGATGTCCGAGGGGGCACCGAACCGGGCAACCCAAGTGGCGATGAAAGCTTGCGCGACGTCAGCCGCAGCCGTCTCCGCCAATGGCACGGCCTCCGGCCACCGGGTGGTGCGGTCCACCATGGTGAGGAGGTGGGTGAAACCCCGCGAGGGGGGCAGAGGTCCCACCAAGTCGACGTGCACGTGGTCGAACTGACGCTCGGGCACCGCAAAAGGGGCCAATGGTGCCTGGGTGTGGCGGTGGACCTTTGCGCGCTGGTACGCGAGGCACGTCCTGGCCCAGTCGCGGACGTCCTTCCTGAGGCCATGCCAGACGAACTTCGGCCCGACGAGTTTCTGGGATGCCTTCATGCCAGGGTGGGACAGGCCGTGGATGGCGTCGAACACTGGGCGCCGCTAGCCAGCGGGCACGATGGGGCGAGGCCGGCCGAGGGAGACATCGCATAGGAGGGCCGTGCCCGCGGCGTTGAACGGCACCTCAGTGACGCGGAGGCCCATGACAGCGGTCCGCAAGGCCTGGACGCCGGGGTCGGTGGTCTGGGCCTCCGCCATCCGGGCATATTCGACCCCGATGTGGACCGCGTGCACGACGGACCGGGAAAGGCAATCCGCCACCGGGTTGTCCTTACCCGCCACATGACGGATGTCCGTCGTGTACTCGGACACGGCAGAGAGGTGGCGCTGCTGCCGTGCCGACCATGGCTCGGCGACCTTGGCTATCGCGAACACAAGGGGCTTGTGGTCAATGAAGGCCGTGAACGGGCGGCCCTCCAGCAGGTTGCGGAAGTGTCGGACCGCCAGGTGGAGCCCGAGCAACTCGCGGTCGAAGGTGCTGTACCGGCGTTCGTGCGGGCGAAGCTGCTGGCTAAAAAACGCCAGCGGTTGCCAAGCACCACGCACCCATTGCTCGTGCACCGCGCCCACCGCGTAGTCTGACACGTAGGTGGTGAGGGCGATCGGTGCATCGGGCGCCGGGTGCGCCAGCATGGTGGCGTCGGCCAGAGCCAGCTTTGCGCCCGCGAACGCCGCGGCCATCGGCTCCGACCATGGGATGTCACCTTTGCCCGGCTTGCCTCGAAGGGCCTCGTGCAAGGGGCGGAGGAGCCGGGCGACGTGGGGCACGAAGCGGTGGTAAAAGTTTACCATGCCCAGGAACTCCTGGAGCCCCTTGATCGTGCGTGGCCGCAGGAAATCCCTGACCGCCTCCACCTTGGCCGGTAAAGGGACGGCCCCGTGCTCGGTGATTCAGTGCCCCAAGAAGTCGATGGTGGCGACACCGAAACGGCACTTGGCGGGGTTGATGATTAGGCCATGCTGGCCCAGGCATTCGAAAAGCATGTGGAAGTGGAGCAGGTGCTCCTCCCGGGACGCGCTCGCGACTAGGATGTCGTCCAGGTAGACAAACAGGAAAGGCAAGTCACGCAAGACGCTATCCATAAGCCGCTGGAACGCCTGGGCCGCATTCTTCAACCCAAAGGGCATCCTTAGGAATTCGAAGAGGCCGAAAGGGGTGATGACGGCTGTCTTCGGGACGTCGTCCGGTTGGACGGGGACCTGATGGTAGCCCCGGATGAGGTCCACCTTAGAAAACACGGTCGTGTTGGCCAACCGGGCGGAAAAGTCCTGAATGTGTGGGACCGGGTAGCGGTCGGGGGTGGTGGCATCATTGAGCCGGCGGTAGTCCCCGCACGGCCGCCATCCCCCGCCGGGCTTCGGCACAATGTGCAGCGGAGAAGCCCAAGCGCTGTTGGAGCGCTGTACGATCCCCAGCCGCTCCAGCGTGGCGAACCCCGCTTTTGCCACGGCGAGCTTCGTGGGCTCGAGTCGGCGTGCCCGGGCATAGAACGGCGGCCCGACCATGGGGATGTGGTGCTCCACCCCGTGTTTAACGGCCACCGCTGAGAAGGTGGGCCGCGTGAAGGCCAGGAAACTGGCGAGGAGGCGGGTAAAGTCGTCCGCTGCCGGAAGCGTGCAAACAAAATCGCCGGGACGGAACCTTCCAGCAAGCCGCTTGGCAAGCCGCTCGGTGAGCCGCTCGGTGATCCGCTCAACGAGCCGCTCTGCGAACAAGCGAGCAAGCTAAAGGTTTCGGCCTGGACGAGCCGTCTGCGCTTCACGTCGATCAACAACCCATTCGCACATAGGAAGTCCGCACCAAGCAATGCCATTGGCACGCTGGCGGTCACGAACGACCATTGAAAGCGCTGCCCTCTGAACCGCAGGGAGAGGCAGCGCTTCCCGAATGTGTGGATGGGTGTACCGTTGACGGAAAGCAACGCGGGGCCCCGGCCCGCGGTTCGCTTGTGGGACGTGGAGGCGGGGATGACGCTTACCTGCGCTCCTGTATCGCAGAGGAAACGGCGCCCGGACAAGGTGTCCGTAATGATCAGGAGGCTGCCGGAATGGCCGACGCTCAGGGCCGCTAATGAGCGCTGGCCTGGTCGTTTCCCGACTTGTCAAACGAGCATGGCGGGCGACACGTCCTAGCTTTGTGGCCGAACCTGGCGTGGAAATAGCACCAGGCTTGCGGCGGTGGGGGCGGCGGCGGCCGCGGTGGCCGCGGTGTTCTCGGCGGCGGTGGTGGTGGGCGGGGCGGGGCGCGGCAGCGGCCACGAGGGACGCTGTAGCATCTGTCCCGGGATCCACGACGGCAGCACCGTAACTCGACCGCGTGTCGCAAGCCGCGAAAAACTTGTCGGCCTCTACGGCCAGGGCGCGGGGTTCCCTTATGTTGGAACCGGCCAGCGCGAGGCGAACCTGTAGAGGTAGCTGGCATCGGAAAGTGCCCGGAATAAGACATCCAGGGCTTGGTCACCCAGCAGCGACAGCATAAAATCCATCCGCACGGATGGTTGTGTGTCGCCGAGTTTGGGAAGGTCCAGGAGGCAGTCGGCCCGTTCGATCTCCGTGAGGCTGAACGTGGCGATGAGGAGACGTTTGAGCGCCTTGTACTTGTGGTCGACCGGCGGGTGCCGCAGGATGGACACGACTCGGGCGGCAGTGCCGGGCCCGAGGGTGGCGACCACGTGGTAGTAACGGGTCTCGTCCGCCGTTATGCCTCGAAGCTGAAATTGCACTTCAGCCTGCACGAACCACACGTCGGCCTGTGCTTCCCAAAACTGTGGGAGTTTTACTGCGACGGCGTTGGTGGCCATGGCGCGTTCTGTGTTCAGCAACGGCTGAACCAATCGGGGTCACCAGTGAAGTGTGGTGCTGCGCAGTGCGCACACACAACTTGCTTGCCAAAGAGGTAGGCCACAACGCGTTTGTTAAAACAAAAGAGTCTTTATTTCGAAAGGTCGAACTGCAGCACTGAGCGGGCTCGAACTTAGAGCCCGCATATATGTGCCGAGGCCACGCCTAGTCCCCGGGCGTGGCCGATCGGTCGAAGGGCGGGGCATGTGCCATCGGTCCCCGCCTGGGCGCTCGCGCCACCCACTGGTGCGTGGAATTATTACCCCTTGTGCCCGCCACAATATTATATATATAATCTTATTATATAATAGAGCAAACGTCTATGGTTCGCTATGTATGTATGTTTAAATGCGGCGAAAAACGTCTTCTTCTTCAAATAAAATTACCACCCTCTTAATTAACCCTCTTAATTGCGTTAAGACTGCTGAGACCTTTGACCACCCTTTAATTCCCCAAGACCCTTCAGACCCCCAAAGACCCAACATACCCTGAAGACCCCCAAATACCCCAAAGACCCAAAACACCCCAAAGACTCAAAATACCCTTCAAGGCCTGGAGGCTCAAAAAGACCCTGAATACCCGAAGACCCAAAACGCCCCGAAGACCAAAAATACCCCGAAGACCCAGAAGAGCCAAAAAGCCTCTGAAGACAGCAAAGACCCAAAATACCCAAAAACACCTCAAATACCCAAAATACCCTTAAAGGCCCAGAGGATCCAAAAGACCCTGAAGACCCAAATGGCCCTGAAGTCCCAAAACACCCGAAAGACCCAAAAGACACCGAAATGGTCAAAGATGCCTACCCCTCTGAAACGACTTGTGGTGAGGCGCGCAGAGCGCGCCGAGTCACGCTAGTACATATAATACTAAAGAACGAATCTTACAACGTATAATACCCAAGTAACTCATGAAAGCTTGTTTCTAATTGGTGGAGAAAATCCGATGACAAACAAGCATTTCCGGCCTACGAAGCAGTACATCCAGCACTCTATGGGTTAATACCTCCAAGAAGCTCCAGTTTAGCAGCACTTGGACATGTTACATCAGGTGGTGAAAAAGACTGCTTCAATCGGACTAAACTTCCATAATTTTTTTAACGATCTTTAAAATAGTATAGTATAAACATAAAGTATAAACAGTATACACATCAACACTATGTGGGGTAACGTGTTCTACGAACTCTCTAGTGACCCTCGCCAGAGGAGAGGTTATTGCATTTGAGTCCATTTGTCTGTTTGTCTGTTTGTTTTTTCTCATTGTTATGTGAAAGTGAAAGTTGAAAGGTTAAATAGACAAATAGACAGTGGATTTGTATCGTTTAATATAATTATAGAAGAAAAAACAAGTTTTCATATTCACGGAAAGTCGATTAGCTGTTGTTGTTGTTTTTTTGGTGTAAATTTTGAAGTGTAATGATGAAAGGCAAACAACCTTAAGGCCGTGATCTTCATATTATGTGCAAACTTATGTCGGGATATTCCGCACATCTCCACTCATTTATTCCTCTTTTCTCCCATTTGTGGAACTGCCTGCTTCCGGAGACTATCAAATTGGTGTGGCATCACCTCATGTCACCCCTCACCTGTAATAGTCTCTACCCACATTAACCCTACGTCACTAAACCCTCTTACCTGCAAGTTACCATTTCCTCCACTTCCCTCTCTCCCATTATTGTTAGGTCATTATACCTTTCTTATTGTATCCAATTATGGCCCCACTGTCACTACATTGGCTTTTTCCCTTTGTCAACTCACTCTTCCATGAGCCTCGATTTTGTTCACAAAATAATAATCATAAAATACCTATTAATAAATGGGACGGCGTATGGGGGGATGTTAATCGATAAAGTCCTTTATCTTACTTGGTATGTCCTGTATTCCCTTTGTACATCCACAGCCCCTTCCCCACTCCCCAGGTAACCTTCACCAAACCCTTCACCCCACCTAGTTGTCCTCTCCTCGTCCAAGCTTGGTCACAACCATTCCTCTATCCCACTTTCCTCTCGTCTGTGCAACTATCCTCTCCTGTGTTATCCCATGCTCCTGTGCTCCTCCCCATTCCCCCTTGCCTCCCCCTCCTTGCCTCCTCCCCTCTGCCCCCTCCAGCCATCCAAGACCTTTGCCCATCACCGCCTCATTATCTCCCCACTCCTAAGCTTTTGTCCCATTTATGATCCCCCTTTTCCTCCCTGCCTCTCCTCTTCACACATTGCAGTGTGTCTATGTGGTCTTACCTGCCTGTTAACCATCCTATTTGTCAGTCTGTTGACCTTTTGTCTTCTGTCATTCAACTCTTCTATGAGCCTCGACATCTGTAGAAAAAAATTAAGAGAGGAAAATAATGGGAACATTGGAGAGAAAAGGGAAGGTTGAGCAATGCTAAAAACAAAACAAACCTTTTTGCTTAAATAATTTATAAATGACCCCTTGTACCACTGCTGAACGTTCCAGGTACACACACCTGCACGAGCATGGGTGAGTCCACTCAAATGAAGTGCACCTCCTCTAAAGTTTATGATGTGCTTCATCTTTCATGATGCAAACCTTTCTGCATCAGGGGTCAATTTGATCATATTAGGCAAAGAAAATACCAAACGAATCAAATTGGAATCTTTAAACTCCAGGTGTTTCCTTCCGTTTGGTTGGCAGGATAGTCCATTAGTCCATACTCACCTTTGAGCTGTCTCGTCTGGGTTTGAGTGCAGACCTGACTATAAACTACCAACCTGGTGTTTCACATAAGGCGATACATCAACGAGCGTGGACCTGTCTTCCAGTTTGTGGACCTAAATTATCCAATGGTGTCTTTCGCCAAGAGTAGGCGATCGTCGCCGGCGTCCTGACCAAATAACAATTTTCTGCTTTATCCTGGAAGGCAATGGCATCCCACATACTGCAGTTCCTCGCCCAGAAACTCGCTTAGCTTCGGCAATCCCTGCCACCCTCAAAGGGGTTTGATGAATCCATCCATCCATCCATCCATCCATCCAATTATTCATTTTGTTGAGCTCAATATGAAGGTTTGACTAATAAATGAGGAATGTTTGTGTCTCAGGATGGAATTCTTGCCATGTGGATTGAGTTTTCTGACGGATCAACGTCTCCACTGCATTCCTTCCCACCCTCATCGTACATCCTCTCGGCATCGTCGTCGGATCCGTCGGTGATCATCGCGCGGTCTGGATCAGGAATCTTCCCAACTTCCCTGCTCGCAGTTGGTAATGGAAGTGCTCATGTGGAAGTGGAACTTCGGCGGCCAACTTCCTGTCAAGCTCACCCAACCGATGGAGTGGTCATTACCGCTGGTAAAGTAAAGGTTTATGCTCACCTGGCTACGTCGGGGACTACGCAGGAAGCCACAGGCTTAAGTAAAACCAGAAACCCAACCACTCAACAAACAACTATTTCTGAAACCTCATCACCGGAAGTTGCTGGCATTCATGGTGATGGTAATTTGAGTGAAGTTATTCCTGATTCTTTAGACCAGAGGGATGTGGGATTTGAGCACATCCAGCCAGCTAGGGATCGTTGGGAAGAGCATCAGACGAGTATTCCAGATCAAGAAATTGTACCTTCAGCAAAACCTAGGCCTGCCCCCTCGAACCTTGAATTGGGCCTGTATGCCGGACTCGCCTTGCTTTGTCTTGCGTTGCTGGCGTTTCTGCTCAACTGCACCTCGATGCTCGTTCGTCAAAGGCAGAAGTACCAGGACAATGGTGACGCCTCCATCACGAGGCAAAATTCCATTACGGCGATGGTGCAGAACTCCACGGAGGCTTCGTCTCCTGGTGCTCACTCGCAATGGCCGCACGCCAATCCGTGCTCGTCACGCGTCCTTTCCGGCTCTTCGGCTCAAGATCCGGACACCGACCATTCATCCGTCTCCCCGGGGTGCGCGGGGCAGCCCAGACCCTCCCCCACCTCCTGCCGTAAACAGGTGCAGTTCACAACGTTTGTCGGGGATACCAGCGGCGCGAAGGTGACCGAGGTCATGGGAAACAACCCGGTCGACTTGAAGAATGAACTTGAATTTGCGAAACTGGACCCTCAGACTCGAGAGTTTTCTGTCTGTGATGTGATGGTGGATGAATAATGAGTTTTGTGCAAGATGGGTAATTATGGCAGAGTTCAGAGTGATGTCATCTACAATAATAAAGGGCAATGTGTGTGTCAGTCAGTTTGGGTGTGTGTCTCTTCCACAACTGCAAAACCATGAAACCGAGCGGGCTAAAACTTTGCATACGTACTAAGTAAACTCCATCGGAGTGGATGAATGAAAACTGGGTGTTTGTACAAATCAAAACATGTCTTTTGAACACAATTAACTGGCTTATTTAATGAAAACAAAAACAGACTTTATCCTTGGTCAGTCCACGATCCCTCACAGGGGTCTTGAGCTTTGATTTCAGCCTGCTCAAACCGCCTTGCCTTGGAACAGGCCGCAATGGTTTCTGCACTATTAAACAGCCCGCAATGGATTCTCACTCACATCATCAAATGTTACATCTTCAAACGTATGAATCGCTGCATACATCCCTGTTGTAGGTGCTATAGTTTTCAAATTAGGAGCTTGGAGCGATGTTATGCATTATATAATGTGATTTTCCATGATGGCCTTTCACAGACTAATATATTAAATACACCAGCGTGACTCGGCGCGCTCCGCGCGCCTCACCACACATTGTTTCAGAGGGGTAGGCATCTTAGACCATTTCGGTGTCTTTTGGGTCTTCATGGTGTTTTGGGTCTTCAGGGCCATTTGGGTCTTCAGGGTCTTTTGGATCCTCTGAGTCTTTAAGTCTATTTTGGGTCTTTGAGGTGTTTTGGGTCTTCAGGGTCTTTGGTGTCTTCAGAGGCTTTTGGGTCTTAAGGGTCTTAGGTGTCTTTTGGGTCTTTGGGGTCTTCAGGGGTTTGTGGTTCTTAAGGGTCTTTTGGGTCTTCTTGGTCTTTAAGGGTATTTTGGGTCTTCGGGGTCTTTTTGGTCTTCGGGGTCTTTTGGGTCTTCGGGGTCTTTTTGGTCTTCGGTGTCTTTTGGGTGTTTTGGGTTTTCGGGGTCTTTTGGGTCTTCAGGGTGTTTTGGGTCTTTGGGGTGTTTTGGGTCTTCGGGGTGTTTTGGTTCTTCGGGGTGTTTTGGGTCTTCGGGGTATTTTGGGTCTTCGGGGTGTTTTGGGTTTTTGGGTATTCAGGGTCTTTTTGAGCCTCAGGGCCTTGAAGGGTATTTTGGGTCTTCGGGGTGTTTTGGGTCTTCGGGGTGTTTTGAGTCTTCGGGGTGTTTTGGGTTTTTGGGTATTCAGGGTCTTTTTGAGCCTCAGGGCCTTGAAGGGTATTTTGGGTCTTCGGGGTGTTTTGGGTCGTCGGGGTGTTTTGGGTTTTCTTCAGGGTGTTTTGGGTCTTCGGGGTGTTTGGGTCTTCGGGGTGTTTTGGGTCTTCGGGGTGTTTTGGGTATTTGGGGTGTTTTGGGTCTTCGGGGTGTTTTGGGTTTTTGGGTATACAGGGTCTTTTTGAGCCTCAGGGCCTTGAAGGGTATTTTGGGTCTTTGGGGTCTTTGGGGGTCTTGGTGGTCTGAAGGGTCTTGGGGGAATTAAAGGGTCGTCAAAGGGCTGAGGGGTCTCAGCAGTCTTAACGCAATTAAGAGGGTGGTAATTTTATTTGAAGAAGATGACGTTTTCGTCGCATATAAACATAGCGACAAACATAGCGACGTAACGACATAACCACATACGTTTGCTCTATTATAATAAGATATATATATATATATATATATATAAACGAAACGCAAGGTCCGTCCATGAAGCCGTCATGGGGACCGCAAGGCTAACCCCCGCTCTCGCAGGGAAAATGGCCTTTAAAATGCAAGTTGTTGTTGTTGTTATCTTACTTGGTATGTCCTGTATTCCCTTTGTACATCCACAGCCCCTTCCCCACTCCCCAGGTAACCTTCACCAAACCCTTCACCCCACCTAGTTGTCCTCTCCTTGTCCAAGCTTGGTCACAACCATTCCTCTATCCCACTTTCCTCTCGTCTGTGCAACTATCCTCTCCTGTGTTATCCCATGCTCCTGTGCTCCTCCCCATTCCCCCTTGCCTCCCCCTCCTTGCCTCCTCCCCTCTGCCCCCTCCAGCCATCCAAGACCTTTGCCCATCACCGCCTCATTATCTCCCCACTCCTAAGCTTTTGTCCCATTTATGATCCCCCTTTTCCTCCCTGCCTCTCCTCTTCACACATTGCAGTGTGTCTATGTGGTCTTACCTGCCTGTTAACCATCCTATTTGTCAGTCTGTTGACCTTTTGTCTTCTGTCATTCAACTCTTCTATGAGCCTCGACATCTGTAGAAAAAAATTAAGAGAGGAAAATAATGGGAACATTGGAGAGAAAAGGGAAGGTTGAGCAATGCTAAAAAAAAAAAAAACTTTTTGCTTAAATAATTTATAAATGACCCCTTGTACCACTGCTGAACGTTCCAGGTACACACACCTGCACGAGCATGGGTGAGTCCACTCAAATGAAGTGCACCTCCTCTAAAGTTTATGATGTGCTTCATCTTTCATGATGCAAACCTTTCTGCATCAGGGGTCAATTTGATCATATTAGGCAAAGAAAATACCAAACGAATCAAATTGGAATCTTTAAACTCCAGGTGTTTCCTTCCGTTTGGTTGGCAGGATAGTCCATTAGTCCATACTCACCTTTGAGCTGTCTCGTCTGGGTTTGAGTGCAGACCTGACTATAAACTACCAACCTGGTGTTTCACATAAGGCGATACATCAACGAGCGTGGACCTGTCTTCCAGTTTGTGGACCTAAATTATCCAATGGTGTCTTTCGCCAAGAGTAGGCGATCGTCGCCGGCGTCCTGACCAAATAACAATTTTCTGCTTTATCCTGGAAGGCAATGGCATCCCACATACTGCAGTTCCTCGCCTAGAAACTCGCTTAGCTTCGGCAATCCCTGCCACCCTCAAAGGGGTTTGATGAATCCATCCATCCATCCATCCATCCATCCAATTATTCATTTTGTTGAGCTCAATATGAAGGTTTGACTAATAAATGAGGAATGTTTGTGTCTCAGGATGGAATTCTTGCCATGTGGATTGAGTTTTCTGACGGATCAACGTCTCCACTGCATTCCTTCCCACCCTCATCGTACATCCTCTCGGCATCGTCGTCGGATCCGTCGGTGATCATCGCGCGGTCTGGATCAGGAATCTTCCCAACTTCCCTGCTCGCAGTTGGTAATGGAAGTGCTCATGTGGAAGTGGAACTTCGGCGGCCAACTTCCTGTCAAGCTCACCCAACCGATGGAGTGGTCATTACCGCTGGTAAAGTAAAGGTTTATGCTCACCTGGCTACGTCGGGGACTACGCAGGAAGCCACAGGCTTAAGTAAAACCAGAAACCCAACCACTCAACAAACAACTATTTCTGAAACCTCATCACCGGAAGTTGCTGGCATTCATGGTGATGGTAATTTGAGTGAAGCTATTCCTGATTCTTTAGACCAGAGGGATGTGGGATTTGAGCACATCCAGCCAGCTAGGGATAGTTGGGAAGAGCATCAGACGAGTATTCCAGATCAAGAAATTGTACCTTCAGCAAAACCTAGGCCTGCCCCCTCGAACCTTGAATTGGGCCTGTATGCCGGACTCGCCTTGCTTTGTCTTGCGTTGCTGGCGTTTCTGCTCAACTGCACCTCGATGCTCGTTCGTCAAAGGCAGAAGTACCAGGACAATGGTGACGCCTCCATCACGAGGCAAAATTCCATTACGGCGATGGTGCAGAACTCCACGGAGGCTTCGTCTCCTGGTGCTCACTCGCAATGGCCGCACGCCAATCCGTGCTCGTCACGCGTCCTTTCCGGCTCTTCGGCTCAAGATCCGGACACCGACCATTCATCCGTCTCCCCGGGGTGCGCGGGGCAGCCCAGACCCTCCCCCACCTCCTGCCGTAAACAGGTGCAGTTCACAACGTTTGTCGGGGATACCAGCGGCGCGAAGGTGACCGAGGTCATGGGAAACAACCCGGTCGACTTGAAGAATGAACTTGAATTTGCGAAACTGGACCCTCAGACTCGAGAGTTTTCTGTCTGTGATGTGATGGTGGATGAATAATGAGTTTTGTGCAAGATGGGTAATTATGGCAGAGTTCAGAGTGATGTCATCTACAATAATAAAGGGCAATGTGTGTGTCAGTCAGTTTGGGTGTGTGTCTCTTCCACAACTGCAAAACCATGAAACCGAGCGGGCTAAAACTTTGCATACGTACTAAGTAAACTCCATCGGAGTGGATGAATGAAAACTGGGTGTTTGTACAAATCAAAACATGTCTTTTGAACACAATTAACTGGCTTATTTAATGAAAACAAAAACAGACTTTATCCTTGGTCAGTCCACGATCCCTCACAGGGGTCTTGAGCTTTGTTTCAGCCTGCTCAAACCGCCTTGCCTTGGAACAGGCCGCAATGGTTTCTGCACTATTAAACAGCCCGCAATGGATTCTCACTCACATCATCAAATGTTACATCTTCAAACGTATGAATCGCTGCATACATCCCTGTTGTAGGTGCTATAGTTTTCAAATTAGGAGCTTGGAGCGATGTTATGCATTATATAATGTGATTTTCCATGATGGCCTTTCACAGACTAATATATTAAATACACCAGCGTGACTCGGCGCGCTCCGCGCGCCTCACCACACATTGTTTCAGAGGGGTAGGCATCTTAGACCATTTCGGTGTCTTTTGGGTCTTCATGGTGTTTTGGGTCTTCAGGGCCATTTGGGTCTTCAGGGTCTTTTGGATCCTCTGAGTCTTTAAGTCTATTTTGGGTCTTTGAGGTGTTTTGGGTCTTCAGGGTCTTTGGTGTCTTCAGAGGCTTTTGGGTCTTAAGGGTCTTAGGTGTCTTTTGGGTCTTTGGGGTCTTCAGGGGTTTGTGGTTCTTAAGGGTCTTTTGGGTCTTCTTGGTCTTTAAGGGTATTTTGGGTCTTCGGGGTCTTTTTGGTCTTCGGGGTCTTTTGGGTCTTCGGGGTCTTTTTGGTCTTCGGTGTCTTTTGGGTGTTTTGGGTTTTCGGGGTCTTTTGGGTCTTCAGGGTGTTTTGGGTCTTTGGGGTGTTTTGGGTCTTCGGGGTGTTTTGGTTCTTCGGGGTGTTTTGGGTCTTTGGGGTATTTTGGGTCTTCGGGGTGTTTTGGGTTTTTGGGTATTCAGGGTCTTTTTGAGCCTCAGGGCCTTGAAGGGTATTTTGGGTCTTCGGGGTGTTTTGGGTCTTCGGGGTGTTTTGAGTCTTCGGGGTGTTTTGGGTTTTTGGGTATTCAGGGTCTTTTTGAGCCTCAGGGCCTTGAAGGGTATTTTGGGTCTTCGGGGTGTTTTGGGTCGTCGGGGTGTTTTGGGTTTTCTTCAGGGTGTTTTGGGTCTTCGGGGTGTTTGGGTCTTCGGGGTGTTTTGGGTCTTCGGGGTGTTTTGGGTATTTGGGGTGTTTTGGGTCTTCGGGGTGTTTTGGGTTTTTGGGTATACAGGGTCTTTTTGAGCCTCAGGGCCTTGAAGGGTATTTTGGGTCTTTGGGGTCTTTGGGGGTCTTGGTGGTCTGAAGGGTCTTGGGGGAATTAAAGGGTCGTCAAAGGGCTGAGGGGTCTCAGCAGTCTTAACGCAATTAAGAGGGTGGTAATTTTATTTGAAGAAGATGACGTTTTCGTCGCATATAAACATAGCGACAAACATAGCGACGTAACGACATAACCACATACGTTTGCTCTATTATAATAAGATATATATATATATATATATATATAAACGAAACGCAAGGTCCGTCCATGAAGCCGTTTGACGATATGTAATAAGTACATACTGTATGTTTGAACTAATAGCTCCCCTCTCCCCTCCTCCTATAATAAGTACCCAAGAGCCCTAAAGTCTTTGAAGACCTTGCAAAACCTAAGACCCCAAAAGACTCTGAAGACCCACAAGACCCTTAAGACCCTTAATACCATAAAGATGCCGAAGACCCAAAAACCCCTGAGATCCCGAAGATCATTTAAAACCTTGAAGACCATTAAGACTCCCAAAACGCTAAAGACCCTAAAGGGCCGAAGACCTTTTTGACCCCTAAGACACCTGAAGATCCCCGAAACCCCAAAGACCCCAAAATATCCTAAAGACCCAAAGACCCTTTAGGCCCCAAAGACTCAAAGACCCTTTAAGACCCTGAAGACACCCAAAACCCAAAAGACCTTTTAGACCCCAAAGACTCAAAGACCCTTAAGACCCCTAAATCCCTCAGACCCCTATGACCGCAATATCGAGACCACATAATGCTTGAGATCACAAAATCCTTTCAATACTTTAGACACCTTTAGATCCCTTCACCCTTTAGACCTTTTCGAACCTTTAGACATTTACACCCCTTAAGTCCCTTTTGACCCCCTTCGACCTTAAAACCATTTAGACAGATTAGACCAGCTTGGACCTTTGACCATCGACACCACTTGGACCTTTTTTGATTACAACTAAATAATATCACCAATATTATAAGTACATTTGTGCAAAGTAATTGTTTGTATTATGATTGGTGTAAATCATGACAACACAGCAACTCAGGTACAGTCATTATCCTCAGCTAAAGCAAGCCCGTGCCTCCGCTGCGCATGTGCTGAGGTGAGCGCAGCGAGCCGATCCACACTAGTATACATAGACTGTAGAAATACACGCGTAAGAAAGCCGATCAAAATGACGGGTTGGAGTTGTTTTATTCGCAATATTAAAGGAGATTGGAAGATTTGATGCTTCGTAGCAAGAAGTTGATCACTTCCGTTTCCGGTTCCCCAGGTGAGGTTGTGTGTCGTCAGAGCTCGTCCACGGCGATCAAAGTTGTTGTTGTTGTTTTTTCCTCAAAGTTAAGTATTTTGTTTTGCTGTGCATTTGTCCACTGTGTTTCTGGTTCGATAGTGTTTTCTTTTCGTGCACAATTGTGTATTAGTCAGTCAGTCTGGTCGTACGTGTTTGGAGCCTGGTTAGCCTCGAGGCCTGCCCTGCCTCTTATGGTCTTTTGTTATTCACATTCGATATCTCTCTGGATTTTTTTTCACCCCCGACTTTCCCCCCAAACTCTTACCCTTTGTTTGATGTCTTAAATACAAAAAATGATAATAATAATAATTATTATTACCTTCTCTCCTCGCGGCCTCCCCTCCCCCACCCATGTCCACATGTTGAACCAACGGTTTTTGCTTTGAATGAATGAATGAATGAATGATCGTTTTAAGGCCATTTTCTCCGATAGTGCAGGGGTTAGCCTTGCAGGCCACATAACAATCATGGTTTCCTGTTTGAGGCAATGTTTTTATGGCCGGATGCCCTTCCTGACGCCAACCCTTTGGTATCCATGGAAATCTCCACGCATGGCTGGCGGACTTCCTCTCTGGTCGTAGTCAACGTGTGGCCTTGAATGGGTTTCTCTCATCTCCTCTTCCTGTACAGGCTGGAGTTCCCCAAGGTAGTGTTCTGGGCCCTGTGCTTTTTCTGGTCTTCATCAATGATCTCTCTGACTCTCTTGAAAATCCTCTCTATCTCTTTGCTGACGACTCTACTCTCTGTCGCTCCATTCCTCATCCCTCAGATCGGCAGTCTGCAGCCTCCTCACTCTCTGCAGACCTGGACAAAATCACAGACTGGGCAAACAAATGGAACATGTCTTTCAATCCTGATAAATCTCACACTCTTACGATGTCTCTCCGAAAAGACCGACTGGACAACCCTCCCATCCACTTTCTGAATAATCCTCTCCAAGAAGTTCTGTCACTCAAGCTTTTGGGTCTCACTATTTGCCATGATCTTTCCTGGGAAAACCACATTTCAAATCTGGCCTCCAAAGCCAGTCGCCGACTGGGCATCCTCCGTCGTGCGAAGTCCTTCCTTGGCACACCTGAGCTCCTCACCACATACAAGGCTTTCATCCGCAGCTCTATGGAATACTGCTCTCCCCTCTGGTCTGGTGCTCCTGCCTCACACCTAGCCCGTCTTCACGCTGTTGAAACCAAAGCATTCAGAATCATTGGAATCTCCCGCGATGAAGCTAACTCCAAGGGCCTTTCACTCACTCACCGCAGGCAGGTTGGTGGTCTTTCCGTCTTCTACCGACTCCTCTCTGGCCTTGCCCCCCCAGCCCTCTCTGGGCTCTGTCCCCCAAATATTCCTACAGGTCGCACAAGATCTGCCTGCAACCCTCTTATGGTTAAACTGCCAAAATCAAGACTTTCTGCTCACCTTCACTCCTTCATTCCTCTTTTCTCCCGCCTCTGGAACAAACTCCCTCACTCTCTTCAATCCCACTCCACCCTCCAGGTCTTTAAAACAGCTGTTCACCACCATCTCTTATCCTCCCCCATCCGAAACCTTGATCTTTTCTACCCCCGCTAATTTCGGTCCCCTTGTGTTTTATACCTCTCCCCCCACCCCCACCCCTCCCCTTCCCACGCCTCCTGCCCCCAAGCCCTCTCCCTCCCACACTTCTCCCTGCTCTCAAATGTTGTGGTTGTGTGCTTCCCCTTCTCTCCCCATCTGGTCTTCCGCTCCCTCTTTTTGTATATTTTGTTTGTCTGGTTGATTTGTTTGTGAAATAAATGTTAGCTCTTTCACGAGCCTCGATTCAGTATACAAAAAAAACAAACAAAACAAAAAAAAAACCCTTAGTCGCCTCTTACGATGCACAGGGATACGGTGTACCTATTCTAAATTGGGGTACACACCGGGTTTTTGCTTTAAATTGTTTAAACTCCCCCTGCCATGTTGTATTCATTTGTATACTACAACTCACTTTTTAACTCAACTGGACTACCGTCCAGTTGAGTTCATCACATACTGAACCCTCCGGCGTCCGTCGTCTGTCATCGTCGTCGTCTGTTGTCCGTTAACTTTTCGACGTTAACACTCCAACGTCCACAAATATCAACTGATTCTGATCAAACTTGACATGCAGCATCCTTACCCCAAGTACCAGGTTGTTATTACATTTCAGCCCGATCCGTTGAAAAATGGCGGACTTAGGCGACCATTTTGTTTTTGGTCATGGAAACGACGTTAACACTCTAGCGTCCACAAATATTAACAGATTTTGATCAAACTTAGAATGTTTAACCCTTACCACACAAGGTAGGTTGCTATTGCATTCCAACCCGATCCGTCACAAAATGGCCGCCATAGGCCGCCATAGTGTTTTCAGCTCCGAAACGACGTTAAGACTTTAACGTCCACAAATATTCATGGATTTTGATCAAATTTGGTGTGTGAGTTGTCCAGTCAGTTCAGTTGAGTTCTGCTTCCCTAGAAGCTCTAGTTTTCTTTCTGTTCAAAAGGCTGCAATCAATTTGCTGATTAAATCTTTCCATCACAAAAAAAATTCAATCTCGTGCAGTTCTTCCTCTCTTTATTCTCGAAACTAACTTTCATTCCACTCCTCTTCATATGTTCTCAAACGGATCAATGACTTGAAAATCTCAAGAAACCCAGTCTGTAATAAATGTTCGATTTTCTTTAATCATTCAAAACTTTCAAATCTCCCCCCTCACCTCTCCTCCTCAAATCTCCCCCCTTACCCCTCTCCTTCAAAACTCCCAACTCACCCCTCCCCTTCAAAACTCTCAACCCACCCTCCCCTTCAAAACCACCCTTCACCCCTCCCCATCAAATCTCCCTCCTCACCCCTCTCCTTCAAAACTCCCCCCTCACCCCTCCCTTTCAAAACTCTGAACTCACCCCTCCCCTTCTAATCTCTCCCCTCACCCTCCCCCTCAAATTTCCCCCCTCACCGGTCCCCCTCAAATTTCCTCCCTCACCCCTCCCCCTAAAATCTCCCCTGTCACCCTCCCCCTCAAATCTCTCTCTCGCCATCCCCTTCAAATCTCCTCCCTCGCCTCTCCCCTCTAAAATTCGCCCCTCAATCCTTTCCTTCTAATATCCCCCCTCACCATTTTCTTCAATTCTCCCCTCTCCTCTCCTCCTCAAAGTTGCCTCCTCCCCGCTTCCTCTCCCTTCCAACTCATACCTCCACATCCTCCAACCTTCCACTTCACTCTGCCACTCCTCAAACAACACATCACTGTGCCTCATCCCATCACCATCAAACCTTTTGTCCTCCTCATCCTTCCCCTTCTCCTAGCTCTCCCGCAATCTCTGACACAGTGTCCACAGCTCTCCCTACCTCCACCTCTCCTCCCTCATCTTTCTATACCCCTCCCCTCCCTTGTCCAGTATCTGATGCTCCCCCTTCCTCTTCCTTAACGGTATGGACCTCAAACATCCGGGACCTTCACTCAAACCTGACTGATCTCTCCATATAGGTTGCTTCAGACAAACCAGACTTAATCTGCTTAACAGAAACTTTCCTCCTTCATGATGTTTCTGATTCGTTAATTTCTCTTCCTGGTTACTCCCTCCTCCGGTATGATAGACCCGAGCCTCGTCCTGGAGGTGGGGTTGCTATTTTTATAGAAAACTCTCTTCCTCACTCTCCCTGCACTGCCCTCTCTCCACCCCAACCCCAGGAGTACCTCTGGCTGCAGCTTCCCCTCCGCCCCCACCTTTTGTTCATATGTGTTCTGAACCGTCCTCATGGACCAACTTCTATCCACTCATCCCAACTCTCTCTTCCTGATATGTGGTGATTTCAACTGTCATCATGCCAGCTGGCTGGGTGTGGGTTCCTCTCTCACCAGCCATGGCACCTCAGCAAAGGACTTCTGTGACTCATTGGGACTGACACAATCTGTCAATTTCCTGACACGGATCTCAGTCAATGGAGCATCTTCTCTTCTAGACTTGGTTATGACGAACTTCCCTGAAAATGTCTGTTGTTCTTTTTCTGCTCCAATCGGTTCATCTGATCATTTCCTTGTTAAAGTCGACATCTCTCTGGCCATTCTGAGAGAGTCTGCTCATTGCCGACGAGTCTGGCATTTCACTCAGGCTGACTGGCATGGTCTTCAAGCAGCCATCAATCATCTGGACTGGTCTCCCATCTCTACTGCCTCTGACATCAACTCTTCCTGGGAATTCTTCCAAAGTAAACTGCTCTCTCTCATGCACAGATTTATGCAATCTCGTCTTCAGTTGTCATACCCTTCCTCCCGTCCATGGTACACGGAATCTTGTGGTGAGGCAGTTGCCCTGAAACAACATGCTTCGTCTCCTGGAAGGCTAATCCAACTGAAGGCAATCTCAGTTCCTTTCACAAAGCCCGGAACAAGTGTGTGTCTACCCTCAGGAGAGCCAGGAAACACTCGATCTCTACTCTCAAGACTGAACTCTCAAACCTGCCGCCCTCCTTCAAATCCTGGTGGTGTCTGGTCAAATCGACTTCTGGTGTTTGTTCCCACTCCATCCCCTCCCTTACCTCAAATGTCCACACAGCTGACTCCACACGTGAAAAAGCTGAATGCCTCAACTCTGTGTTTGCCTCAAAATCTTGTGTCCCAAACCCATCTCACTCTGTACCCACCGTACCCAGTCGTACCCAGCTGCTCTTGGACTCTGTGTCCTTTTCTCCTGACAAGGTGGAGAAATTTCTGTCAAACCTCGACTCTGATTCTGCAACTGGATCAGACGGCATCAGCCCACGGGTCCTAAAATCCTGCTCTGCCGCTCTTTCCCACCCTCTCTCTGTTCTTTTCACCCTCTCTTTGCTCAAGGTCATCTGCCATCTGCTTGGAAATCACCAACATCACCGCTTTACACAAAAAGGTGCAAAAACAGGTCCTTGCAACTACAGACCAATCAGCCTGCTCCCAATAATCAGCAAGGTCATGGAATCCATCATCGCTTCTGATATTAAATCCTTCCTCTTCTCCAATGGCTTGATCTCGGATCATCAATTTGGATTCAGACCAGGTCATTCGACTCTGGACATGCTACTTCTGCTGTCTCAATGGATGCTCACCAAACTCTCCTCTTCTGGTATCTGTTATGAAAGTCAAATCCACAACATTGTCCTAATAGTAGGTTTAATGACAATTCGATCTCTGGCAACATCCTGTAGAAATACAATCATGCAATATATCAGGATTATATAATCAAGGAGAAGTTCAGCAATTATCAATCAGTGCAAGCAAGCCTAGTTCATCTACATATACGCACCATTCGAGTCTATGTGTCACAGATTAAATGTCACAGGTATGATCCGGAGCGATGGCCGTCCGAGTTATTATAGACGCCTCTCAGTGGTTGGAGAGAGCATAACACCTGGGTTCAACTTAGATACAATTTCATTACATTCTCCCCGCCATTATAACTACACTTCCGCTAAGGCAGGGATCAAGCACGCAGCAGCAATAGTAGGGCAGCGATTGTCTGTCCATGTCAGTCGGTCCATCCGTCACGATTGGGGCGACGAATTTCCCTTCCAGCACGGGTCCGGAAACTACCGGGTACTACATCCCCAAGTCCGGAGTCCCCTGCGTCGGAGTAGCCGCATAAGTCAGGTGATGAAGGTGGCACTACAGAGCCTACAGGTTGGGGTGTATTTGGCGGCGAGATGGCCGGCAGATGCTCCATAGGCGGAGCAACGGGAGAGTCCATAGACTCGTAAATTGGTTCGTCGATTTCCCCGCAAGGGGCCAGGTGGCGTACGGAGACAGTTGACTTGCGTCCATCAGACATCAACACACGAGCATGCTCGGGATTAGCTTGGAGTACTTGCACCTTATCCACTAGTGGATCATACTTACTTATGCGAACCGCATGTTTGAGGTAAGCCAGTCCCGGCTCTGCAAGCCAACTAGGTAAAGATCGGATACTACCCGAACTCCTCGGGTGATGAAACATCCGTTCGTGGGGAGTTTGGTTGGTTGCCGTACACAGTAAAGTCCTGATCGAGTTCAGTGCCGCAGGTAACGACCAAGCCCATTTATCTAGGCCTCGGCCGAGGGACTTAAGGCTTCGCGTGACGGCTCTCCATATAATACCATTGAAGTGTTCGACCTGTCCATTCACCTGCGGTCTATACGGGGTGGTATAGCTAGAAGCGACATAATGCTGGAGTAAGAAGTTCCTCACCTCCTGGGACAGGAACACCGCACCTCGATCGGTATGCACGTAGGCTGGATTCCCGAACATAGAAAACAAGTTCTGCAGGCACCGGATAACCGTGGCGGCTGTCATATCTACGCACATGAAAGCGAAAGGGAATCTCAAGAAGTCATCAACGACAGTGAGCAGATAACGAGAGTTACTCGATGCCGGTGACGCCGGCAATGGCCCTTTGAAGTCCATCGCCAATCTCTCCCACGGCCTAGTTGCTCGGACAAGTGTTCCCATAGGAGGGTTGTAAAAACGCGGTTTGAGTTCAGCACATACAGAACAATTGCGACAGACCTGGCAAATGTCTTCAACCGAGTAGGGCAAGGTACGATTACGCACAAAATGAGCGAAACGCATCACCCCGGGATGGCACAAAGTGTCATGCAAAGCGCGCAGATCCTCCAAAGATATGAGGCCCACACACGTCGCCGGCCGCGATAAGGCGTCGGCAACCAGGTTATCCCTCCCAGGGCGATATTTGGTTGTGTAGCAGAAATCGGCGAGTTCGATTCGCCAGCGAGTGATTTTCTCATTCTTAATGCGTTGAGCATGCAGGGTGTCGTACATAAACACAATGCTCTGTTGGTCCGTGATAATTTGGAAGCATTGTCCAAGCAAGTAGGGACACCAACGCCGAATCGACTCGACGATGGCATATGCCTCCTTTTCGACAGACGAATGTGTCCGCTCAGCGGAGGAGAGAGTTCGCGAAAAGAAGGCCACAGGGCGCCCCCCTTGGGAGAGAGTTGCACCTATCGCATGATCCGATGCATCACTTTCCAAAACAAAAGATTTATTTTCGTCAATCGTCGCCATAGAGGCGCCAGCGATATTGGACTTAAGGCTATGGAAAGCGGCCTTGGCGGCAAGGCTCATGGGGAACGCTTCGCAGTCCACAAGTGGGCGGAGCTTCACAGAGAAATTTTGTACCCACTTAGAATAATGAGCGAACAGGCTGAGAGCACACTTCAGCGAAGCACGATCGCAGGACGGGGCCATGTCGAGCAAGGGTCGCAGACGCTCCTTATCCGGAGCAACAGAGCCGTGGGTCATGGTGTACCCCAGAAGATCTATCGTGCGAGCGGAGTAACGACATTTAGCCTCATTCATAGTTAAGCGATACCTCTGCGTGACCTCGAGGAAGCGCTTCAGATTAGCATCATGATGTTCCTGGTCATACACGCAAACCGTGAGATTGTCCAGATATACAAAGACATCGGTCAAGTTCTCCTTAGCGATGAGGTCGTTCATAGCCCTCTGAAAACAAGAGAACCCCGTTCGTGACCCCAAAAGGTAGCCGGGTGAACTGGTATAACCTTTGACCCGATTCAAACGCTGTATAGATGCGATCGGCCTCGGAGATGGGGATTTGATGATACGCACTACGCAGATCGAGAGTGCTATAGACCGAATACTGTGCCACCTGTCGAACCAGGGAGTCCATTCCCGGAAGGGGGTAGGCGTCCAGCTGTGTAAACCGATTAATCGTCTGCGAATAGTCGATTGCCATGTGTTTGCAATGCGCTTCGCTTCGTACCACCAGAACTTGGGCCCGCCATGGCGACCGACTCGGTTCTATGATACCTTCCTTTAATAGCTGGGCCGTTTCTTCCGCAATGAATTGCGCGTCAGCTCATGAGTAGCGTCACGGTTTAACCGATACAGGTGTACAGTCCATGGTCATATTGGGGAACAGCGACAGCGGATCAATTTCCATCCCTGCAAGAGCACACACAGCAAGCGTATCAGTGCCACCAAATTCCATTTCCAAACGTCCATGTCGCTTGAGAAAATCATGTCCTAGCAAAACTTCTGCACATAATGCGGGCAAGACCATTAGATGCACATCCGGAAACATTCGTCCCTTAATCACAAGCTTCAGTCGACATTCCCCTTTTGTGCTGAGCCATAGCCCCTGAGAGGCCATAAAGATTCGGCATCTTGTCCCAAGAATCGGCCATCCATGTTTTTGCACAAGTCGAAAATCAACATAACTATCCGTGGAACCTGTGTCGATCAAAGCGTTAGCAAAAATTCCTTCGATCTTGAGTGGGATGATAGCACGAGCCAGGCCAGGTGGACCTGTAGTTGTCGAGTCGTCTAGGCGAGGCGCTCGTGCCTCGCATGTGGATCCAACGCCAGCTAAAGTCTTTCGTGCCATTGAAGTCGTTTGTAAGCCAGTCGTGCCGCCTCCAGAGGGCGCACGTGCCACGCGTGAAGTTCCCAGCTTTCGTGCCGTTGCAGTAGCTTGTAGATCATACCTGCAGCCTCCGGAGGGCGCTCGAGCCATGCGCGGAGTTTCAATGCCAACATTAGCCGTTCAGGTCGCGAATCCAGGAAGTTGGCAGGGTGTCGGAAGAATGCCGGCCAAGGACGGTCGCACCGCGTACTGTCGTTTTTGCACCACTTGTTTAGTCGGCGCGGCGAGTCTCACCAAGGTAGAGCTCTCAGCTTGGGGCCCACGGGAAGGGGCGATCCCCATCAAAGTCGGGCGAGGCGCACCATGCACCGCTCGGTCCGCTGGCTCGGCGATAAGCACATTCATCGTCGAGCGGGCTCGTTTGCCCCACGACGATCGGCAAACTTTTGGAAAATGACACGGCTTTGAGCACAAATGACATGTCGCCTTTTTAGCTGGGCAAACCGACCTGAGATGATTCTGATTCCCACAGAAATAGCACGTAGCGTTACTTCCGGGCTTGGGTCCAGCTGCAGCGGCTGCCGTCAAGCCCGGATCGGTATCCTCGGGAGTGGCCGGGGTCTCCGATTCCGGCGGAGGTGCCAAGGCTGCGTCCACGACCTTGGCAGTAGCTCTCTCCGGTCGAGTTTGTCGAGATGTCCCCGCAGTGACGTATGGATGTTCATACGCGTCAGATTGTTCCCGTGCTTGGGTATACACGTGAGATAGCCGGAGTGCTTCGGCGAGTATCAAATCGGCTTCTTCAAGAAGTCTCTGTCTGACGACTGGGGACCTAAGTCCTGTGACAAAAGAATCGCGAACAAGGTCATCACAGACTTGTTCATGAGTACGTACCTCCGGGGTACTCTCGTTCAGCAGACGTCGGAGGTCTTGAGCAAAGTGATCTAAAGTCTCCGTGGGCTGTTGTCATCGTATTGCGAGCAAATGACTGGAATAGACCGCGCTTCGTTTTTTAATGTAAATACGCTTCAGCTCTGCCACGGCTGCATCGAACGTCTCACATTGTTTGATTGCCCTGTACACATTATGGTGTACCTTTGATTGCAGCACTTCTAGTTTCGTTTCATCAGTGACGACTTCCTGAGCCTTGAATTGGTTATCCAAGATTTTCAGCCAATGTGTCAATTCTGCGGCCGCGTCCGCCGTGTGTGGGTCAGCTGTGAAGATCGGCACCTGGATCATTTTGTGACTCATCATGTCGCTCTCGTTCGTGTCACGTTCAGACGAAGAGACGAATTGTCATTAATTGTTATGAAAGTCAAATCCACAACATTGTCCCAATAGTAGGTTTAATGACAATTCGATCTCTGGCAACATCCTGTAGAAATACAATCATGCAATATATCAGGATTATATAATCAAGGAGAAGTTCAGCAATTATCAATCAGTGCAAGCAAGCCTAGTTCATCTACATATACGCACCATTCGAGTCTACGTGTCACAGATTAAATGTCACAGGTATGATCCGGAGCGATGGCCGTCCGAGTTCTTATAGACGCCTCTCATTGGTTGGAGAGAGCATAACACCTGGGTTCAACTTAGATACAATTTCATTACAGTATCCATGGAAACCTCTACGCTTGGCTTGCGGACTTCCTCGCCGGTCGCAGTCAATGTGTGGCCCTGAATGGAATTCTCTCATCTGCCCTTCCTGTTCAGGCTGGAGTTCCTCAAGGCAGTGTTCTGGGCAGTGTGCTTTTTCTGGTCTTCATCAATGATCTCTCTATCTCTTTGCTGATGACTCCACTCTCTGCCACTCCATTCCTCATCCCTCAGATTGGCCGTCTGCAGCCTCTTCACTCTCTGAAGACCTGGACAACATCACATACTGGTCAAACAAGTGGAACATGTCTTTCAATCCTGACAAATCTCACACTCTTACGATGTCTCTCCGAAAAGACCGACTGGAAAACCCTCCCATCTACTTTCTGAACAATCCTCTCCAAGAAGTTCTGTCACTCAAGCTTTTGGGTCTCACTATCTGCCATGATCTTTCTTGGGAAAACCACATTTCCAAGCTGGCCTCCAAAGCCAGTTGCCGACTGGGCATCCTCTGTCGTGCGAAGTCGTTTCTTGACACCTCTGAGCTCCTCACCACATACAAGGCTTTCATCCGCAGCTCAATGTAATACTATTCTCCCCGCTGGGCTGGTGCTCCTGCCTCACACTTAGCTCGTCTTCATGCTGTAGAAACCAAAGCTTTCAGAATCATTGGAATATCCTGCGATGAAGCTGATTCTGAGGGCCTTCCACTCACTCACCACAGGCAGGTTGGTGGTCTTCCTGTCTTCTACAGACTCCTCTCTGGCCTGGCTCACCCAGCTCTATCTGTCCTGTTTCGTCCAAATATTCTTGCAGGATGCACAAGATCTGCCAGCAACCCTCTTCTGGTGAAACTACCAAAATCAACAACTCTCTGCTCACTTTCACTCTTTCATTCCTCTTTTTCCCACCTCTGGAACAAACTCCCTCACTCTCTTCAATCCCTCTCCTCCCTCCAGGTCTTTAAAACAGCTGTTCACCACCATCTCTTATCTTCCCCCATCCAAAACCTTGATCTTTTCTACCCCCGCTAATTCACCCCAGATCCACCTTTTTCAATCCCTGACTTCATTCCTGGAAGTCCTTGCAGTGTCCATATGTTTTATACCTCTGCCACCTCTCCCCAAGCCCTCTCCCTCCCACAGTTCTCTCGATGTCCCTGCTTTCAAATGTTGTGTTTGTGTCCTTCCCCTCTCTCCCCATCTTGTCTCCCTCTCCCTTTATTGTTTTATATGCCCGTTTACTTATTTTGGGGGTTTTATGTGCTAATGTGTGTTTAACGTGCTAGCTCTTACATGAGCCTCGATCTTGTACACACAAAAAAAGAACAAGTTATTTTAAATCATGTGCAAATGTCTCTATTTTATTAATTTTTCTGGGACGTTTTGTTTCGACAATGCAGCCCCTGGAGCATGACAAAGTTTGAAGCCTTGGCCTAGCGTCAGGTTTGCTTATATCTTCTTTATTTATTTGATATCCTACAGATGTAAGTGAACACTCATTTTTCTCTGCGTGTGTTGCACATCACGTGTGGTGAATTTCACCTCTGTGTGTCTTGTATTTATTGTTATTTTTAAAAAACCGCTTCTGTGCACCCCCAGCCATCTTGAGGCCCGGTTTGCTTGTCAACGTCTACAATTTCAATAGAAGAGACGTAATTACTCTTCTTTTGGGTCTTCGGTCCTCGTGGTCTATGGGTCCTTTGGGTCCTCGGAGTTTTTTGACCGTAGTGAACACAATATTGTGTTCAAAGTTTGGCCGTTAAAACATGATATGTACTGTTCGTATATCCATCAATATATTGGGTATATACAATGGATATACGAACAGTGGGAAGTTTGGGACTAGGATTTGGATGGAATTCACTTTACCATCTACACAGATTGCTTATATTTTAAAGTACTTTCCATATCCATCCTAGCCACAAACATCCCACTGTTTAACACTGTTCGTTTTGTGATAAGTTAAGTATTCTGAGCTGGTGTCGTAGAAAACGCATGGGAGGTGTTTTCCATTCAGATATGCAACTTGGATTGGGGGAGGAGGGTGTGGGAGAGAGTAGGAGTGGGAGAGTAGGAGTGGGGGGGGGGGGGGGGGGAGTGAGAGGAAGTTGGGGGGAGTGGGTTGGGAGTAATAGGGAGTGAGGGAAGGGTGTGCGTGTTCTGGTATTGTGAAGGATACGCTCACTGAAGCATGCCCCCTCTCTGTCCTAGCCCATGCCTACTCCCTTTGAAGACTGTTCCAACGAAAGAGATTTCATTCTAATCCCCCGAGGAAAGCCTTTAGACCCCCAGAGGGTGGGGGAAATCACAAGGGAGAATCACAAAAATTGAGAAACAGGGCAGAGGGAGTGAGGAAGGAATTCCATATCACAAAGGCCTGGCTTGAAATGGCGCCCGGCTTGTTAAAGGCACATTGAGCGAGGATCCTGGTGGGGGGCATCGCCCCGGCTAACAGCACCTGTTTCGTGTGGACAAACGTCCGACTAGGTTGTCCCTTCGACCTGCTTCCCGTCCCATACGCGACACCCTGTGGACACCCGACAAAGCTGCATCGTTCCTTCCTTTGAAACCGCCGCCATTACTAGTCAACATGAAAGGCTCTTCATTGTCACCGTCACAATGCATCTGCTCCACAAAGAGTAGTTTTTCATACACGAGTGAGGAATTTCTTCCTTTGCATTCATTGTAATAGCAAAGCTATCACCGCCATCAGCAAATGGATGCAGCACTGCAGCTGGTTAGCGACTGCAGCTAGTACTGCTAGTTATTTACTGGTTCCTTTATCTCAAGTTAGCGACTAGTTACTGGTTTCTTTATCTCAAGTTAGCGACTAGTTACTGGTTCCTTTATCTCAAGTTAGCGACTAGTTACTGGTTCCTTTATCTTAAGTTAGCGACTAGTTACTGGTTCCTTTATCTCAAGTTAGCGACTAGTTACTGGTTCCTTTATCTCAAGTTAGCGACTAGTTACTGGTTCCTTTATCTCAAGTTAGTGACTAGTTACTGGTTCCTTTATCTCAAGTTAGCGACTAGTTACTGGTTCCTTTATCTCAAGTTAGCGACTAGTTACTGGTTCCTTTATCTCAAGTTAGCGACTAGTTACTGGTTCCTTTATCTCAAGTTAGCGACTAGTTACTGGTTCCTTTATCTCAAGTTAGTGACTAGTTACTGGTTCCTTTATCTCAAGTTAGCGACTAGTTACTGGTTCCTTAGCAAATAGCTATTCATTCGTCAGTGGATAATGATGTCAGCCTGTGCATTTTTTTCTCCTAGTTCGATACTTTGTAGGTTTAATATAATATTACATTGTACATAAGTCTTGAATGAGTAACATACTTTACTAAATCATTCTTTCTTCCATCATATTCAACTTCACTAATGTTTACCTTCGCCACCGAAGGTTGACGGAGGTTATGCTTTCATCGCTGTTTGTCTGTCTGTGAGCAGGATATCTCAAAATGTTTTTAATATAAAAAGAAAATAAAAGTCTACCTTTACAGTAACGTTCAGGGCACCCTCCTATTAATTTGCAATTGCTCCCTGGCTTTGACACCAATACAAATTTTTATTACAGACCCTATGCATCAGCTACATACAGGGCCTTCAGAAAGTATTATGTCAGTGGGGTAGGGGGATATATAGATTTAGGTAGATCTGCATAGGTAGGTGCTCCAATGTCGCGAAGAAGAAGAACCATCTCGATGTACAGTAAGTCAGGGACCTGTCTATACTAGCCCGGTTTGTCGGATTAAGGTGTATCTTCGTCCCCATTATGTGGAATGGGGCATGTTAAGTAGTTCTAGGGTTTATGCTAATTCCCCGGTGTGTCATCCCCTCTGTAATCATCCCGGTGTCCCGTATGGCAACGCACTCTTATACATTAGCTAGGCCCATTAGCACACATTAATAAATACTCCCCTCTCACAATGACTGACCGGAAGAACCAAGAGGAAGCGACGGTAAACTACTGCCATGGCAAGCAGACATCAATCAGGCAGGCAATAGCCATGCCCAGAAGGACTCTTGATTGACAGGGGGGAGGGGCGAGCAAAGAGCAGGCCACCAATTGGCAGCGAAGATGAAGGACGTGTGATTGGTCGGGGAAGGGACATAAAGCTTCCCCGTGATTGGGGGTAAGGAAGGTGAAGGACGTGCCACACTGATTGGCCACCGACCGATGACACCACGGCCAATCAGCTTGAAGGGCATGAAACACTACCAAGAAGCTACGCACTGGTTGGAGGAGAAGCTCTGCCGGTGACGTGAGAAGGTGCGAAAGGCTACGAGTAAGTGACACACTGGTTGGGGGGGGGGGGGGGGGGGAGAGAGCTGATGTCAGAGGACGAGTGACAAAACAACCGGCGAGCCCACATCTCATTTTGGCTTCCTTCCTGCGTGGACCTCCCTTCTGGCCCTTGCCTTCCTCTTGATTGCCTTGCTTGTTGGACTTTGGAGAGACGGTGGAGCGCCGACGATCATCCTCCCTGGTTATTCATCACACGGGGACGCGAGGCTTGCCGCGCACCGGCGGACGTTGGCCCGGCAGCAAGCGTGCAAGTGCTGTGCTCTGTGGCATGGGACGGACCGTGCAGCGGGGCCGGTGGTACGCCAGCAGACAGCACCGAGCAGTTGGCGCTGACCAGAGCCGCGTCGGACGGAGCCTGACCGACCCGACACTGCAGACAGATAAGACATTCATAAAGTATTCACTCCCTTCACCTTTTCCACATTTTGTTGTTACAGCCTGAATATGGATTAAACTGACATTTTTTGTCACTGATCTACACATAATACCTCATAATGTCAAAGTGGAATTTTTTTTTTAGACTTTTAAAATAATTTGAAAAGAAAAGCTGAAGTAATTAAAAACTAAAAGCTGAAATGTCTTTAGTAAATAACTATTCACCCCCTTTGCTATGACACTCCAAATTCAGCTCATGTGTATCCAACTTCCTTTGATAATCCTTGAGATGTCTCTATACCTTGATTGGAGTCTACCTGTGGCCAATTCAATTGAGTGGACATGCTTTAGAAAGAATCCCTACCATGAAGCATTGCGGTGGCAGCATCATACTATGGGGATGCTTTTCAGCGGCAGGCAGTTGGAGACTTGTAAGGATAGAGGGAACAATGAATGGAGCCAAATTCAGGTGAATTATTGAGGAGAACCTGCTTCTGAGTGCAAAAGGCCTTAGACTACGGCAAAGATTTACGTTCCAACAGGACAATGATCCCAAGCATACAGCCAAAGCAACACTGGAATGGCTTCAGAACAAGAACGTAAAGTCCTTGAGTGACCCAGCTAAAGCCCAGACTTGAATCCCATTGAGAATCTGTGGAAAGACGTGAAGATTATTGTTTGCCGATGCTCCCCATCCAACTTGACAGAGCTTTAACAAATCTGCAAGGAAGAATGGGAGAAACTCCCAAAATCCAGATGTGCTAAGCTGATACACACTTACCAAAGAAGACCCAAAGCTGTAATCGTTGTCAAAGGTGATTCAATGAATTATTGACTCTGTGGACCCCAAGGTTGAATACTTACGTAAATTAGATATTTCTATATTTCATTTTCAATAAAATTGTAAAAGTTTGTAAAAACATGTTTTCAGATTCACATTATGGGGTATTTTGTAGAGATCGGTGACAAAAAAAAAAATCTAAATTTAATCATTTTAAATTCAAGCTGTAACACAGCAAATTGTGAAAAAGGTGTGAATACTCTCTGATGGCACTGTATAATCGGACAAACAGTTTCAAATGGAGCACTTCACCGCCATTAGAGCATTACAATTGCATCAGATGTGGCAATAAATGCGAATTGTTGTTCCTCGCTTGCCAGCTCGATGACAGAAGACGCCATTTGCATTTTTGCCTCCTTAATCCCGACCCCTTTTTGAATCTTATGCAGGCACAGGTAACTTGCTAGTGCATCGAATGTCCCATTTCATGTGCTGTTTCACTTTTGTGACCTTTAATTTTTTTTTTGACTTTCACGTGACTTTTGTTGGTGTTTGCTTTGTCTACCAAGGAGCTCAAGAGACCGCGAGCAGAGAATGTCCAAATCTCGATTTACGAATGCAGTCCATCATCATCCGGCGATTATTGTATTCCGCCCCTCGTTATTCCATCTCCAGGCGCTGCCCAACGTCTTCGTCGGGTACCGTAGGCCTTCGGAGCCTGGCGATGATGCGGGCCCAAAGGGAGTACTCGGTATTCACTCCGTTTGTTTTCTTGTTTCCCTTCTTTCTTGTTGGTCCGGGCGATATCTCAGCCATCATTTGAGCTAGGAAGCTGAAATTTGGACACGACAATGACCAAGTGATTTGGCTATAAAGGGTAATTATTTACTGTAATAATTTGGCTGTAATAATTTCTAAATTATATAATTTTTCGATTAATTACTTCATTATATGATTTTCAAACATTTACAGATTTGGATGAGACAGTGGTGGTTTCGGTATGCTACTAGCCATTTGATTAAGAAATTAATTACTTTACTATTATTATTTATTTTAATTCTGCAATTAATCAATCAATTATTGTACATCGCTCCTGAGCCTGGTGTTGGCTTAGTGGTTAGGGTGCCGGCTTGGGATCCCAGGATTCTGGGTTTGAATCCCGGTCGATCGCTGAATTAACGCCGGGGGGGGGGGGGTCACTCAGCCTGTCATGCTTCCGAGGTCGGCAAATTGAGTACCAGTTCACTGGTAATTCCCTGTGTGTCCCAAGAGGCGACTAACAGGGTTGGCGGCAGGAAGGGCATCCGGCCATGCTTCCGAGGTTGGCAAATTGAGTACCAGTTCACTGGTAATTCCCTGTGTGTCCCAAGAGGCGACTAACAGGGTTGGCGGCAGGAAGGGCATCCGGCCATAAAACATCGCTTCAAAAAGGGGACCATGGTGCCTGAAAAAGGGGACCACGGTGCCCGAAAAAGGCAAAACCCCTGCTCTGCGGGGAAAAATGGCCTATAAAGGTGTTTGTTTTTTTTGTACATCGCTCCCTCCTAATTCATCTTCATGTACTGTACGTCTGTACTGCGGCAACGCCGGCGCCCAAGACGCCCCCGGGGGACGCCCCCGGAGGACATGTAATTCATTAATTAATTAATTTGGCATGGGGTGGTGTACTTTGAATGTATCTGTACTTGTTTTTATTTTGGTTTGTCGACAGAACACCTCACCCCTCAACCAAACCTTCATGGTATTCTTGTTTTTAAGCAAAAACATGTACAATTGGTGTTTAAAAGAAAGACCATTACCAACAAAAACAAATATAATGATTAATCTAAAGTTAAATATAACTTTTTACGATACAAAATAATAATGAAATAAAGTTCAGGCAGGAGAAGAGCACTGATTGAACAGGTAAAGTACTCAGATGCTTTTGGGAACTTTGAAAAATCGTTTAGAACTGATTAGCCAGTGAAGGTCGCCACCGCTCAGATTCGCCCCATCGTGGTCAATTTTGGGAGCACATGTGTAAGGGACATGACTTCTCCAGTTATCTTGGTACGAGTGCAGAGTAATCGGCCAATCCAGCAAGAGTCTGACGTTTGTTTGTAGGAGGAAATCCGAGAAAGAGGAGTCACATGATCAATGGCGAATGGACAGAGCCTATGCAAACCCAGCCCTGTCCGAGTCGAGCCAAATGGCACTCTCAGCTGTGCTCCCGTTGCGACCTTTGGGTCCATCCACCACCTTTCCCTGAGCCGGCCTCGTCAGGCCACAACACCGAGTGCACAACCGTCCCCACGCCAATAGGGTCTTGGAGCTCCAAACCCAAACCCCACTGGTAACTCCCACTCCTAACTCCAGCACAGATTTCAGGAGGAAGGCCTCAAGATGTGGGATAGAGTGTTCAAGTGAGCAATCGTTGTCGTTACATGGCTCAGTTGCAGCACGTTGGGCCCAGCTTGTCCCAAGTATCACCTCATAGGCAGCGCAGGTGAGAAGGCCCGTGGCGGGAAGTGTGTGCAGAAAAGCATAAACCCCAAGACGTGCCATGAGCTTGTCGAGCGGGGCGGTCGCACGTCCGCTGGCTCGCACTGCTCGTCTGATGCGAAAGAGCGATACAAATCCAGCGGCGATAAGCGAAGAGCCAAGAACCAGGCACAAGGCTAAAGGGGCGACCGACAAGATGGCCGCCATGCGACTCGGGGCCGGAGCTCCGGCCACACGACACAGGCCCGTCAGTTCGTCCCCCGACACGTGGCCCAGCGCGAGAGCCAGGCAGCTGAGAAGTGCCGGCAGACCCCAGGCAAGTAAATGAAAGTAGGTGCTGCATGCCGCGATGGCTTCGTGGCCCCATTTGCATCCGGCAGCCAGGTACCAAGCCAGGGAAAGTAACAACCACCACAGTGAACTCGCCATGCCAGATGTGTAATGGAGCAGAAAGATGGCCGTGCAGCCAGGGCTGTCCAGCCCTCCATCCTTGGGTGTTGAGTTGGTGATCAGTCATAGGGGTGGAGAGAGGGTGCACAAGAGCAAAACGAAATTAGCCAGTTCAATAAAGGTGCTTACATATCATGGAGCAGTGCCCTCACTCTAGTTAAACGAACCACCGACTCCTTAGTATTCCCTTTGCTTGTTTTTTCTCCGAAGGTGTCTGCCTCATGGAGTTTGTACATACATTATCTACAGGCCAAGGATACCAGTTGACATCAGTGTGGCTTTACATGAATTGCAAGAACATGAGTCGATGAAGGACAAATGAACACAGTATGTGGGATTTGAATTTGGCATCTCAATGTGCTCATAGAGGAGCAGGTAACAGGTGAACCCAATTCAGAAACCTCCAAACAAAGCAATCCTCTCGTGTGAAAAATGCAATTCCTGTGTCATATGTCTTTTCTGTTATAATCCTGTTTTCACTTTTTTCAGGTGTTATGCACATTTATGTTTATTTATAAGTTCTTCAATCCAAAAGGTTCCAATTAGTTCACCGATGACATTCCATGGTGAGTCTACACTTTGCCTTTTAGTCTTGACTGGAGTCTGATGTTAGAGTAACCAATCATGTGTTCCATTGTTACACGGAAGTTATAAGGCTTTCAAAAAGTGAAAATTCGCACAAAATTCTTGGCAAGAAACAAAGTCTGTTTAAAAGCAATCCGCCATTGGTATAGGTTAACCTCTGGGATACTTTGTTTAAATATCCACATTAGTTATCTCAAGTTGTCTATCCACCGAGAGAATGTCTGTTGGACAATTACTTCCGGTGTAGCAATGTATACGACACATGAAGCTGAGTAATCGTCCATCAAAAACAGGAAAAGAAAAATCTATTGATTACACCGGAATGCAGTCTCTGGCACTCGGTGCCAACCTGGTCGGTCCATTAAACAACAGGTTTTAGAGAAGTTCCTCCATGAGCTTGAGTCACCGTTTAAAATGACACTCATACGCACATGAATACATCAGTTAACAAGCTAATGCAATGTTAACTTGCTTTCAGGTATAATTTCCTTGTGGAGTGCATACGACCTGATTCTGAGGTGAGCCCTCTCTATTTAGCTCACCTGCATTGAAAATGATCAACTGCGTTGTTTTCTTTCATAGGCCACACAAAGGCCTACACCAGCACCAAGGTATTAAGTAATGATTGCACTGTAGCGGCTACCGCTAGGTATACACAATCGCCTTGCACCTACCGAGGACGCAGAGCGATCACCATGCCGGGCTCGCCCAGGACGCCCGGGCATGCCCACTCTCGACTTGCCAGGCCTCGTCCGGGATGCCCGGGCGCGCCCGGGCATGCCCGCTCTCGACTTTCCAGGCCTCGTCCGGGACGCCCGGGCATGCCCGCTCTCGACTTGCCAGGCCTCGTCCAGGACGCCCGGGCACGCCCCCTCTCGCCTTTCCCGGGCAAACGCTCTGGGATAATGTGTATATATATTGCTGCCTGATAAACGGGCTTTTCTGAGTACCCGAGTTGATTTGACACAATAAAGAAACTCGGACGAATTCCAGCTTTTTGTCGCGTCCATTCTTTCGATTTACGTTGGAGCATAGCTCCTACATTGGTGACCCGACATGAACACGGCAGTTGCCCTCAAACTGCCTACCTTCTGGGAGGCTCACGCGGCGGTTTGGTTCACCCAGGCGGACTCCCTGTTCGCCCTGCGAGGCATCACGGCCGACGACACCCGCTTCCACCATGTGGTAGCAGCACTCGGCTCAGCCACCGCGGCCCGTGCCCTGAGCCTCCTCGAGCGCCCGCCAGCCGCTGACAAATATGACGCGATTAAAAAGCTCCTCCTCGACGCTTTCGCCCTCTCATCAGCGGAACGCGCACGGCGCCTGCTCGACCTGCCCGAGCTCGGCGACACGCACCCGTCCGAGCGAATGGACTACATGCTTTCGCTGCTCGGCGAGCACTCTCCGGCATTCCTGTTCCGGGAGCTGTTCCTCCGTCAGCTGCCTAGCCCGGTACGCCTCGCCCTGGCAAGCACGACGATCACGGATCCCCGCGCCCTCGCCAGGGAAGCTGACAAGATCTCCGCGGCAGGCCAACGCATTGGAGCAGCGACCTGGAGCCCACCGCCGTCCGAAGCAACGCCCATGGCGCCCGAGCACCCGGCACGGTCGACGACCGAACTGCCGACGCAATTGGCGGCCACTACGCCACGCCGACCACCTCCAGCACGACGACCGGAGCCTCCACCTGACCAGGCGTGGTGTTATTATCATGCCTGGTTCGGACAGAAGGCCCGGACATGCCGACCCCCGTGCACCTTCGGCAAGCCGGGAAACGGCCGGGCCGGCATTCATTACCAGCCATGAGCGCCGGCCACACGGGCAACTTACTTTTCATCACGGACAAAGCGTCCGGACGGCGCTTCCTGTGTGACACCAGCGCCCAACTGAGCATCATACCCGCCTCCGATCAGGACAGGCAGTCCGCGGTTTGCGGCCCCTCCTTGGTTGCGGCCAACGGATCGGCCATCCGCACCTTCGGCCCGCGCAACGTCACCCCCTGCTTCGGCGGCAACGCTTTAATTGGACTTTTGTAAACGCAAGCGTGCCCATGGCTCTGCTAGGCGCCGACTTCCTCTGCGCACGCGGACTGCTGGTGGACGTACAACGGCGTCGCCTCATCAACGCCGAGACCTTCAGCTCCCTGGCATGCACATTGAGCAGCTCCGCTCCGACCGAGCTGGCATGCGCCCTCCCGGCGGCGAACGAGTTTGCTCGCCTGCTCACGGAGTTCCCGGCCCTCACGCGGCCGACGTTTTCGGCCGTCGCAGTACGACATGGGATCGAGCACCACATACCAACCACGGGCCCGCCGGTCTACGCCAGAGCCCGCCGCCTCGACCCAGCCAAGCTCGCCGTGGCCAAAGCCGAGTTCGACGCTTTGGAACACCTCGGCATCATGCGGCGCTCCGATAGTGCGTGGGCTTCGCCAATACACATCGTCCCAAAACCAGGGGGCGGCTGGCGCCCATGTGGCGACTACCGCCGCCTTAACGATGCTACCACCCCCGACAGGTATCCGATCCCGCACATCCAAGACTTCTCCGCCCGTTTGGCAGGACGGGTCATTTTTTCAAAGATCGATTTAATATGGGGATATCACCAGGTACCTGTCAGGGCGGCCGACGTCCCAAAAACGGCCGTCATCATGCCGTTCGGCTTATTCGAATTCCTGCGAATGCCATTTGGCCTTAACAATGTGGCTCAGGCGTTCCAGCGCTTCATGGATGGCGTGCTGCGCAACCTGCCGTTCCTCTTCGTTTACCTGGACGACATCCTCGTCGCCAGCACGTCCCGGGCCGAGCACCTCCTCCACCTCCGAACACTGTTCGGGCGCCTCAGCGAGCATGGCCTCATCGTCAACCTGGCCAAATGCCACTTCGGCACGACGGCCGTTGATTTTTTGGGCCACCACATCACCAAGAACGGGGCCGTGCCACTGCCAACCAAGGTCGAGGCCATCACCACGTTTCCGCGTCCCCGCTCCATAAAGGCCCTGCAGGAATTCCTGGGAATGGTGAATTTCTATCACCGCTTCGTGCCCCGCGCTGCTCAACTCATGCGGCCCCTCTATGAAGCCCTCCAGGGCAAGCCAGCCAAGCACGACGTCGTCTGGTCCGCAGCAATGGACGCGGCCTTTAAAAGCTCAAAGCGGGCCCTCGCCGACGCAACACTGCTCGCTCACCCGGTGCTCAACGCTCCCATCGCCCTCACCACGGATGCCTCCGACTACGCGGTGGGCGCCGTACATGAGCAATGGGTGAACGGGGTTTGGCAGCCACTCGCTTTTTTCAGCCGGCAACTCAGGCCGAACGAGCTCAAATATAGCACGTTTGACCGTGAGCTCCTCGGTCTACACCTGGCCGTTCGCCATTTCTGCCACCTCCTGGAGGGCCGACCCTTCACGGTGCTCATCGACCACAAGCCGTTGGTTTACGCAATGGTCAAGGTCACGGAGCCGTGGTCGGCCCGCCAACAGCGCCACCTCTCCGCCGTGTCGGAGTTTACCACAGACATCCGGCACGTCCCCGGCAAAGACAACGCCGTGGCCGACTGTCTTTCTCGGGCCAGCGCGAACGTGGTCCACCTCGGCGTGGACTTCGCACTTATGGCGGCGGACCAAACCACCGACACCACGGTGCAAGCCCTCCGGGCGGCGGACACGGGCCTCCGCCTGGCCGACATCCCCTTCGCGGACACTGTCCTGCTCTGCGACGTCTCCCAAGGCCAGCCTCGCCCCATCGTGCCCGTTACCTGGCAACGCCGCATCTTCGCCTCCCTCCACGGCCTTTCCCACCCGGGCCGGAAAGCTTCCCAGAAGCTGGTGTCGGCGCGATTCGTCTGGCACGGCCTTCGACGGGACGTCCGCGATTGGACCAGCACCTGCACAGCCTGCCAACAGGCCAAGGTCCACCGACACACCCAGGCCCCGCTGGCAACTTTCACCATGCCCGAACGACGTTTCGACCACATCAACGTGGACCTGGTGGGCCCCCTCCCCCCATCACGGGGTTTCACACACCTGCTCACCATGGTGGACAGGACCACCAGGTTGCCGGAGGCCGTTCCCCTCGTCTCCACCACCACCGCCGACGTGGCGCAGGCTTTCATCGCCACCTGGGTCGCCCGCTTCGGCGCACCAGCGGACATCTCGTCGGACCGCGGACCGCAGTTCACCTCCGAGCTGTGGGGCGCGGTCGCCCGCAACCTGGGGGTCAAGCTCCACCATACTACGGCCTACCACCCCCAAGCCAACGGGCTGTGCGAGCGATTCCACCGCTCCATGAAGGCCGCGCTCATGGCCGGCCTTCAGGACGGCGGTTGGGCCGACCGGCTGCCGTGGGTCCTTTTGGGCCTCCGCACGGCCCCCAAGGAGGACCTCTGGGCGTCCACCGCCGAGCTTGTCTACGGCCAGGAGCTATGCGTCCCGGGCGAATTCGTGCCCGACGCTACCAGTCCCTGGTCCACAGCTCACCAGCGCTCGGACCTCCAGGAGACCGCCCGACGGTTTGCCCCCATGCCAGCGTCCCACCACGGTGACCCCCAGTCCTACGTCCCCCCAGCGCTTCGCACAGCGGAGCACGTTTTTGTGCGTCATGACGCACATCGGGGGCCACTCCGGCCGCCGTACGACAGGCCCTTCCGGGTCCTGCGACGGGACGACAAGTCGTTCGTCATCGACATCGGTGGCAGGTCGGACCGGATTGCGGTGGACCGCCTCAAGCCGGCGCACGTGGACATCGACCAACCGCCACGGTTGGCCCTTCCGCCGCGGCGAGGCCGCCCCCCGTCCACGGTGCCCCCCACTCGACCGCCCCCCACCACACCGGACCCCCCCCCCCCCCCCCACGACCCGCCAGGGGTCGCTTCGGCCGGGTCATCAGGACCCCCCTTAAATTGACCCTGCCGGTGCAAGTCGATTCTGGGGGGACGTGTGTAGCGGCTACCGCTGGGTATACACAATCGCCTTGCACCTACCGAGGACGCGGAGCGATCACCATGCTGGGCTCGCCCAGGACGCCCGGGCATGCCCGCTCTCGACTTGCCAGGCCTCGTCCGGGACGCCAGGGCACGCCCCCTCTCGCCTTTCCCGGGCAAACGCTCCGGGATAATGTGGATATATATTGCTCCCCGATAAACGGGCTTTTCCGAGTACCCGAGTTGATTTGACCCAATAAAGAAACTCGGACGAATTCAAGCTTTTTGTCGCGTCCATTCTTTCGATTTACGTTGGAGCATAGCTCCTACAGCACGACCTCGCCAGCATTGCTCGACCAAAGCAATCATTATACTTACAGGTGCTTCCAGACATGGACACAAACAATAAATATTGGCGACAAATTTTTAACCATGTGCTGCTTTGTACTCTTTACGTACTTCTAGGAAAGAATGTTCGACATGAACGTCATCAATTTGTTTCTTCTATTGGGCTTTTCAATTTGGAATAATATCTAATCACGTTTTACAGAGACAATTTAAAAATAACACGAACAGGTGGAGATTGAGAGAAAACAACAGCAAAAGACTAGCCATCGACATGAGTCTCACCAGCAAGACCAGTTCTTCATTCTGTAAAAAGACGAGCCATCGACACGAGTCTCACCAGCAAGACTGGTTCTTTATTCTGTAAAAAGACTAGCCATCGACAGGAGCCTCACCAGCAAGACTAGTTCTTCATTCTGTAAAAAGACGAGCCATCGACACGAGTCTCACCAGCAAGACTAGTTCTTCATTCTGTAAAAAGACTCGCCATCGACAGGAGCCTCACCAGCAAGACTAGTTCTTCATTCTGTAAAAAGACGAGCCATCGACAGGAGCCTCACCAGCAAGACTAGTTCTTCATTCTGTAAAAAGACGAGCCATCGACAGGAGCCTCACCAGCAAGACTAGTTCTTCATTCTGTAAAAAGACGAGCCATCGACACGAATCTCACCAGCAAGACTGGTTCTTTATTCTGTAAAAAGACTAGCCATCGACAGGAGCCTCACCAGCAAGACTAGTTCTTCATTCTGTAAAAAGACGAGCCATCGACAGGAGCCTCACCAGCAAGACTAGTTCTTCATTCTGTAAAAAGACGAGCCATCGACATGAGTCTCACCAACAAGACTGGTTCTTTATTCTGTAAAAAGACTAGCCATCGACAGGAGCCTCACCAGCAAGACTCGTTCTTCATTCTGTAAAAAGACTAGCCATCGACAGGAGCCTCACCAACAAGACTGGTTCTTTATTCTGTAAAAAGACTAGCCATCGACAGGAGCCTCACCAACAAGACTGGTTCTTTATTCTGTAAAAAGACTAGCCATCGACAGGAGCCTCACCAGCAAGACTAGTTCTTCATTCTGTAAAAAGACGAGCCATCGACATGAGTCTCACCAACAAGACTGGTTCTTTATTCTGTTAAAAGACTAGCCATCGACAGGAGCCTCACCAGCAAGACTCGTTCTTCATTCTGTAAAAAGACGAGCCATCGACACGAGTCTCACCAGCAAGACCAGTTCTTCATTCTGTAAAAAGACTAGCCATCGACACGTCTCACCAGCAAGACTGGTTCTTTATTCTGTAAAAAGACTAGCCATCGACACGAGCCTCACCAGCAAGACTAGTTCTTCATTCTGTAAAAAGACGAGCCATCGACACGAGTCTCACCAGCAAGACCAGTTCTTCATTCTGTAAAAAGACTAGCCATCGACACGAGTCTCACCAGCAAGACTGGTTCTTTATTCTGTAAAAAGACGAGCCATCGACACGAGTCTCACCAGCAAGACTGGTTCTTTATTCTGTAAAAAGACTAGCCATCGACACGAGCCTCACCAGCAAGACTAGTTCTTCATTATGTAAAAAGACAAGCCATCGACACGAGTCTCACCAGCAAGACCAGTTCTTCATTCTGTAAAAAGACTAGCCATCGACACGAGTCTCACCAGCAAGACTAGTTCTTCATTCTGTAAAAAGACGAGCCATCGACACGAGTCTCACCAGCAAGACCAGTTCTTCATTCTGTAAAAAGACTAGCCATCGACACGAGTCTCACCAGCAAGACTGGTTCTTTATTCTGTAAAAAGACTAGCCATCGACACGAGTCTCACCAGCAAGACTGGTTCTTTATTCTGTAAAAAGACTAGCCATCGACACGAGCCTCACCAGCAAGACTAGTTCTTCATTATGTAAAAAGACAAGCCATCGACACGAGTCTCACCAGCAAGACCAGTTCTTCATTCTGTAAAAAGACTAGCCATCGACACGAGTCTCACCAGCAAGACTAGTTCTTCATTCTGTAAAAAGACTCGCCATCGACACGAGTCTCACCAGCAAGACTGGTTCTTCATTCTGTAAAAAGACTAGCCATCGACACGAGTCTCACCAGCAAGACTAGTTCTTCATTCTGTAAAAAGACTAGCCATCGACAAGAGTCTCACCAGCAAGACTCGTTCTTCATTCTGTAAAAAGACTAGCCATCGACACGAGTCTCACCAGCAAGACTCGTTCTTCACTCTGTAAAAAGACTAGCCTTCGACACGAGTCTCACCAGCAAGACTCGTTCTTCATTCTGTAAAAAGACTAGCCATCGACACGAGTCTCACCAGCAAGACACTCGTTCTTCATTCTGGAAAAAGACTAGCCATCGACACGAGTCTCACCAGCAAGACTCGTTCTTCATTCTGGAAAAAGACTCGCCATCGACACGAGTCTCATCAGCAAGACTAGTTTTCATTCTGTAAAAAGACTAGCCATCCACACAAGTCTCACCAGCAAGACTCGTTCTTCATTCTGGAAAAAGACTATCCCTCGACACGCGTCTCACCAGCAAGCCTAGTTCTTCATGCTGTAAAAAGACAAGCCATCGACACTTGTCTCATCAGCAAGACTAGTTCTTCATTCTGTAAAAAGACAAGCCATCGACACGAGTCTCACCAGCAAGACTCGTTCTTCATTCTGTAAAAAAACTAGCCATCGACACAAGTCTCACCAGCCAGACTCGTTCTTCATTCTGTAAAAAGACTATCCCTCGACACACGTCTCACCAGCAACACTAGTTCTTCATTCTCTAAAAAGACTAGCCATCGACACAATTCTCACCAGCAAGACAAGTTCTTCATTCTGTAAAAAGACTATCCATAGATACAAGTCTCACCAGCAAGACTAGTTCTTCATTCTGTAAAAAGACTAGCCTTCGACACGAGTCTCACCAGCCAGACTAGTTCTTCATTCTGTAAAAAGACTATCCCTCGACACGCGTCTCACCAGCAAGACTAGTTCTTCATTCTGTAAAAAAAACTAGCCATCGACACAAGTCTCACCAGCCAGACTAGTTCTTCATTCTGTAAAAAGACTATCCCTCAACACACGTCTCACCAGCAAGACTAGTTCTTCATTCTGTAAAAAGACTAGCCTTCGACACGAGTCTCACCAGCAAGACTAGTTCTTCATTCTGTAAAAAGACTAGCCTTCGACACGAGTCTCACCGGCAAGACTCGTTCTTCATTCTGTAAAAAGACTAGCCATCGACAAGAGTCTCACCAGCAAGATTCGTTCTTCATTCTGTAAAAAGACTAGCCATCGACACGTCTTACCAGCAAGACTAGTTCTTCATTCTGTAAAAAGCCGAGCCATAGACACGAGTCTCACCAGCAAGACTGGTTCTTCATTCTGTAAAAAGACTAGCCATCGACACGTCTTACCAGCAAGACTAGTTCTTCATTCTGTAAAAAGACGAGCCATCGACACAAGTCTCACCAGCAAGACTAGTTCTTCATTCTGTAAAAAGACTATCCATCGATACAAGTCTCACCAGCAAGACTAGTTCTTCATTTTGTTAAAAGACTAGCCATAGATACGAGTCTCACCAGCAAGACTAGTTCTTCATTCTGTAAAAAGACTAGCCATAGATACGAGTCTCACCAGCAAGACTAGTTCTTCATTCTTTAAAAAGACGATCCATTGACACGAGTCTCACCAGCAAGACTAGTTCTTCATTCTGGAAAAAGACTAGCCTTCGACACGAGTCTCACCAGCAAGACTCGTTCTTTCTTCTGTAAAAAGACTATCCATCGACATGTCTCACCAGCAAGACCAGTTCTTCATTCTGTAAAAAGACTATCCATCGACATGTCTCACCAGCAAGACTCGTTCTTCATTCTGCAAAAAAAGGATGAGCCATCGACACGCGTCTCACCAGCAAGACTCGTTCTTCATTCTGTAAAAAGACTAGCCATCGACACGCGTCTCACCAGCAAGACGCGTTCTTCATTCTGTAAAAAGACTAGCCATCGACACGCGTCTCACCAGCAAGACTCGTTCTTCATTCTGTAAAAAAAGACTAGCCATCGACACGAGTCTCACCAGCAAGACTAGTTCTTTATTCTATAAAAAGACGAGCCATCGACACGCGTCTCACCAGCAAGACTCGTTCTTCATTCTGTAAAAAAAAGACTAGCCATCGACACGCGTCTCACCAGCAAGACTAGTTCTTCATTCTGTAAAAAGACTAGCCATCGACACGAGTCTCACCAGCAAGACTCTTTCTTCATTCTGTAAAAAGACTAGCCATCGACACGCGTCTCACCAGCAAGACTAGTTCTTTATTCTATAAAAAGACGATCCATTGACACGAGTCTCACCAGCAAGACTAGTTCTTCATTCTGTAAAAAGACTATTCATCGGCTCGAGTCTCACCAGCAAGACTAGTTCTTTATTCTATAAAAAGACTATCCATCGGCTCGAGTCTCACTAGCAAGACTAGTTCTTTATTCTATAAAAAGACGATCCATTGACACGCGTCTCACCAGCAAGACTCGTTCTTCATTCTGCAAAAAAAGACTAGCCATCGACACGCGTCTCACCAGCAAGACTAGTTCTTCATTCTGTAAAAAGACTAGCCATCGACACGAGTCTCACCAGCAAGACTCTTTCTTCATTCTGTAAAAAGACTAGCCATCGACACGCGTCTCACCAGCAAGACTAGTTCTTTATTCTATAAAAAGACGATCCATTGACACGAGTCTCACCAGCAAGACTAGTTCTTCATTCTGTAAAAAGACTATCCATCGGCTCGAGTCTCACCAGCAAGACTAGTTCTTTATTCTATAAAAAGACTATCCATCGGCTCGAGTCTCACTAGCAAGACTAGTTCTTTATTCTATAAAAAGACTATCCATCGGCTCGCGTCTCACCAGCAAGACTAGTTCTTTATTCTATAAAAAGACTATCCATCGGCTCGAGTCTCACTAGCAAGACTAGTTCTTTATTCTATAAAAAGACTAGCCATCGACACGCGTCTCACCAGCAAGACTAGTTCTTTATTCTATAAAAAGACGATCCATTGACACGAGTCTCACCAGCAAGACTAGTTCTTCATTCTGTAAAAAGACTATTCATCGGCTCGAGTCTCACCAGCAAGACTAGTTCTTTATTCTATAAAAAGACTATCCATCGGCTCGAGTCTCACTAGCAAGACTAGTTCTTTATTCTATAAAAAGACAAGCCATCGACACGCGTCTCACCAGCAAGACTCGTTCTTCATTCTGCAAAAAAAGACTAGCCATCGACACGCGTCTCACCAGCAAGACTCGTTCTTTATTCTGTAAAAAGACTAGCCATCGACACGCGTCTCACCAGCAAGACTAGTTCTTTATTCTGTAAAAAAAGACTATCCATCGGCACGAGTCTCACCAGCAAGACACGAGTTCCAGATTCTGTAAAAAGAGAAGGCTTGAAAAGAGATTTATAAATTGTGACATGAGGAAGTGATGATTTTAAAATCCAGAGAGTTGCGCAAAACTGAATACTCCTCGATCACCAAAAATGACCCCACCATGGATTGTTGTAATAAAACCTTCACATCATGGAATGTTATCATCACATGACAAACTTTTGCGAAATGAAGGCAGCACGTGTGGATAAAGTGGACGACTGATGCAGTCACATTTGTAAGTGACAAAGGTTATAGCAAATGTAAGCACAAGATAACAACAAAATAGACTGTAAAAATGCACAAATTATTAGTGAATTGCAATTGAACATAATCAAAAGCCAAATCTGATGGTGAAAGAATTTGGGTGAAAACCGGACAAACAACCTTCCATTGTTCATGGATAAATGTGGGCCAAGAAGCCCTTTCGCAGAGTTGGTGAGATGGGAAGGGTGCAGTTGGGGTCAAGGGGGAGGTGGTGGGGGTGGTGCGGGGAGGGGTGGTGGAGATGGGAGGAGGCAGAGTGAGTGCACGGGAGGATGGGGGTGGGAGGGTTGGGGTGGATATGACTCACTGGTCGAACTGGAAAAAGAATACCAGAAGACATTTTCATGAAGTTGAAGCTACAGAAATGAATGAAACTGCAGAAGGTACTCGAATCAAATGAACAGAGAATAAGAACGAAAATCGGTCCCAAACAGCTGATGGTAATTTTATGGATAATACATCATACAGATAAACAGTACATCATACAGATAAACAATGCATCATACAGATAGACAATGCATCATACAGATAGACAATGCATCATACAGATAAACAATGCATAATACAGATAGACAATGCATCATACAGATAGACAATGCATCATACAGATAGACAATGCATCATACAGATAAACAATGCATCATACAGATAGACAATGCATCATACAGATAAACAATGCATCATACAGATAAATAATGGATCATACAGATAAACAATGCATCAAACAGATAAACAATGCATCATACAGATAAACAATGCATCATACAGATAAACAATGCATCATACAGATAAACAATGCATCATACAGATAAACAATGCATCATAGAGATAGACAATGCATCATACAGATAAACAATGCATCATACAGATAAAGAATGCATCATACATATAAACAATGCATCATACAGATAAACAATGCACCATACAGATAAGCAATGCATCATACAGATAAACAATGCATCATACAGATAAACAATGCATCATACATATAAACAATGCATCATACAGATAGACAATGCATCATACAGATAAACAATGCATCATACAGATAAACAATGCATCATACATATAAACAATGCATCATACAGAAAAACAATGCACGATACAGATAAACAATGCATCATACAGATAAACAATGCACCATACAGATAAACAATGCATCATACAGATAAACAATGCATAATACAGATAGACAATGCATCATACAGATAGACAATGCATCATACAGATAGACAATGCATCATACAGATAAACAATGCATCATACAGATAAACAATGCATCATACAGATAAACAATGCATCATACAGATAAACAATGCATCATACAGATAGACAATGCATCATACAGACAAACAATGCATCATACAGATAGACAATGCATCATACAGATAGACAATGCATCATACAGATAGACAATGCATCATACAGATAAACAATGCATCATACAGATAAACAATGCATCATACAGATAAACAATGCATGATACAGATAAACAATGCATCATACAGATAAACAATGCATCATACAGATAAACAATGCATCATACAGATAAACAATGCATCATACAGATAAACAATGCATCATACAGATAAACAATGCATCATACAGATAAACAATGCATCATACAGATAGACAATGCATCATACAGATAGACAATGCATCATACAGATAAACAATGCATCATACAGATAAACAATGCATCATACAGATAAACAATGCATCATACAGATAAACAATGCATCATACAGATAAACAATGCATCATACAGATAAACAATGCATCATACAGATAAACAATGCATCATACAGATAGACAATGCATCATACAGATAGACAATGCGTCATACAGATAAACAATGCATCATGCTGATAAACAATGCATCATACAGATAGACAATGCATCATACAGATAAACAATGCATCATACAGATAGACAATGCATCATACAGATAAACAATGCATCATAGATGGACAATGCATCATACAAATAAACAATGCATCATACATATAGACAATGCATCATACAGATAAACAATGCATCATACAGATAAACAATGCATCATACAGATAAACAATGCATCATACAGATAAACAATGCATCATACAGATAAACAATGCATCATACAGATAAACAATGCATCATACAGATAGACAATGCATCATACAGATAGACAATGCATCATACAGATAAACAATGCATCATGCTGATAAACAATGCATCATACAGATAGACAATGCATCATACAGATAGACAATGCATCATACAGATAGACAATGCATCATACAGATAAACAATGCATCATGCTGATAAACAATGCATCATACAGATAGACAATGCATCATACAGATAGACAATGCATCATAAAGATAAACAATGCATCATACAGATAGACAATGCATCATACAGATAAACAATGCATCATACAGATAGACAATGCATCATGCTGATAAACAATGCATCATACAGATAGACAATGCATCATACAGATAAATAATGCATCATACAGATAAACAATGCATCATACAGATAAACAATGCATCATACAGATAAACAATGCATCATACAGATAAACAATGCATCATAGAGATAGACAATGCATCATACAGATAAACAATGCATCATACAGATAAACAATGCATCATAGAGATAGACAATGCATCATACAGATAAACAATGCATCATACAGATAAAGAATGCATCATACATATAAACAATGCATCATGCTGATAAACAATGCATCATACAGATAAACAATGCATCATACAGATAAACAATGCATCATACAGATAAACAATGCATCATAGAGATAGACAATGCATCATACAGATAAACAATGCATCATACAGATAAACAATGCATCATACAGATAGACAATGCATCATGCTGATAAACAATGCATCATACAGATAAACAATGCATCATACAGATAAACAATGCATCATACAGATAAACAATGCATCATTCATATAAACAATGCATCATACAGATAGACAATGCATCATACAGATAAACAATGCATCATACAGATAAACAATGCATCATTCATATAAACAATGCATCATACATATAAACAATGCATCATACAGATAAACAATGCACGATACAGATAAACAATGCATCATACAGATAAACAATGCACCATACAGATAAACAATGCATCATACAGATAAACACTGCATAATACAGATAGACAATGCATCATACAGATAGACAATGCATCATACAGATAGACAATGCATCATACAGATAAACAATGCATCATACAGATAAACAATGCATCATACAGATAAACAATGCATCATACAGATAAACAATGCATCATACAGATAAACAATGCATCATACAGATAAACAATGCATCATACAGATAAACAATGCATCAAACAGATAAACAATGCATCATACAGATAAACAATGCATCATACAGATAAACAATGCTTCATACAGATAAACAATGCATCATACAGATAGACAATGCATCATACAGATAGACAATGCATCATACAGATAAACAATGCATCATACAGATAAACAATGCATCCTACAGATAAACAATGCATCATACAGATAAACAATGCATCATACAGATAAACAATGCATCATACAGATAAACAATGCATCATACAGATAGACAATGCATCATACAGATAGACAATGCATCATACAGATAAACAATGCATCATGCTGATAAACAATGCATCATACAGATAGACAATGCATCATACAGATAAACAATGCATCATACAGATAAACAATGCATCATAGATAGACAATGCATCATACAGATAAACAATGCATCATAGATATACAATGCATCATCCAAATAAACAATGCATCATAGATAAACAATGCATCATACAGATAAACAATGCATCAAACAAATAAACAATGCATCATACATATAAACAATGCATCATACAGACAAACAATGTATCATACATACAGTGCATTCAGAAAGTATTCAGACCCCTTCACTTTTTTCACATTTTGTTATGTTGCAGCCTTATGCTGAAATTGTTTAAAGTCATTGTTTCCCTCATCAATCTGCACTCAATACCCCATAATAACAAAGAGAAAACAGGATTTTAGAAACTTTTGCAAATTTATTAAAAAGAAAAAACTAAAATATCACATTTACATAAGTATTCATACCCTTTGCTATGACACTTGAAATTTAGCTCAGGTGCCTCCCATTTCTCTTGATCATCTTTGAGATGTTTCTGCGCCTTGACTGGAGTCCACCTGTGGTAAATTCAATTGATTGGACATGATTTGGAAAGGCACACACCTGTCTATAGAAGGTCTAACAGCTGACAATGCATATCAGAGCAAAAACCAAGCCATGAGGTCGAAGGAACTGCCTGCAGAGCTCAGAGACAGGATTATGTCGAGGCACAGATCTGGGGAAGCCTACAAGAAAAATTTCTGCTGCATTGAAGGTTCCCAAGAGCACAGTGGCCTCCATAATTCTTAAATGGAAGAAGTTTGGAACAACCAGGACTCTTCCTCGAGCTGGCCGCCCGGCCAAACTGAGCAATTGGGGGAGTAGGGCCTTGGTAAGAGAGGTGATCAAGAACCCGATGGTCACTCTGGCTGAGCTCCAGAAATCCTGTGTGGAGATGGGAGAAACTTCCAGAAGGACAACCATCACCAACACTCCACCGATCTGGGCTTTATGGCAGAGTGGCCAGACGGAAGCCTCTACTCAGTGAAAAACACATGAAAGCCCACAGAATCTTGTTTCTCATAGTCTGAGTCCTTCACGTGCTTTTTTGCAAACTCCAAGCGGGCTTTCATGTCTGAATATGAAATTTCATGTCAAGGGTCTGAATACTTTTGTCAATGTGATATTTCAGTTTTTTCTTTTTAATAAATTTGCAAAACTTTGCAAAAAGAGAGATTTGTTTTTGCAAAAAGCAAAGAGAGATTTGCAAAAAAAAAGATTTGCCAAAAATCCTGTTTTCTCTTTGTCGTTATGGGGTATTGAGTGTGGATTGATGAGGGGAAAAATGAATTTAAACGATTTCAGCATAAGGCTGCAACATAAAATGTGAAAAAGTGAAGGGGTCTGAATACTTTCTGAATGCACTGTATAAACAATGCATCATACAGATAAACAATGCATCATACAGATAGACAATGCATCATACAGATAAACAATGCATCATACAGATAAACAATGCATCATACAGATAAACAATGCATCATACAGATAAACAATGCATCATACAGATAAACAATGCATCATACAGATAAACAATGCATCATACAGATAAACAATGCATCATACAGATAAACAATGCATGATACAGATAAACAATGCATGATACAGATAAACAATGCATCATACAGATAAACAATGCATCATACAGATAAACAATGCATCATACAGATAAACAATGCATCATACAGATAAACAATGCATCATACAGATAAACAATGCATCATACAGATAAACAATGCATCATACAGATAAACAATGCATCATACAGATAGACAATGCATCATACAGATAAACAATGCATCATACAGATAAACAATGCATCATACAGATAAACAATGCATCATACAGATAAACAATGCATCATACAGATAAACAATGCATCATACAGATAAACAATGCATCATACAGATAAACAATGCATCATACAGATAAACAATGCATCATACAGATAAACAATGCATCATACAGATAAACAATGCATCATACAGATAAACAATGCATCATACAGATAAACAATGCATGATACAGATAAACAATGCATCATACAGATAAACAATGCATCATACAGATAAACAATGCATCATACAGATAAACAATGCATCATACAGATAAACAATGCATCATACAGATAAACAATGCATCATACAGATAAACAATGCATCATACAGATAAACAATGCATCATACAGATAAACAATGCATCATACAGATAAACAATGCATCATACAGATAAACAATGCATCATACAGATAAACAATGCATCATACAGATAAACAATTGTTCTTCCAGTTTGGGAATTTTTCTATGTGTTGGGTGAATGGAATCTGCAGCAGCCACTTCCACCTCACCAAAGCCGGATTCGTTGTCGTGAGTGTGTGTGTGTGTGTGTGTGTGTGTGTGTGTACGTGCGTACTGTTCGTCAATGTGTCGCTGTATCATCTGATGCAATATTTAATGTTAATTATTCGTTGTTTTTTGCTATTCGTTTAATAATGTCAAGGCCTTCCTCAGATAGAAAGTGTTCCCTGCGTGTATTCCCGAGTATCTTGCTTCTAATTGCTCAACTTTATCACATCTCCTATTTTTATTTCCTCTCGTCGCTTGAAAAAAAAATCAGAACAACAAACAAACAATGTTCCCTGTTCCCCCTCCATCCCCTCCCTCACCTCAAATGGCCACACGGCTGACTCCGCACGTGAAAAAGCTGAATGCCTCAACTCTGTGTTTGCCTCTAAATCTTGTGTCCCAAACCCATCCCTCTCTGTACCCACCATACCCAGTCGTACCCAGTTGCTCCTGGACTCTGTGTCCTTTCCTCCTGACAAGGTGGAAAAGTTTCTGTCAACCCTCGACTCTGATTCTGCAACTGGACCTGACGGCATCAGCCCACTAAAATCCTGTTCTTCCGCTCTTTCACTCCCTCTCACTGTTCTCTTCACCCTCTCTTTTGCTCAAGGTCATCTTCCATCTGCTTGGAAATCTGCCAACATCACCGCTTTGCTCAAAAAAGGTGCAAAAACAGATCCCAGCAACTACAGACCAATCAGCCTTCTCCCAATTATCAGCAAAGTCATGGAATCCATCATTGCTTCAGATATGAAATCATTTCTCTTCTCCAATGGCTTGATCTCTGATCATCAATTTGGTTTCAGACCTGGACACTCTACTCTGGACATGCTGCTTCTGCTTTCTCAACAATGGATGGAGGTCCTCAATGCCAAACAGGAAATTAGTGCAGTCTCCCTTGACATATCACGTGCCTTCGATACGGTCTGGCACCCCGCTCTGCTCACCAAACTCTTCTCTTTTGGTATCCATGGAAATCTCCATGCATGGCTGGCAATGCATCATACGATAACCTTTAGTCCCGCCTCCTCTCTAGTCGTAGTCAACGTGTGGCCCTGAATGGGTTTCTCTCATCTCCTCTTCCTGTTCAGGCTGGAGTTCCCCAAGGCAGTGTTCTGGGCCCTGTGCTTTTTCTGGTCTTCATCAATGATCTCTCTGACTCTCTTGAAAATCCTCTCTATCTCTTTTACTGATGACTCTACTCTCTGTCGCTCCATTCTTCATCCCTCAGATCGGCAGTCTGCAGCCTCCTCACTCTCTGCAGACCTGGACAAAATCACAGACTGGGCAAACAAGTGGAACATGTCTTTCAATCCTGACAAATCTCACACCCTTACGATGTCTCTCCGAAAAGACCGACTGGACAACCCTCCCATCCACTTTCTGAATAATCCTCTCCAAGAAGTTCTGTCACTCAAGCTTTTGGGTCTCACTATCTGCCATGATCTTTCCTGGGAAAACCACATTTCAAATCTGGCCTCCAAAGCCAGTCGCCGACTGGGCATCCTCCGTCGTGCGAAGTCCTTCCTTGGCACACCTGAGCTCCTCACCACATACAAGGCTTTCATCCGCAGCTCAATGGAATACTGCTCTCCCCTCTGGGCTGGTGCTCCTGCCTCACACCTAGCTCGTCTTCACGCTGTTGAAACCAAAGCATTCAGAATCATTGGAATCTCCCGCGATGAAGCTAACTCCAAGGGCCTCTCACTCACTCACCGCAGGCAGGTTGGTGGTCTTTCCGTCTTCTACCGACTCCTCTCTGGCCTTGCCCCCCCCCCCCCCCCAGCTCTCTCTGGGCTCTGTCCCGCAAATATTCCGACAGGTCGCACAAGATCTGCCTGCAACCCTCTTATGGTTAAACTGCCAAAATCAAGACTCTCTGCTCACCTTCACTCCTTCATTCCTCTTTTCTCCCGCCTCTGGAACAAACTCCCACTCTCTTCAATCCCACTCCACCCTCCAGGTCTTTAAAACAGCTGTTCACCACCATCTCTTATCTTCCCCCATCCAAAACCTTGATCTTTTCTACCCCCGCTAATTTCACCCCAATTCCACTTTTTTGAAATACCAACTTCTGTCCTGGAAGTCCTTGGTGTCCTTGTGTTTTATACTTCTCCCTCCCCCCCCCCCCCCCTTCCCACGCCTCCTCCCCCCAAGCCCTCTCCCTTCCACACATCTCCCTGCTCTCAAATGTTGTGTTTGTGTGCTTCCCCATCTCTCCCCATCTTGTCTTCCCCTCCCTCTTTTTATATATTTTGTTTGTCTGGTTGATTTGTTTGTGAAATAAATGTTAGCTCTTTCACGAGCCTCGATTCGATTCAGTATACAAAAACAAAAAAAATTGTTATTTTTCACTCCATAACGATTCCTCCTTTCTATTGAATTTCTGCTGCTGGTTTTACACCCCCCCACCCCCCTCTCTTTTCTCCAAACTAAATCTACATGGAATATATACGCTTCTTTAAAAATACATTTTTCAGAATGCATTTCAACCCTTATATCTCTTTCACAAACACTGCATATATTCTTCTCCACCACGATATGTCCCTTCTTTACCTTCTTCCTCTTAAAAAATATCACTCTTCTGAGGTGTTTGTATGCTCTGCGCCTCGTCCACAAACCTCCCCCTGCTACCCCCGCTCAGACAGCACAGCGTTTCTCCGTGCATTTCACAAGCTTTCTAATCTCCCATGATCTTTATCTCCGTTTGTTAAAGTTGTGAATCTGGAATCAGGAAAAGCATCCACTCCCACCCCACCCTCTCAATGTTTCCCCCTCACCCCACTCTCTAAAAATCTTCCCCCAACGGCTACACAGCTGACTCCGCACATGAAAAAGCCGAATGCCTCAACTCTATGTTTGCCTCAAAATCTTGTGTCCCAAACCCATCCCTCTCTGTACCCACCGTACCCAGCCGTACCCAGCTGCTCCTGGACTCTGTGTCCTTCTCGCCCGACAAGGAAGTTTCTGTCAATCCACGACTATGATTCTGCAACTGGATCTGACGGCATCAGCCCATGGGTCCTAAATTCCTGCTCTTCCGCTCTATCTCACCCACTCTCTGTTCTCTTCGCCCTCTCTTTTGCTCAAGGTCATCTGCCGTCAGCTTGGAAATCATCCATCATTACCGCTTTACACAAAAAAGGTGCAAAAACAGATCCTTGCAACTACAGACCAATCAGCCTTTTCCCAATCTTCAGCAAAGTCATTGAATCCATCATCACTTCTGATATTAAATCCTTCCTCCCCTCCAATGGCTTGATCTCTGATCATCAATTTGGATTCAGACCAGGTCACTCTACTCTGGACATGCTGCTTCTGCTGTCTAAACAATGGATGGAGGTCCTTAATGTCAAACAGGAAATCAGAGCTGTCTCCCTTGACATATCACGTGCCTTCGATACGGTCTGGCACCCAGCTCTGCTCACCAAACTCTCCTCCTATGGTATCCATGGAAATCTCCATGCATGGCTTGCGGACTTCCTTTCTGGTCGTAGTCAACGTGTGGCCCTGAATGGATTTCGCTCATCTCCCCTTCCTGTTCAGGCTGGAGTTCCCCAAGGTAGTGTTCTGGGCCCTGTGCTGCTCTCCCCTCTGGGCCAGTGCTCCTGCCTCACACCTAGCTCGGCTTCACGCTGTTGAAACCAAAGCTTTCAGAATCATTGGAATCTCCCGCGATGAAGCTGATTCTGAGGGCCTTTCACTCACTCACCGCAAGCAGGTAGGTGGTCTTTCTGTCTTCTACCGACTCCTCTCTATGCCTTGCCCCCCCCCCCCCGGCCCTGTCTGTGCTCTGTCCCCCAAATATTCCTACAGGTCGCACAAGATCTGTCAGCAACCCTCTTCTGGTGAAACTGCCAAAATCTAGGCTCTCTGCGCACCTTCACTCTTTCATTCCTCTTTAGTCCCGCCTCTGGAACAAACTCCCTCACTCTCTTCAATCCCACTCCTCCCTCCAGGTCTTTAAAACAGCTGTTCACCACCATCTCTTATCTTCCCCCATCCAAAACCTTGATCTTTTCTACCCCCATGAATTCACCCCAGATCCACTTTTCTGAAATACCGACTTCTTTCCTGGAAGTCCTAGCTGTGTCCATGTGGGTTTTACCTCAAGCCACCACCCAACCCCCTTCCCACGCCCTTCCCCCCCAAGCCCTCGCCCTCCCACAGATCTCCTGATGTCCCTGCTCTCAAATGTTGTACTTGTGTGCTTCCCCCTCTCTCCCCATCTTGTCTCCCGCTCCCTTTATTATGTCTTAAGTGACGTTTGTTTGTTTTTGTCATTAATGTTAGCTCTTACACGAGCCTAGGTTTTGTATACAAAAAACCCCAAAATCCCATTCTTCCTTCTTGGTCTTCAAGACAATTGTTCACCATCATTATCTCCAATCCAAAACTATGATGTTTTCCACCCTCGTTAACCCCGCTCCAACTCCATCCCAATCCCACCTCCTTCTAAAGTTCCAGTTTTCCCTCCTGAGAGTTTCCTTCTCTGTCCATCTTGTCCACCCTATGTATCCTCTCCTACCCTCCATTCCTCCTTTCCCCCCCCCCCCCACACACATTGTTTGTTCGCCTACCTCGGTCTTGGCAATCACCTTCCCAAAATCCCACCCAAACTGGAGGAACTCTGGATGGGAATTTTTATTTTAATGATCGATATGATGAACAAACCTTATTAAACAATTTCATTCCACTCTTTGCTATGATCCGAACATGAAACCTTGGTGTTCCTTCTTGAGCTCATGCTGCCATCTTGTTGAAGGATTAACCACTGTAATGAATAATTTAGGTTGTAATGCACTTTATTTTGTTTAAAAAAAGGAAATGTGGAGGTTGCTCTTTACTCTTATAATGCGTCATGATGGCTTCAAATCGTACAGGTGTGAAAAACATGCCAGGAGATTTGAAGAAAACCCCACAATGCACGCACCGGTGCAAACCGTATGAAAGACGATAATCTCGCACTTTAACACACCGCCCACCGCTTTAGTGTCCAAACATTCCTGGGGCTGCCCTTTATGAGCGGCCCCTTTATGAGCAAGGCCCTGGGCCCTGGGCAAGGCTTCCGTGGCGGGAGGGAGCGGTCGGTGGCCCCGCGAGTCGGGGCGAGCGTAGAGAAGAATGGTTCAAAAGATCCGCGCCTCGTGGAGGGGACCGGGGCCTGAAGGCCTTCGACCTAAGCTCCCAATCACAGCATGGATGTCCAATTGCTCCGCGATTTCAAAATTCCACCCATGGAACCATCGCTGCGTTCCTGACCTGTTCCTGGACCGCCTTTGCTGGCACACAATGGCTCGCTGGTTTATTAGTAAAACAAGTCATTATTCGTTTATGAGTGAGCAGGGTGTTTGAGGTTACTTAATTCACTGGTTACTGAGGGTTACATTCCCATGCTCGGTCACTCGTAATTGTAGTCTCGTTAACCGTGACAAGTTTGCCAAACACCTCCCGATGTGAGTTGGAGGCCTTCATCTCGCAAGGAAAGCTTCGTTAAGGCTCCACAAGTGTAAACTATCTTAGTTACCTCAATAAAAGCTACCTCAAATAAACCAGAGATGAGAGAAGAGTTGCCCCGACGTTATCCAGTTGTGGGTACCTCCATTTCACTCTTGTAAATCCCTTGTTCTTATTTATCCAAATACAGCAGTAATGAATAAGTAAGTAATAAATAAGTTCAGGTTGTTTGTGGATCAGACGTTGATTTTAAAAGTTAGTGTTAAGCAGACATGAACTCTGGCTGCAGTCATGTTCCACCAGCCAATCAACACAAGCTCGGCCTCTTCCCGTTTGAACTTCTCACTGGTATGCAGAACGTTTGCCCGCAGTTCTTGTGGTGAAATAAAGGCCCATTTTATTCACTCAGATGTAAACAGCACAAAGGAATACAAACAGTTCTGTGAAACTGCAGTGTCTTCAGAAAGTATTCACACCCCTTGACTTTTTTCACATTTTGTTGCGTTACACTCCGTTACAGCCTGAATTTAAAATGGATTAAATTCAGATTTTTTGTCACCGATCGACACAAAATACCCCATAATGTCAAAGTGGAAAATTTATTTTCGAATATTTCACAAAATAATTGAAAAATAAAGACAGAAATATCTAATTCACATGAGTATTCAATCCCCTCAGTCAATACTTCGTAGAAGCGCTTTTGGCAGCGATTACCCCTTCGAGTCTTCTTGGGAATGTCTGTAACAACATTGCACATCTGGATTTTGGGAGTTTCTCCCATTCTTCCTTGCAGATTTGCTCAAGCTCTTTCTCAACCAAAATTTGTTCAACCAAGGCACAAGTTGGATGGGGAGCGTTGATGAACAGCAATATTCAAGTCTTTCCACAGATTCTCAATGGGATTCAAGTCTGAGCTTTCACTGGGCCAATCAAGGAGTTTCAAGCTCTGAAGCCTTTCAGAACGGTGTTGCTTTGGCTGTGGGCTTGGGATCATTGTCCTGTTGGAACGTAAATCTTCACTGCAGTCTAAGGTCTTTTGCACTCTGAAGTAGGTTCTCCTCAAGGATTTGCCTGTATCTGGCTCCCTCCATTCATTGTTCGCTCTAAGCTTACAAGTCTCCCAGTCCCTGCCACTGAAAAGCATCCCCATAACATGATGCTGCCACCACCATGCTTCAGGGTAGGGACGGTGTTAGATTGGTGATCAGCTGTGCTCGGTTTCCGCTAGACGTAGCACTTTGCATTCAGGCCAAATAATTCAATTTTCTTCTCATCAGACAACATAATATTTTGCCTGATGCTCTCTGAGTCTTTCACGGACCTTTTTGAAAACTCCATGTGTGCTGTAATGTGCTTTTTTCTCAGGAGTGGCTTCCGTGTGGCCTCTCTCCCATAGAGCCTCGATTTGTGAAATGCTGCAGAGACTGTTGTCCTTCCAGCAGGTTCTCACATCTCAGCCAAGGAACTCTGTAGTTCTGTCAGAGTGGTCATTGGGTTCTTGATCACCTCCCTGACCAAGGTCCCTCTTGCCCGTTTGCTCAGTTTGGTCGGACGACCAGCTCTAGGTAGAATGCAGGTAGTCCATATTCTTTTCATTTCCTAATGATGGAGCTCACTGTGCTCTTGGGAACTTTCAACACCAGAAATTGTTTTATCCCCTTCCCCAGATCTTTGCTTCCTCACAATTCTATCTCGGAGTTCTACGGCCAGTTCCTTGGACTTCATGGTCGAGTTTCTGCTCTGACATGCACGGGCAACTATGGGACCTTATATAGAAAGGTGTGTTTCTTTCTAAATCATGACCAATCAATTGAATTAGCCACAGGTGGACTCCAATCAAGTTGTACAAAGATCTCAAGGATGATCAAAGGAAATTGGATGCACCTGAGCCCAATTTATAATGACATACCAAAGGGGTTGAATACTTGTTGACTCAACACATTTTAGCTTTTCATTTTTAATTATTTTGTAAAAATTTCCCCAAAAAAAATCCACTTTGGTATTATGGGGTATTTTGTGTTGATCAGTGAAAAAAAAAAATCTCGATCTAAGCCACTTTAAATTCAGGCTGTAACAACAAAATGCGAAAAAAGTGAAGGGTGTGAATACTTTATGAATGTACAGTATACTAGCAATGACAAATCATCCATAAATCAGTCCTATGTACAAGAGGGAAGGTATAATGTCCACAGGGTCTGGGGTCTGGACCCTCTGGACAGCCTCCCTCACTCCTTTCATTTAAAAAGTAAATGTTTGTTAACACTCATTTTTGTTCGTTTCAGCTCGTCTACGACGAATTTGAGGAGGGCTGTCAGAGCCACAACGCTGTCCTTCAGTCCATCCGTCCGTCCGTCCGTCCTTTAGTCAGTCGATCCATCCGTCCTTCCTTCCTTCCGTAATGGGTCGAGTTGCATTTTTTTTCTACTCCTCTAAGGCGGCTCAACGGATTGTTTCATTTTGAAAGTCGGTGTGATGACTCATGCCGTCTATGTGCAAAAACAAATGGAGCCCGACGTGTCGGTACCTGTATGCGGTACGTGTTGGGGTGGTATGTGTCAGTACCTGTATGCGGTATGTGTCGGGGCAGTACGTGTCGGTACCTGTATGCGGTATGTGTAGGGGTGGTACGTGTCAATACCTGTATGCGGTATGTGTCGGGGCAGTACGTGTCGGTATCTGTATGCGGTACGTGTCGGTACCTTGTATGCGGTACGTGTCGGGGCAGTACGTGTCGGTACCTGAATGCGGTATGTGTCGGGGCGGTACGTGTCGGTACCTGTATGCGGTACGTGTCGGTACCTGTATGCGGTATGTGTCGGGGCAGTACGTGTCGTTATCTGTATGCGGTACGTGTCGGTATCTATGCGGTATGTGTTGGTGCGGTACGTTTAGGTATCTGTATGGGTACGTGTCGGTACCTGCATGCGGTAGTGTTGCGGCGGTACGTGTCGGTATCTGTATGCGGTACGTGTTGGGGCGGTACGTGTCGGTACCTATATGCGGTACGTGTCGGTATCTATGCGGTACGTGTTGGGGCGGTACGTGTCAGTACCTGTATGCAGTACGTGTTGGGGCGGTACGTGTCGGTACCTGTATGCGGTACGTGTTGGGGCGGTACGTGTCGGTATCTATGCGGTACGTGTTGGGGCGGTACGTGTTGGGGAGGTACGTTTCGGTACCTGTATGCGGTACGTGTTGGGGCGGTACGTGTTGGTATCTATGCGGTACGTGTTGGGGCGGTATGTGTTGGGGCGGTACATGTCGGTACCTGTATGCGGTACAGGGAGCCATCCGGTGCGTGCTGGCACGAGACCCGTTCGGCGCCCACCATCAGCGCACCCAGAAAGGTCGCAGCGTGGACCCCATAACTCGCCGCCAGGAAAGCCACAGGTCTCTCCGGGTAGCCGAAGCGTGCGGGCTCGAGCACGAAGGTGAGCAGCGTGAAGACGCACGAGGCCAGGCACAGCGACGACAGGGGCAGCAGGCAAGCCCGGGCGAGCACCCTGTCGGACGAGGTCCACAGGTAATCGACACCAGGTAGGCATCGCGGCGCGCAGCGACCTGACCGTGGGGCCCAGGTCATCTTACCTGGGTTCGGACAGGTCGCTCCTGGGCTCGGGCGGCTCTCCAGGTCCATGGGACCGAGCGGGAGACCCTCCGTGAAGCGGCGACCCGAGGGCGGCTCTCGCTCGCTCGGGTCCACCGGGGCCTCCATGCACAGGGCGTTGGGGTCGTGCTTGGTGGGGAGGCGATCGCAGCGCAGCGAGTCGGGCCACCCGAAGCTGAACTTGCGCATGATGGGCGCACAGGTGTCCCGCGTGTGCTCGCACATGGGCCGGCATGCCGGGATGGGCTGGGACACCTGCTCCGTGCACATGGGCGCGAACACCGAGCACAGGAAGAAACGAATGTGCACGTGACAGCCGAACTCGATGAGCGTGGCGAACTCGTGCAGGTGAACGGCCGCCTCTACCTGCACTTCGTGACCCAGCAGGTTGGGCATCGACGTCAGGTTGTAACCGATGTTCCTGCACAATGGGATCTCGATGGCTTCGCACCTGGATCCCGGGGTCCGTGGACGCTCGAATCCCGAGCCCCGAAGCGGGACGTTGGACGGGTATCCGTCCGATCTAGCGAGACCTTGGCGAGCGACACAGGTGCACAGGTTGGCGACGAATAAAACGAAAAGAGCCGAGGCGACCGATTGTGGTGCAGCCATGGGTGGTGGATGTGCCGTGCAGGGGTTGGAAAGGTCTACAGGGTCTTCACTTTATCGAGGAAGCGCCGCTCGGTGGAGGAACGAGTGATGATGTCCCGGGTGGGTTACGGGGATTGTCAAAGGGGAGCGATTGGGGTGGGGGAGGGGAGGGGAGAGGAGGAGGAGGAGCGAGAGGAGGGGGAGGAGCGAGAGGAGGGGGAAGAGCAGGAGGAGGAGCAAGAGGAGGATAAGGAGGGGGAGAGCAGGAGGAGGATAAGGATGGGGGAGGGAGAGCAGGAGGAGGAGCGAGGGGAGGGAGAGCAGGAGGAGGAGCGAGAGGAGGGGGAAGAGCAGGAGGAGGAGGGGAAGAGGAGGAGCGGGAGGAGGATAAGGAGGGGGGGGAAGCAGGAGGAGGAGGAGGGGAAGAGGAGGAGCGGGAGGAGGATAAGGAGGGGGGGGAGCAGGAGGAGGATAAGGAGGGGTAGGGAGAGCAGGAATAGGAGGATGTTCGTTGTTTATCGTTTTATATGCAGGAAGTTTGATAAAACTGCGACAAACTAAACCCTAGCTAATCATGCTCTGCTCTCCTCAATTTCACGACCCCGGCGTACCCTCCTCCTCCCCCCCACCCCGCCCTCTCCTCATTACCACGACCATCCTACATTATCAATCGGGGTTCTTTTGAGTAATTCCTCGTTTTGCCCTAAAAATGTGATTTAACCTTTACGTCATCAAGGATATAACTTTGGTCTTTGGTGAAACAGAAACTCAAACTTTGGACACATCAAGGGTGGGGAAATGAATCATGCTGGGTATGGTGGAGGGAAGAAGAGGAAGAGGTAGATCTTGTATGTGCTGGATGGATGGGGTATAGGATGATTGGGTAAACAATGATTGGGTAAACAATGATGGGGTAAAAGATGATCGGGTAAAGGATGATGGGGTAAAGGATGATGGGGTAAAGAATGATGGGGTAAAGAATGATGGAGTAAAAGATGATTGGGTAAAGGATGATTGGGTAAAGGATGATTGGGTAAAGGATGATGGGGTAAAGGATGATGGGGTAAAGGATGATCGGGTAAAGGATGATCGGGTAAAGGATGATCGGGTAAAGGATGATCGGGTAAAGGATGATCGGGTGAAGGATGATCGGGTAACGCATGATCGGGTAAAGGATGATCGGGTAAAGGATGATCGGGTAAAGCATGATCGGGTAAAGCATGATCGGGTAAAGGATGATCGGGTAAAGGATGATCGGGTAAAGGATGATCGGGTAAAGGATGATCGGGTAAAGGATGATCGGGTAAAGGATGATCGGGTAAAGCTTGATCGGGTAAAGGATGATCGGGTAAAGCATGATCGGGTAAAGGATGATCGGGTAAAGCATGATCGGGTAAAGGATGATCGGGTAAAGCATGATCGGGTAAAGGATGATCGGGTAAAGGATGATCGGGTAAAGGATGATCGGGTAAAGGATGATCGGGTAAAGGATGATCGGGTAAAGGATGATCGGGTAAAGCATGATCGGGTAAAGGATGATCGGGTAAAGGATGATCGGGTAAAGGATGATCGGGTAAAGGATGATCGGGTAAAGGATGATCGGGTAAAGCATGATCAGGTAAAGGATGATCGGGTAAAGGATGATCGGGTAAAGGATGATCGGGTAAAGGATGATCGGGTAAAGGATGATCGGGTAAAGGATGATCGGGTAAAGGATGATCGGGTAAAGGATGATCGGGTAAAGGATGATCGGGTAAAGGATGATCGGGTAAAGGATGATCGGGTAAAGCATGATCGGGTAAAGGATGATCGGGTAAAGGATGATCGGGTAAAGGATGATCGGGTAAAGGATGATCGGGTAAAGGATGATCGGGTAAAGGATGATCGGGTAAAGCATGATCGGGTAAAGGATGATCGGGTAAAGCATGATCGGGTAAAGGATGATCGGGTAAAGCATGATCGGGTAAAGGATGATCGGGTAAAGCATGATCGGGTAAAGGATGACTGGGTAAAGCATGATCGGGTAAAGGATGATCGGGTAAAGCATGATCGCGTAAAGGATGATCGGGTAAAGGATGATCGGGTGAAGCATGATCGGGTAAAGGATGATCGGGTAAAGCATGATCGGGTAAAGGATGATCGGGTAAAGCATGATCGAGTAAAGGATGATCGGGTAAAGGATGATCGGGTAAAGCATGATCGGGTAAAGGATGATGGGGGTAACGGAAAGGAATTTTTGAAGATCGAAAAGAACGTAACAAGGAAGCAGAATGAATCCAAAACTTGGAAAAGAATAACAAACATCTTGAGGAAATGCCCCCATTGATTGTTGATGAAGAGAAAACTAGAACGGCACTCAGTAGAGAGCATACCTCCGCCAGGTGAACATTTTACGTTTTGTATCCCAGAGTAGACTAGAAAATCACAATACAGAATCACATTTAATCACAATCATCATATCAGTCCATAACTTTTTGTCATATCTTGTCCACAAACAAACAGACAGACAGACAGACAGGAGTGAAAACATAACTTCCATCCACCTTTGGTGGTCGAGGTAATGAGAAAACAACTTTTTAAAAATGCCAAACTTCAAAGCCCAGGCCCAGATGGAATTCCGAATTTCTGGCTAAAACAACATTGATATTACAGCACTTGGAAGGGACTATCGAAATACCAGATGTGAGTATATGACGTGGAATCTTCCAGGGAGACAGTCTTCCCTCCCCCCCCCCTCCCCCTTCTGTTTTGTCTTGCTCTGGACCCACTAAGTAACCTCATCAATGAACAAGGACACGGATACACCCTAACCACCAATAGAAGAACATCCAAAGAAATAGGAAAGGTGACACATCTACTAGACATGGATAATTTAAAGCTCTTCTCACCAAATGATGAAAAATTGAAAAAGCAGCATGATCCTGAAAACATGCCTCTCCCCAAGTAACAAAATCAAAGCCATAAACCAACTCGCTGTACCAGTGTTCCCATATAGCTGCAGAATAATAAACTGGGCCCAATCAGAAATCAACAAGTTAAACATAAAAAAAGAAAACTCCTCACCATCCACAAAATGTTTTACAAAACCAGTGCATCCCGAGAATGTACCTGCTGAGACGAGAGGGAGGGAGCGGCCTGATGGAACTCAACCAGGTGCACAGAGCAACGAGTGTAAGATTAGCTGAGTTTGTGAAATGTTCAACAGACTATCAGATGCAATTTGTAAACAAACATGAACACAACAAACCTGAAAAAGTATCCCTAACTCACCTTGCAAAGAATTTCCAAAAACAGGTGTGAATAGAAGATGTCACACAAGAAACAGAAACAACCATCCACCTTTGGTGGATACATGTGAAGTGAAGTGAAGGTAACAAATACAGCCCAAATAATTGCAAAAAACACAAAATAAATATATAAAAAGAAATATCAGGAAATACACACCAACAACTGGGAGAATGACAAAATAGCAGGAAAATACAAAAAAGAATTGGACAGAGTTGGGATCGACAAAGAAGGCTCATTGGAATGGCTAAGAAGAGGTCAGCTCAACTGGGACGGAGAACGAATCATAATAAATGCCCAAGATCAAGGACACTACACCAATGGATTTAAAAAGATGGTGGGACTGAGTCAGACAGACAAGTGTAGATTCTGCAAGACAGAAACAGGAAGTACCAGTCACCTGCTCTCGGGATGCAAAAAACTATTATCAGAACAACTTCACACACAACGGCACAACAAAGTATGTAAAGCGATTCATTGGCATATCTGAAAAAATGTAAACATCCTGGGACCAGAAGACTCATGGAAACATGAACAAAGAGCAATCATTGAAAATGAGGACGTCGTGCTCATGTACGACCTGATGATTCCATCGAGTGTGAACATAGAAAACAAAGCATTGCATCCGGACATTGTACTCGGGAACAAAAAGGAAAAAACAGCATTGATGATTGAGATATCGGTACCCAGCGATTTTGGCTTAAACAACGCAGAAATCAAGAAAATGACCAAATAGCAGGAGCTCAAAAATGAGGTCAAGATATCTTGGAAGCTGAAGAGCATCGAAATTGTACCAGTGATTAATTGGAGTAACAGGAATGAAGAAGAAGAACTTCACTGAGATTTTAAAAAACATCCCCAGGAATATTACCACAATTGAACTACATCTGGAGGCAATCCGGGGTTCGGTGAGGATCCTGAAAAGAGAACTTGGACCAAAACTCTGAAAACGTTGAACAGCTTGGTCCATGAACTGTGATCCCTTGCAGAAGATTGACTTGACAAACGCAACCTTGGATAAGGGGAGGTTGGGGGGGAGGGGGAAGGGGAAGTGGGGGGTGACGTATCACCACAGTAGCGAAAAATCTTATTCAAAGGTGAGAAAGTTCCACACCACTGCTGCCACAGAAGCAATTAAGAAGCTTCCATGGAATGATGACCACGATATGATGAAACATGCAAGGGTTGTCATTTGTGTGATAAGAGAGTCATCTTCATTTACGAATGTTGTATGAAGACATTCCCACCTCCTACCTTACTAGTCTACCCATCAAGCGGATCTACTACGAGAGCAGTTCACGGAATACCAGGTCTTGGATGAGATGGATATTCCTTGGGAGGTATGGAATGATGAGGTTGAAGGAACTGCTCCAACGCGAGTCGAAAGAATTGACGCGACCAAAGACGGAATTCGTCCGAGTTGCTTTATTGAAACAAAACAGCTCAGGTATTCTGACAAGCCCGTTTATCGGGCAGCAATATATATACACATTTATGTCGGGAAGTTTTCCCGGCAAAAGCTATACCGGGCATGCCCGGGTGTCAAGGGCGAGCCTTGGAAAGGCGAGTCTGGACCTGCCCGGGCGTGTTTGGCTGCGGCCTGGCAAGTCGAGGCTGGGCGTGCCCGGGCGCTCTGGACGAGCCCTGGAAAGGCGATAGCGGGCATGCCCGGACGCTCTGGGCGAGCCCTGGAAAGGCGATAGCGGGCATGCCCGGACGCTCTGGGCGAGCCCTGAAAAGGCGATAGCGGGCATGCCCGGCCGCTCTGGGCGAGCCCTGGAAAGGCGAGAGCGGGCATGCCCGGGAAAGACGAGACCGGGCGTGCCCGGGAGGTTCGGGCGTGCCCGGGAACAGTGAGTCCGGGCATGCCCGGGAGAGGCGCGTCTGGCCGTGTTCTGGCCGGTGCAAGGCGATTGTGTGCATCCAGCGGTAACCGCTACACACGCCCCTCCAGAATCGACCTGCACCGGCAGGGTCAATTTAAGGGGGGTCCGGATGACCCGGCCGAAGCGGCCCCTGGAGGGTCGTGGGGAGGGGTCCGACGTGGTGGTGGGTGGTCGAGCGGGGGGAACTGTGGACGGGGGGCGGCCTCGCCGCGGAGGAAGGGCCAACCGTGGTGGTCGGTCGACGTCCATGTGCGCCGGTTTGAGGCGGTCCACAGAAATCCGGTCCGGCCGGCCGCCGAAGTCGACGATGAAAGACTTGTCGCCCCGTCGCAGGACCCGGAAGGGCCCGTCGTACGGCGGCCGGAGTGGCCCCCGGTGCGCGTCATGATGCACAAAGACGTACTCCGCTGTGCGAAGCGCCGGGGGGACGTAGGACTGTGGGCCACCGTGGCGGGACGTCGGCACGGGGGCAAATCGTTGGGCGGCCTCCTGGAGGTCCGAGCGCTGGCGAGCGGCGGACCAGGGACTGGTAGCGTCGGGCACGAATTCGCCCGGGACGCGGAGCGGCTGGCCGTAGACGAGCTCGGCGGCGGACGCCTGGAGGTCTTCCTTGGGGGCCGTGCGAAGGCCCAAAAGGACCCACGGCAGCCGGTCGGCCCAACCGTCGTCCTGAAGGCCGGCCATGAGTGCGGCCTTCATGGAGTGGTGAAACCGCTCGCACAACCCGTTGGCTTGGGGGTGGTAGGCCGTGGTGCGGTGCAGCGTGACCCCCAACGAACGGGCGACCGCACCCCAAAGCTCAGACGTGAACTGTGGGCCGCGGTCGGACGAGATGTCCGCTGGTGCGCCGAAGCGCGCGACCCAGGTGGCGATGAACGCCTGCGCCACGTCGGCGGTGGTGGTGGAGGCGAGGGGCACGGCCTCCGGCCACCTGGTGGTCCTGTCCACCATGGTGAGCAGGTGGGTGAACCCCCGCGAGGGGGGCAGGGGACCCACCAGGTCCACGTGGACGTGGTCGAAACGCCGTTCAGGTACGGCGAAAGGTGCCAGCGGGGCCTGGGTGTGGCGGTGGACCTTGACCCGCTGGCAGGCCGTGCAGGCGTTGGCCCAGTCGCGGATGTTTCGTCGAAGGCCGTGCCAGACGAAACGCGCCGACACCAGCTTCTGAGAAGCTTTCCGGCCCGGGTGAGAAAGGCCGTGGATGGAGGCGAAGATGCGGCGCTGCCAGGAAACGGGCACGATGGGGCGAGGCTGGCCCTGGGAGACGTCGCAGAGCAGGACGGTGCCCACGAAGGGAATGTCGGCCAGGCGGAGGCCCGTGTCCGCCGCACGGAGTGCCTGCACCGAGGCGTCGGTGGTCTGGTCGGCCGCCATGAGCGCGAAGTCCATGCCGAGATGGACCGCGTTCGCGCTGGCCCGAGAAAGACAGTCGGCCATGGCGTTGTCTTTGCCGGCGACGTGCCGGATGTCCGTGGTGAACTCCGACATGGCGGAGAGGTGGCGCCGCTGGCGGGCCGACCACGGCTCCGTGACCTTAGCCATTGCGTAGACCAACGGCTTGTGGTCGACGAAAGCCGTGAACGGGCGGCCCTCCAGGAGGTGTCGGAAATGGCGAACGGCCAGGAATAGCCCGAGCAGCTCGCGGTCGAACGTGCTGTAGTTTAACTCGTTCGGCCGGAGTTGCCGGCTGAAAAAAGCGAGTGGCTGCCAAACCCCGTCCACCCATTGCTCATGGACGGTGCCCACCGCGTAGTTGGAGGCGTCCGTAGTGAGGGCGATGGGCGCGTTGAGCACCGGGTGAGCCAGCAGCGTTGCGTCGGCGAGGGCCCGTTTGGCGCTGGTGAAGGCCGCGTCCATGGCCGCGGACCAAACAATGTCATGCTTGGCCGGCTTGCCCCGGAGGGCCTCGTAAAGGGGCCGCATGAGCTGAGCAGCGCGGGGCACGAATCGGTGATAAAAATTCACCATGCCGAGGAACTCTTGGAGGGCCTTGATGGAACGGGGACGCGGGAACGTGGTGATGGCCTCGACCTTGGTCGGCAGCGGCACGGCCCCGGTCTTGGTGATGCGGTGGCCCAAAAAGTCAACGGTCGTCGCGCCGAAGTGGCATTTGACCGGGTTGACAATTAAGCCGTGCTCGCTGAGGCGACCGAACAGTGTTCAGAGGTGGAGGAGGTGCTCGGCGCGGGACGTGCTGGCGACGAGGATATCGTCCAGATAGATGAAGAGAAACGGCAGGTTGCGCAGCACGCCGTCCATCAAGCGCTGGAACGCCTGGGCCGCGTTCTTGAGGCCAAACGGCATCCGCAAAAATTCGAACAGGCCGAACGGCGTGATGACGGCCGTCTTCGGGACGTCGGCCGCCCGGACAGGTACCTGGTGGTAGCCCCGTATCAGGTCAATTTTCGAAAAGATGACCCATCCCACCAAACGGGCGGAAAAGTCCTGAATATGCGGGATCGGGTACCTGTCGGGGGTGGTAGCGTCGTTGAGACGGCGGTAGTCGCCACATGGGCGCCATCCACCCCCCGGCTTTGGCACGATGTGCAGTGGCGAGGCCCACGCGCTATCGGAGCGCCGCACGATGCCGAGGTGCTCCAACGCGTCGAACTCGGCCTTCGCCACGGCGAGCTTGGCCGGGTCGAGGCGGCGGGCCCTGGCGTAGACCGGCAGGCCCGTAGTGGGTATGTGGTGCTCGATCCCGTGCCGCACCGCAACGGCCGAAAACGTCGGCCGCGTGAGGGCCGGGAATTCCGCGAGCAGGCGAGCGAACTCGTTCGCTGCCGGGAGGGCGCACGCCAGTTTGGTCGGCGCGGAGCTGCTCATCGTGCACGCCAGGGAGCTGAAGGTCTCGGCGTTGACAAGGCGACGACGTTTGACGTCGACCAGCAGCCCGTGCGTGCAGAGGAAGTCGGCGCCCAGCAAAGCCATGGGGACGCAGGCAGTCACAAAAGTCCATTGAAAACGCTGGCTGCTGAAGCAGAGGGTGACGACGCGTGGGCCGAAAGTGCGTATGGCCGAGCCATTAGCAGCGACCAAAGAGGGGCCGCAAACGGCGTCCCGCCTGTCCTGCTCGGAGGCGGGTATGACGCTCAGTTGGGCGCCGGTGTCACACAGGAAACGCCGCCCAGACGCTTTGTCCCGAATAAACAGCAAGTTGCCCGAGTGGCCGGCGCTCATGGCTGGGAATGAACGCCGGCCCGGCCGTTTCCCGACCTGCCGAAAGTGCACGGGGGCCGGCACGTCCGAGCCTTGTGTCCGAACCTGGCGTGGTAATAACACCACGCCCGGTCAGGTGGAGGCCCCGGCCGTCGTGTCGGAAGCGGGCGGTGCGGCGTGGCGGCCACCAGTTGCACCGGCAGTTCGGCCTCCAACCGCACAGGGCGCTCGGGTGTCGTGGGCGTCGCCTCGGACGGCGGCGGGCTCCAGGTAACCGCGCCGATGTGCTGGCCCGCCGAGGAGATCTTATCGGCTTCCCTGGCGAGGGCGCGGGAATCCGTGATCAACGTGCCAGCCAGGGCGAGGCGTACCGGGTGAGGCAGCTGGCGAAGGAACAGCTCGCGGAACAGAAAATCCGGAGAGTGCTCACCGAGCAACGAGAGCATATAGTCCATGCGCTCTGACGGGCGCGTGTCGCCGAGCTCGGGCAGAGCGAGCAGGCGCCGTGCGCGTGCTGCCGGTGAGAGGGCGAAAGCGTCGAGGAGGAGTGTCTTCAGCGCGTCGTATTTGTCAGCAGCCGGCGGGTGCTCGAGGCAAGGCGCGGGCCGCGGTGGCGGAACCGAGCGCCGCCACAACATGGTGGAAGCGGGTGTCGTCCACGGTGCTGCCTCGCAGGGCGAACTGAGAGTCCGCCTGAGCGAACCAAACAGCCGCGTGAGCCTCCCAGAAGGTAGGCAGTTTAAGCGTCACTGCCGTATCCATGTCGGTAGGTCACCAATGAAGGAACTGCGCTCCAACGCGAGTCGAAAGAATTGACGCGACCAAAGACGGAATTCGTCCGAGTTGCTTCATTGAAACAAAACAGCTCAGGTATTCTGACAAGCCCGTTTATCGGGCAGCAATATATATACACATTTATGTCGGGAAGTTTGCCCGGCAAAAGCTATACCGGGCATGCCCGGGTGTCAAGGGCGAGCCCTGGAAAGGCGAGTCTGGACCTGCCTGGGCGTGTTTGGCTGCGGCCTGGCAAGTCGAGGCTGGGCGTGCCCGGGCGCTCTGGACGAGCCCTGGAAAGGCGATAGCGGGCATGCCCGGACGCTCTGGGCGAGCCCTGGAAAGGCGATAGCGGGCGTGCCCGGACGCTCTGGGCGAGCCCTGAAAAGGCGATAGCGGGCATGCCCGGACGCTCTGGGCGAGCCCTGGAAAGGCGAGAGCGGGCATGCCCGGGAAAGACGAGACCGGGCGTGCCCGGGAGGTTCGGGCGTGCCCGGGAACAGTGAGTCCGGGCATGCCTGGGAGAGGCGCGTCTGGCCGTGTTCTGGCCGGTGCAAGGCGATTGTGTGCATCCAGCGGTAACCGCTACAAGGTCATTAATCTGGGCGATGGCAATGTTGCACACAGGATGGACAATATTTGAGAACCTGTAAGCTTGCTGGTGGTAAACCAAGATTTGTAAGACTTGTGCAGGTGGCAAAACTGGTTCCTGTTATCCCCCATTCAAAGTCTGGGGAAGAAAGTGTTCAGCATGGTCATAAAAAACAAAACTGACCAGTGTGCACCCATTGGTCGGTCAGCCGCCGGACCCCACCCACATTTGTCGCATGACTCCACCCACCAGGGCACCCAGACAAAATAATATGGCCACCATCTTGGTTTTCTGGTGGGCCTAAGACACCAGGGCTGTAGATCTCTGCTTATTATACACTGCCCGTTTTTGTTGCATCAGATTTCCGGCGGCTTTGTTTGGATCAAGTGTTACTCATGATGAGGGACCCCGAAAAATCTAATCAATGTTGAATAAAAATTATTAGTAAGGTTTAGTTAGGCCCATCAGCATGCATGGTACGTGCCTCCCCAAAATAATGTTATGTAATTTTTGAACGGCCCCATATTGGGGTTAATGAATGCATGCCGGTGTGACGAATCATGTCGTTCTGATATAACCGCGGCGGAGTGTGCCATGGATGAGAGGTGTTGAGTTAATATTTTAATTGTGCATTAAAAGTGTGTTTCCCAATAGGCCCATTAGCGGATTTTATTTTGTCACAGGTTGGGACGACAGTGCGGTCATTCTTGTTGATTCCAGACTGAAAATGCTGTCCTGTGGCTGGCTCTCAGTTAACACAGAGAGTGCGCCACGGATGGCATCGAGCTTAATGAAAGCGTTATCCAATTGATGGTGGATGACACGCGAGACGGAATGAAGAATACCGACTTACCTGGTCGACCTTGGTGACGTCTTCACCCTTTGGAAAGAAACTCAAACCGAGGCAAATTTTATATACAAAAATAACGCGGCTTTATTGCCAGACCCCGATACACAGAAACGCGCCAGTAACAACAAAACCCCTATAATGGAGCGCTCCCACACAAATTTTGACAACACGACAAATGGAAGGGATAAATAAATTAATCGTTGTGGTGTGTGGCGCGTCTTATCTTTGTCTGGATGCAGCGTCCATCAGGAATCGTCGGCTTGAGCACGTCGTCTGACCACAGCTCCGGTTGGCGCGAACCGCTCGGTCATTGGCGCATACACCGGCCTCGCTGCACGGTCCGTCCCACGCCACAGCACTCGTACGCAGGCACCAGGAGCACGAACAACAGGGGAGGATGATCGTCGGCGCTCAACAAACAAAGGTCCAAGCGAGAAAGAGAAAGAGAAAAAGAAAAAGAAAAGGAAAAGAAAAAGAAAAAGAGAAAGAGAGAGGTCCGGGCAGGAAGAATCCAAAAACGAGAGGAAGGAAATGTCGGCTAGCGAGTGGTTTTACTGGCCGTCTCCTGACGTCAACTCTCTTCCCCTCCAACCAGTGCGTCGCTTCTTGCCAGTCTTTCGCGCCCTCCTTACGTCACCGGCGCTTCTCCTCCAATCAGCGCATCGCTTCTTCTTCGCCTTTTGCACCCTCCTCTCTGATTGGCTGAGTGCTTCGCGCCTTTGGTGTTACGTCATTGTGTGGCACGTCATCGCCGGTGGCCAATCAGTGTGGCATGTCCTTCATCTTCCCTACTCTGCCAGTCAGCGACCTGCTTCCTACTCGCCCCTCCCCCCTGTCAATCACGGGTCCTTCTGGGCGTGGCTATTGCCTGCCTGATTGATGTTTGCCTGCCATGCCGCCGTAGTGCGCGGTCGCTTCCGGTCTGCTCTGCCGTCAGTTCCTTTGTTATTGTGGCGGAGGGGGAATTAATTAATGTGGTGCGCTATTGGGTCTAACTCATGTGTATGAGTGCATTGCCATACATGACACAGATATGATCACAGGTTCGACATACCGGGGAGTTAGCATAATCCCTACTCTACCTATTACACGATCATCCTTGTATGATCACAGATGTACACTTAATCTGACAAACCGGGCTAGACAGGTCCCTGACTTACTTACAGTGAGATGGTTCTTTTTCTTCGCGGCATCGGAGCACCTACCTATGCAGATCTACCTGGATCTATATATGCCCCACCCAAAATTCATAACAATACTTAATTTCACTGGCAAAATATGTCTTGAAGTACATGTATCTGAATATAAGTTTGGATACTGAGTGACCATTATTAGTTTGAGGAGTTCAGACTAATTGTAAAAATAATTTCTTTCCTTCTCCTTTGCTATTCTGATAAAATTTATAGGGACCACAGGTCTCCATTTTGGTTCTATTTTATGGGATTTGATCTGGCCATGGGGGCTCCACATGGGTCTCGCCCTCCACCTTGGGTCTCGCCCTCGACCTGACCGGGGCCTGCGGCACCTGGACCCCGCTTACGAAATATTCTCATTTTTTAAAGTAGGTTTGGGTTGACAGCTATGTAGGTAGGTATGCTCTGCTGGTTGCATCATCGAGGCTCAATGATGCTGCCCCTACATGATGAGGTGAACCCTAGAGATCTTTGTGCATGCATTTAGAATTGGGTCACGACCCGGCGCACAATGGCCCACTCTTTTCCAAAGGGATCTTTAAAATCCACCACCTAGTCCCAACAGAAGGGAGCGTTCCGGCTGAAACCTCCACCACATTTGCGTATTTAATAAGTAGATGGCAATCGCATGACGTCATTGTTCAGCATAACATCAGATACATGGACACACGTACACAGGTATATATCTACTCAGGTGCATGTAAACGCAAGTACATGCGGGGACACCGTGCGGACAGTACAAGCCACAGTTTGCTTCGTGTTTGACGTCATGAATCTTCAATCGAGCGCGCAAACATTACGTCATCGATTAAAATAATTTGTTTCGCAATGATCAATCGCTAAGTTGGAATAAAAATGGAATTCAATTGGGATCAATATGCCAGTAAAGACATAAAATAATGATTCCTCATCGTAATTTTGATGGTGCAAATCCCAAATTTTCCCAAAAACGAATTTGACGAAACCAACGTCATGCGGTGTATTAGCACGCATTCGTTACGTAACAAAATAAACAAATTGTTTTTGCATTTAGTGTTAAATCTGATGTTGGGCCTTAAATCCTAATAAATCAACTAAGCGTACTCGAAGTGATAAGGTAATGTATAAATACAATAAATAAAAGGTTGATTGTACCTTCAAGCAAGAAGTAAATAAGTAAATAAGAAGTAGCAAGAAGTAAATGAGGAAGAAGACTAATAAAATTGAATACAGTAATATGAAATGCTTTTAAGAGAATTAATATTAAATAATCCGAGGTATCCTCGGAAGAAGATTAAGAGAAGGATAATAATCCGAATTTAAAATATCCCAGAGGAAGAAGTCATATTTTATACACAAATAATAATAATAATAATCACCTCGAAGACGAAGAGTCCGAATGACGTATAGTGAGGTAGAATGGGGCGGAGGAAGAACTATAACAAGAAGAAGAAGCCGGGACGATGACGGCAATAGTTGGGATGTGTGTGTTCACGGGATAGTTCGGTTGGTGTTGAGAACGTGAAGTGGAAACATCGAGTGAGCTTCGGCCAAGTTGGTCACATTTGTCCTCACTAAACAAAGTGCCAAGGTGTGGACCAAGAAAGAAGGCAAAAAGGCGATTCGTGAGGCCTCAAAACGAGGCCTTGTGTTCCCTTGTTGTTCTGAGGTAATGTAATTGGGACTCTAAATCTAATCTCTTCCGTAACGGTGTCAAGGGAGAGGGTAAAGGGTCGTTTCGATCCCTTATCTCCTGGATATTTTCACTGTTTTCAACCTGCGGGGGGAGGTTTGAGTATGAACACCTGATCTCGTATGAACACAAGGTATGACATTGTAATTGTCGATCCATAATTATTTAGATAATTCTCAGGTTGGAATAACGAGGAATCTCCTGGATGGAATGAGTATGACCGACGTTATTATTTTATTATTGTTCTTAATATTCATATTCATATTACCGTATTTCTGGCCGTGAAAAACTATCCCATACGGTCGCGAGATTTCAAAAAAATAATTCTTCGTCAATGTTAGAATATTTGACGCCGTTTTCACCGTCCGAAACGCGTAATAAGCTTTAAAAAAAACATTTTTTCAAATGCTCGAATCTCATTGGTTCTGGTGTTTGATGACGATTTTCGTTGAAGATAACGAGGTTGGTCTTAACGTATTTTAATTACTAATTAGAGGTTCATTAGATTGTGAATCAAAGAACGATGGGTGAAACAAACTCCTATTGAACTCTTTCGCAATTGTTTTATGCAAACTTCCGCATCCGGTCGATGGCGGCCACCATTGAGTGATTTCATTTTAGAAATATTTTTGCAAATGCTTGACTCTCATTGGGTCCGGTGTTTGGTGACGCGTTTCGTTGAAGATAACCAGGCCCGTGCGGGCCGATGTTGGTCTTAAAGTATTTTAATAATACATTGGAGGTGCATAAGATTGTGAATCAAACAATGACGGGTGAAACAAACTCCTATTAAACGTTTTTCAATTTGTTATGCATACTTCCGCATCCGCAAGATGGCGGCCTCCATTGAGCTTCGGAATTCTCAAGCCAAGGCATAATCTGGTTTTCGACATAATACGTACGTGTTTATTGACAACACCGGCTTCGCCGGCTACTAGTACCCTACTGCAAAGCCGCAATGAGCCGGCGAAGCCAAAGCCTCTTGCCACTATTTTACCCATCACTCTGGCATCAGGTTAGGTAATTGGTAGTAGGTAGGTGTAGTAGGTATCGTACCTAGTTCAAAATGACACCATTTGCATTCTGGATGAGATTAAAATTCATAAAATTTCCTTCTTGATTAATTCGGTGAATTCCGTCTCAACTTCGGATATTTCCGGCCGTGAAAAACTATCCCCGACGGCCGCGATATTTCAAAAAAATAATTCTTCGTCAATTTTAGAATATTTGACGCCGTTTTCAGCGTCCGAAATGTGGTAAAAATCTTTCTGAAATATTTGTTCAAATGCTCGAATCTCATTGGTTCCGGTAATTGGTGACGATTTTCGTTGAAGATAACCAGGCCCGTGTGGACCCGGAGAACGAGGTTGGTCTTAAAGTATTTTAATTACAAATTAGAGATGCATTAGATTGTGAATCAAACAAAGACGGGTGAAACAAACTCCTATTGAACTTTTTCGCAATTGTTTTATGCAAACTTCCGCATCCGGTTGATGGCGGCCTCCATTGCATGATTTGGTTTTTCGAAATATTTTTTCAAATGCTCGAATCTCATTGGTTCCGGTGTTTGGTGACGGTTTTCGTTGAAGATAACCAGGCCCGTGCGGGCCGAGGTTGGTCTTAAAGTATTTTAATTACAAATTATAGGTGCATAACATTGGGAATCAAAGACGGGTGAAACAAACGCCTATTGAACTTTTTTCAATTTGTTATGCATACTTCCGCATCCGCAAGATGGCGGCCTCCATTGAGCGATTTGGTGCGTCAAAGCTTCGAAATTCTCAAGCCAAGGGATCCAGCATTATCTGGTTTTTCAACATAATACGTACGTGTTCATTGACAACACCGGCTTCGCCGGCTAAAATTTCGCAAATTCAGACCTAAAATGACACCATTTGCATTCTGGATGAGATTAAAATTGATAAAGTTTACTTCTTGATTTATAATTCGGTGAATTCCGTCTCAACTTCGGATATTTCCGGCCGTGAAAAACTACCCTACGGCCGCGAGATTTCTAAAAAATAATAATTCGTCAATTTTTGAATATTTGATGCCGTTTTCACCCTCCAAAACGCGTACTAAGCTTTTTTGAAATATTTTTTCAAATGCTCGAATCTCATTGGTTCCGGTGTTTGACGATTTTTGTTGAAGATAACGAGGTTGGTCTTAAAGTATTTTAATTACAAATTAGAGGTGCATTGGATTGTGAATCAAACAAAGACGGGTGAAACAAACTCCTATTGAACTTTTTCGCAATTTTTTTTAATGCAAACTTCCGCATCCGGAAGATGGCGGCCTCCATTGAGCGATTTGGTGTGTCAAAGCTTCGAAATTCTCAAGCCAAGGGATCCAGCATAATCTGGTTTTTCAACATAATACGTACGCGTTCATTGAAAACACCGGCTTTGCCGGCAATTAATGAATGCCAAGCTGGCACCCGAACCGCTAAGCCAACACCAGGCTATTATAATAATAATATATTAATAATAATAATAATAATAATAATGTATAAAAAGCTTATTAATAAATTTAATTAGGTACCGTCCGTGATATTTCATGATAAAATATATTGTTGCGGATATGAGGATTGTATTTTTTTTATTGTGTTGTATTATATAGTAAATTGTTGTAAATATCACCCTCTGTAAAATGTAATGATTCCTTGTAAATACCTCCGTATTGTAAAGGTCAAAGGGCGTCCCATAATTAGTCCATAAAGCATACACGTCAGCCAATCATAGAATACCCCTGTTCGATAGTTATATCTTTATTATGTGGCTTAGGGTAAGGCCTTGTCTTCCATTAAGATGACACTCCATTGCACTGCATTAAATAAGAGTAGATCCCCTTCCTTTCACATTCCCCTTTCATCATTGCCAAGCCTCGATTGCCAATTACATCCCCTCCAAAACCACCATTGAACATGTGCTCGGGTCGGGGAAGACGGGCGTACCCGCCCGTCGTCATCAAGGGCGGAGCCAGAGGGTCGCGCGACCAACCAGGGCCGAGGTGAGCACACCGATGGGCGTGTCCTGAAGGCCGGCGGCTTGATCGCCGGAGGCGTTATAAAGGCGCGCGCGCAAGAAGCAAGGGGGTGGTCGGTGGTGAGGAGTGATTGGACCAAGAGAGAGAAAGAGTGGTTGGACCAAGAAAGAGAACATAGAGAACATCCAAGGAGAGGACACCCCGGAAAGCACAAAGCCTGCTATTCGTCGCCTTGCTCGCCAAGGTTGGACTGAGCAGTAGTTAACAGCAAGAAGCCTGTTGTAGTCCTGGGAAAGCACGCGACGTCCACCGCCGCAGCAGCGGACAACAGCAGCGGCGGCCACAGCAGCAACGACAGCAGCGTGGGGCCTTGACGGCAGTTCCGGAGCAGGGCCGCGAAGGAACGGCGGCTGCTAAACGCGCCGATCGTGCTGCAGGACCCCCTTGGACCTTCCTTTCCCTCCAGCCATCCACCTCCTGCCTTTCCATCCTCTTGTGTATGTGAGTTTGTTTTGTTTGTTCTGTCCTGGGTATTAATTAAGCCTGTTTAGATAAGCTAGCGATTTTCACTGTCTCTCTAATATCTTCTGTATATTATTTTATTATCTTTCCTTCTTCCTTGGTTATTTTGAGCCTGTATATAGTAGGAATAAATTTAGTAGTATTTTCAACCTTTTTTTCGTCTTCTTCTTCTTCTTCACATCCGTGTCGCTTTTGTCTTTTCCATATTGAATAGCTGTGGCGCGATCCGGCCAACGTTCGGGGATCGGGTTAATCGGGGTAACTGTTAGGCCGCGGTGCCATCCGCTCGGCAAACCAACATCCTTATCCGCGGGCCGTAACAATATTTATTTGTTTATTTATTCGATGATGAAGGTGCTTTTATATTTTAATTTGAAGAGCAAGATGTGATAGATGAATCGATTAAGTTTTTATTTTATTTTAAATAAACCTTGAAATATTGTTCTTTAAAAAAAAAATCTGTCTACAAGTATTAAACTAGAAAGAGCAATCAGAGTTTGCAGACCCTCGCCAGGATGTATTTTCAGTGGTTTTTAAGGCTTTTGTGTTAAAACATATATAGCGGCCAAACCACGTGACCGTTGACATCATTCTTTTATTTATTTTTTTCTGCCAGTTTATGCCTACACGACGCTCAATAAATTTCATCTTGATCGATGAAGTTTTGTACTTGTCGAATTATGACGTCATAATGGAGGCACCTATGACATCATTAACATATATTATTCCCCATGGGGAGTACGTACTTGACAGAGCCTTTTTATTTTTATTTTTTATTTTTTCCCCCATTGAGCGGTTTCGGAGATATTGAGGTGTAATGTTTTTTTCAAGATGGTGCCCGTACCACGTGACCTATGACATAATTATGTATTAAAAAATTCTTCAGGTGGAGGCGCTCCTATTTAAAAATTTTTGTGTCAATGGGTCCAACAGTTGCTGAGAAAATCAATTTTTAAAATGCAGACACGCACATACGCCACCTGTATGCAAACGAATACCTAACCCTGCTTTTTGCTTCGCGAGCGCAGGGTAATAAGTAAACCCAAAGAGCCCAAGGGACCTCGACGGCTTAAACGATTGTGACCTTAACCACTCACTGAGGCACATGAGACAGAGGGAAGATGAGACAGACAGTAAGGTAAAGCTGCTCCATGCACGATGCTCACGCAAGCGGCGTGGGTCTTTTCTCCGGGTGTGCAGCGGATTGGTGCATGGCTGTCCCTCCGATGCTTTGCATGCCCCTTCGGGTGGGGGTTAGTCTAGGGTTGTGGCCAGTGAGGGGTGAGGGGGGAAGGGTGAGTAAGACTGGTGGAAATAAGGTAGAGTTAGTCCACTAACTAAGTTAGTCCAATAGCCTGTTGTTGGCTTAGCGGTTAGGGCGCAGGCTTGGGATCCTAGGATCCTGAGTTCGAATCCCGGTCGATCGCTGAATTAACGCCAGGGTGGTTGACTCAGCCTGTCATCCTTCCGAGGTCGGCAAATTGAGTACCAGCTTGCTGGGATGAATGATCAGGGTGTGTAGCCCGATTTAGAATAGGTACACCATATCCCTGCGCATCATAAGAGCGTGACCAAGGGTTGGCGTCAGGAAGGGCATCCGGCCATAAAAACTGCCTCAAACAGGGAACCATGATTGTCATGGGGCCCGCAAGGCTAACCCCCGCTCTAGCGGGGAAAATGGCCTTAAAACGATCATTCATATTCTATTCTAGTCCAATGGCGAGCAACCTGCTTGGTTCCTCAACTACGTCACCAATCATATGAGAAGCTCGTGGAGACACCAAATCTGCATTCGCTCCATTATAGATGTCGAAGGGGTGACATGATTACTGTGTACAGGTTGATGAATGAAAAGCTTGGTGTTCCAGCTATTCGCTTCTTCCAACAAGCAATATACCCTGCTACAAGAGGTCATCAATGTAAACTGCAAAAAGAGCAGGTCCACATTGGAACTAAGGAACAAATTGTTTAGTCATCGTGTAGTCAATGAATGGAGTTGAGGCCATAAACGTCACTGCATTTAAAAACAAGCCGGATAATGTCAGGTCTCAATTTAGATTCCAGACCGCTAGAACTTAGCTCATGTGTAGTTAAAAGTTAACACAGTAGTACAGACCGGAATATTACAGGATACCACCTACTTTCCCGTAAACGGATATGTGATGTATCAGGAAGTCGGAAGATTTCCTATCTAGGGATGACACAATTCCTCAAAAAGGAAAATCTACAAAGAAACAAACTTATAAACCTATGAAAGTACCTACCAGTCAGTCATCTGTGGGCAATTTCACATCAAATAACACTCATTAACCCTTTGTGTGTGTGCTTCATCTACTTTTTTCAAAATCTCCACTAAAAAAAAATATACATTTTTTTGTTGTTTAAAAAAAAAAGAAGAAGAATTTTCATCTTCTGACCAATCTGCGACAGCAGCACACAAAGGGTGAATCGCTGAACTACAAAATTGACGGAACAAAAATATACCGATTGTAATTCTTCTTTTCAGACACTGACGCAAAATTGGGTTAAGCCCAGTACTTTGTTCAAACGTGAATCGACTGCATTTTACAGTGGGAAGGTCCATGACACCTTAAATTTTTCATAACTTGAAAGGATTCCTCGAAAAGTAGGCGTAACTGCACATTGACGCATTGGGCAATGAAGTACCAAGAGGGTTGGGCGGGACAACGACTGTCAATCAGCCTTATGGGGGCGGGGCAACGTGGTACAGTGATACAGTGCCTATATAAAGTCTACACCCCCTTTCAAAATTTTCACCTTTTGTTACCTTATAGCCTGAATTAAATTGCATTCAATCAGACTTTTTCCACCTTTATTTACACATCGTAACCCACAACTTGCAAGTGAAAAACAAATTCTACAAATTTCAGAGAATTAATTAAAAATATAAAACTAGAATATCTTTGTTTGGTAAATGTCCATGCCCCTGGGTTAATACTTGGTGGAAGCACCTTTGTCAGCAATTAGAGCTGCGAGTATGTTGGGAAAGGTCTCTACGAACTTTGCACACCTTGATTCGGCAAAATTTGCCCATTCGTCCAACCAAAACTGCAAGCTCGGTCAAGTTGCGTGCGGAGCGTTGATGGACAGCAATCTTCAATCATGCCACAGATTTTCAATTGGATTTAGGTCAGGGCTCTGACTGGGACACTCAAGGACATTCAAGACACTCAAGGACTCAAGGACATATCTTTTTGTTCCTTAGCCACTCCAGGTGTAGCTTTAGCTGTGTGCTTCGGGTTGTTGTCATGCTGAAAGGTGAACTTCCGTCCCAATTTCAGCTTTCTTGCAGAGAGCAGCAGGTTTTCCTCTCAGAGTTTTCTGTATTTTCCTCCATCCATTTTCCCTTCTATCCTGACAAGTACCCCTGTCCCTGCTGATGAGAAACATCCCCATAACATGATACTGCCACCACCATGCTTCACAGTAGGGATGGTGTTCTTTGGAGATGTGATGTGTCGGGTTTGTGCCAAACGTAATGTTTTGCATTTAGGTCAAAAAGTTCCATCTTGGTTTCGTCAGGACACAAAATCTTTTGCCACACGGCTTCAGAATCTCCAGAGTGTGTTTTTGCATAACTGAAATAGGACTCAAGGTGGGCTTTTTTGAGTAATTGCTTCCTTCTTGTCACCCTACTGTACAGCCAAGACTTGTGGAGTGCTTGGGAGATTGTTGTCACATGCACACAGTGACCAGTCTTTACCATAAAGGCCTGTAGCACTTTCAAAGTTGCCATGGCCTCTTGGTGGCCTCTGATCAGTCTCCTCCTTGCTTGGTCATCCATTTTGGTGGGATGACCTGATCTAGGCTGGGTTTTGGTGCTACCATACACCTTCCACTTCTTAATGATTGTCTTCACTGTACTCCAAGGGTTATTGAAGGCCTTTGTAATATCTCCTTACCTTTACGCTCTGTGTAATATCTCCTCCGTACCTTTACGCTCAGTGTAATATCTCCTTACATTTACACTCAGTGTAATATCTCCGTACCTTTTCGCTCCATGTAATATCTCCTTACCTTTATGCTCCATGTAATATCTCCTTACCTTTACGGTCCATGTAATATCTCCTTACCTTTACGCTCCATGTAATATCTCCTTACCTTTACGCTCCGTGTAATATCTCCTTACCTTTACGTTCCGTGTAATATCTCCTTACCTTTACGTTCCGTGTAATATCTCCTTACCTTTACGTTCCGTGTAATATCTCCTTACCTTTATGTTCCGTGTAATATCTCCTTACCTTTACGTTCCGTGTAATATCTCCTTACCTTTATGTTCCGTGTAATATCTCCTTACCTTTACGTTCCGTGTAATATCTCCTTACCTTTACGTTCCGTGTAATATCTCCTTACCTTTACGCTCCGTGTAATATCTCCTTACCTTTATGTTCCGTGTAATATCTCCTTACCTTTACGTTCCGTGTAATATCTCCTTACCTTTACGTTCCGTGTAATATCTCCTTACCTTTACGCTCCGTGTAATATCTCCTTACCTTTGTGCTCCATGTAATATCTCCTTACCTTTACGTTCCGTGTAATATCTCCTTACCTTTACGTTCCGTGTAATATCTCCTTACCTTTGTGCTCCGTGTAATATCTCCTTACCTTTGTGCTCCGTGTAATATCTCCTGACCTTTACGCTCCGTGTAATATCTCCTGACCTTTACATTCTGTGTAATATCTCCTTACCTTTTCCATCTGTGTAATAGCTCCTTACCTTTACGCTCCGTGTAATATCTCCTTACCTTTTCCATCTGTGTAATATCTCCTTACCTTTACTGTCTGTGTGCTTGGAATCTGTTCAGGTGATGTGGGAAGACGTGCTAAATTGTTTTGTAAATGAATGGCGCACGTGTAGTCACGTATTCAAATTGTGACACGCCTAAATGGGAGCTATTGCCATTGTATCTATATAATAATAGCGTAAGGACTCGACTTTGTTATCCCTTTTACGCCGCACCCAGTGACCCGATGCCCACGGCACTAATGGATTTACGATCTACGAACCGCGCTCTTTGTTTATCACGTTCAGCCACACTCTAAAAATCTGAATTAGCCGACGTTGGGGCCCAAAAGCATCCGATTAACTGCCGATACGACGCCATCTTACGACGCCATCGTATTGGCGTCTGCTGGGCGAAGGCGAAGCGAGCCATCCGCTGATTGTACAGTCAAGTGGTGTGAACATGGGTGGTGTGAACCAAATGGTCTTTTTATTCCCTTGAACATTTTAAATTAGGATATATAAGGAAACGTTTTTATCGTCATTTTAATAAAGTTAAATGGAGTGACGTTGCGATACTCGGGGTGCGTTGCATCAATCCTCGTAACTCAGAGAGGTGTAGCAGGTGGTGAGACGTAAGGAAGCTTAAAGATAACGAGCTGAAACAGACGAAGGATATGTCGATCCCTTTCTACACCGAACGGCAATAAAAGTATGAGAGTGGGAAGGCATGGCCTGAGCACTTCGAGCAGAGAGGACTGATTGGACTTAACTTAAAGAGAAAAAATTGGAGCTTAACGGAAGAAGAAGATCCCATGAGCGCTCCCCTATGCCATCCATAATGGTACACTCTATCCATACACCACATCCTCCCTTCCGTGGATGTTCCACGGGTTTCGGCTAGTTGAAATGATCCTGATTAATATTGTTTTTATGAAATTATTTTTCAGGTTGGTGAAGGTATTTAATATTTCCTTTTATTAAAGGTTTGTTGAGACAAATTGATCAGCTTGTTAAAAATATATTTTGTTGTTGATCATCACTGTGAATGGATGATGTTGTCAGGTGGCAGGAGATTTTGCTTTCATTCCTGTCTGTTTGTCTGTCTGTTTGTCTGTGAACAGAAGATCTCAAACAGTTGTGGATGGATTCAGGCGAAATTTGGTGGACAGGTTGGATGTGTGACAAGGAAGAATCGATTCGATGTTGGTGAAGATCTGGATCTGGATACCAGTATTGGTTTAAGTGATTCTTCACAATAGAGAGATGGGTCCAAATGATATGTAACAATAATTGTAACATGATATTTCAAGGAGTTATGGATGGATTCGGATGAAACCAGGTGGATGAGTTGGTTTGGTGACGAGAACAAGTCAATTCTATTTTGGTTCAGGTCCGAATCCAGATCCGGCCTATCGGTGGATACAAAACATAAACTGTTAAGCATGGCGGAGGTACATGCTCTACCGAATGCAGTTCTAGTTATGGATTTTATGTCTATTGTCATAACTGCATTTTCCTCGTTTGTGTTTAAAAAAAAAAAAAATTATAACTGCATTTTCCTCCTCAACCTTAACCCTAACCAACCCTCCCCACTCCTTTCTCATCCTCTCCCTCTCCACCCCCCCCCCCCCCCCCCAGACCACCCTGCGTTTCCTGTATCTCACTTGAAGCTGCCATGGGTGCATCGTGTTGCGGATTGTTAGAAGATGTCATCGACACTCGCCTCCCAACAGTTAACATCCGCTCACGCTCCACCGTCCACACTCAGGGTTCTTCAAGCTCCCGTCGATCGGCCTCTGGTAGTTCCGTTCCCAGTCAGCTAAGGTGTCGCCGCTGTGGCCAGTTTGGTGTTCAGGTATTGTTGTTAATGCGACGTGGAGATGTTCATTTTATTACCGCATCACCCATTGGTTTACATGTACCTTTTGTCTCCTCCGATGTGGAGCTGTTCTTCTCTTCATCCTCTCATCAGCACACGTGCAGTGATTGTCGACACACGTTTTGCCAATCGTGTTGCGCCTTGCACTCCAATGCGATGTGGCTGTGCATCACCTGCTTGTGTCTCGATTCCACCGGTTTCACTAAGGATCTGCTAATGAGGGTGAAGGTGAGAGAGAGCACTGACCAATTTTTTTGGGTGATTCAAACAATTGGTGAAATGTCAGGAGGAAATGTTTCGAAGAAACGCATAATTACTTTTTCTCCCCAACTTTGCCAGGATCCTGGTTTTCGCTTTGTACAAAATGATTGGGCTCTCTCTCCTTTTGCGTAGGTTAAGGACCTTCGTGATTATCTTGCACAGCACGGCATCCGCACGGACACCTGCCGTGAGAAGGAAGACCTCGTCGAACTTGTACTGAACCACAGACGAATTCCGACGGCTCCTATCCCATCAGGATACCCACAGCCCACAGTCGAACCTACCGTCGAGGCCTCGATCTCCAGCCCTCCGACTCCACCAAGGGTTTCTCCCTCGTTCCCAACCTCCACGGTTCCTCCTCTTCAAGAATCAGAGGTACTCGATGAAGGGCCAGACAGAGGATCTGATGCAGATGGAGAAGAAGATCCTCAGGTATGATTTGTGACTGGAGGTGGATTTCACCTTGTATGCCCTTTATTCGTTTATTTTCCCACCTTGGGATATTTGTACTCTGAACCTTTTGCTATCTGTCGGGTGCATAATTTCAAATATTGTACCAAAAGTTGGTTTAAAACAAAAACAGGTTAGTTATGCTGGATGTTGTGTTGATGCCTGTAAAAAACCACCTTTAGAGGCCATTTTTCCCCGCAAAGCGGGGGTTGGCCTTTTTCGGGGACCGTGGTTGTTGTTGTTTTTCGGTCCCCTTTTTGAAGCAATGTTTTACGGCCGGATGCCCTTCCTGACGCCAACCCTTTTTGCCGCCTTTAACGACAAACAGGGAATTACCAGTGAACTGGTCTTGACTGGTCCTGGTCCTGGTCCTGGTCCTGGTTGACTGGTCCTGGTGTTGATGCCTGTAACACCTGTTTAATTGTTTAGTACAGGAAATCGTAGGTAAATGTTAAAAGGCCTTCGCATTGCTATGTAGCCATGGTTAGTTGTTACAAAACTTTGAAAGGTGGTGGGTCTGAAGTTGTTATTTTCACGTCATGTGATGTATAATACATTATTGTATAAAACTCCATGATTTCCTTTTGATGGGTGTTGTTGATGAGGAGAATTCATGGAAAATTCAGTTTCATTTAAATTTTAAATGTCCTTGTAACCCCCTTTGCCTTCTCAGTCACATGCAGTGAAATGTTTGTGACTCCTTTCTCACCATCATATATTTTAATATAAATTAAAAAACACCAACCAAGGCACTGACAGTACCAGCTCAATTGGTGCTGAAATCCTCACATCGAACCCCCATAACAAACGACATTGTGAACCCACCTCCCTGCTCTTCTGTTTTTTTGTTCGTGTGTGTGTGTTTTTTTTTTTTTCCTTCCTCGTTGTTCCCACTAAATGATATGGTGTCAGATTTAGCAATGTGCTTATTAGCTTGTTGCATTGTTATGACTCGATAGCTCAAGCCTCACCCGTCATCTCCCTTGCAGGTAGCAGCAGGCCCATTACGAATATCATTATCAGACCTGACGAGTGTGGAGGAGGTGGCCTCCTTGTCTGTGCGTGAGATGAAGACACTGCTGCGGAGAAATTTTGTGGATTATAAAGGTTGCTGTGAACGCTGGGAGCTGGAGGAGCGCGTCCGCCATCTCTATGAGGACACGCGGCGACTGCAGGCCGGTATGTGCGTCTGTCTTTATTGTGTGGCATTGTATGCATGGCATTTGCTTTACTCATCATGCCTGCTTTTCACCTTGCTGTGCAACCAGTTAAACACTTATTGACCTCGCTACACAGTACAAATCACTGATAGATGTGCTGAAAACATGATCACAAAGTACCCCGTCCCTCGGATGGATGTTAAGCTGTTTGTTCCATCTCCTGGTATTCGTGGATGATATAGATTCCATGGTATCCTTCAAGCAAGTTTTCGTTGGTATCCTGAACAACAACGACTTGCTGTCCGAGTCACCTTCAGTTAAACAGCATGCCTGACCATCCAGTTCATGAAAGACTTAGGCTTTTGAGGTCATAGTAGTTGTAGTTTGTTGTTGGGATTTCGATTTCTGAATTAAAGATCTATTTCTCTTCTGGCTATTTTTCGGCCGTGGCCAAGCGAAGCGAAAAACTTGTTGGACAGGTGCATGTGACGAGGAAGAATCGATTCAATTTTGGTGAAGATCTGGATTCAGCTCGTAGAATTTTTTAAGTGATTCTTCACCATTGAGTGATATGGCCAACCAGGCCGAGGTATGCTCTCTACTGAGTGCCGTTCTAGTTACCTCCGCCACCAAAGGTGGATGGAGGTTATGCTTTCACCCCTGTCTGTCTGTGTTTGTGAACACAATATCTCAAAACGTTTTTTTTTTTTTTTTTTTTTTTTGTATACAAGATCGAGGCTCGTGAAAGAGCGAACATTAATCACACAGAAAGACAAACCGACACATAAAACAAATAACATCGGGAGCGGTAGACAAGATGGGGAAAGAGGGGGAAGGACACAAACGCAACATTTGAGAGCAGGGACCGAGAGACATGGAGACATTGAGAGATCTGTGGGAGGGAGAGGGCTTTGGGGGGGAGGCATGGGAAGGGGGGTGGGAGAGGTATAAAACATATGGACACTGCCAGGACTTCCAGGAAAGTTGGAATTTCAAACAAGGTGGATCTGGGGTGAATTAGTGGGGGTAGAAAAGATCAAGGTTTTGGATGGGGGGGAGATAAGAGATGGTGGTGAACAGCTGTTTTAAAGACCTGGAGGGAGGAGTGGGATTGAAGGGAGTGAGGGAGTTTGTTCCAGAGGCGGGAGAAAAGAGGAATGAAAGAGTGAAGGTGAGCAGAGAGCCGAGATTTCGGCAGTTTAACCATCAGAGGGTTGCTAACAGATCTTGTGCGACCTGTAGGAATATTTGGGGGACAGAGCACAGAGAGAGCTGGGGGAGCAAGGCCGGAGAGGAGTCGGTAGAAGACAGAAAGACCACCGACCTGCCTGCGGTGAGTGAGTGAAAGGCCCTCAGAGATAGCTTCATCGCGGGAGATTCCACCAAGATTGTGGACGTTGTGGACCGATTCGGACGAAATTTGGCAGAGATGTAGCGTATGATTACATTTTACATTCTTTTTACATTACACCGACATTACAGATTACATTACACCGACGAAATGATTACATTTTGGTGAAGATTCGGATCCGGATCCGGCTTCTAGAATTTTAAAGTGATTCTTCACCATTGGGAGATGGGGCCAAATACCATACATAGCAGGATATCTCAAAACGTTGTGGACGGATTTGGATGAAACTTAGTGGACCAGTTGTGTGCGTGACAAGGACAAATAGATTAGATTTTGGTGAAGATCTGAATATGGATTCGGATGAGAATTATTTAATTTTTTAAAAGTGATTCTTCACCATTGAGAGATATGGCCAAAAACGATACATGGCAGGATATCTCAAAAAATTATGGACTGATGATTTTGATTAAATGTGATTCTGTATTGTGATTTTCTGGTTTCCTCTGGGATACAAGAGCCTGGTGTTGGGCTAGCGGCTAGGGTGCCAGCTTAGGATCCTAGGATCCTGGGTTTGAATCCCGGTCGATCGCTGAATTAACGCCAGGGGGGTTGACTCAGCCTGCCATCCTTCCGAGGTCGGCTAATTGAGTACCAGTTCACTGGTAATTCCCTGCTTGTCGTAAAAGGCGACAAAAAGGGTTGGCGGCAGGAAGGGCATCCGGCCGTAAAACATTGCTTCAAAAAGGGGACCAACAAAAACAACAACAACCGAAACAAACAACAACATTGCCCGAAAAAGGCCAACCCCCGCTTTGCGGGGAAAAATGGCCTCTAAAGGTGTTTTTTCTTTTCTTTTCTGGGATACAAAACGTAAAGTGTTCACCTGGTGGAGGTATGCTCTCTACTGAGTGCCGTTCTAGTTCACAATGTGATTTTCATGGATAGATTGAAGTTGGGACACATCTTCTTAATTTACACTCTATCCCTAAATGTTGAAGGTTAAGGTCATAGGGTGGTCCGAAGAAAATATGGCCATCATTGGATCGCGGGCCAAGGGTAATTCATGGGCAATCGCCAAGGGTAAGCCTCCCGCGGTTGTGGGAGGCCTACCCTACCCTACCCTTGGAGATCGCTTTCTGATCGCAGATATCTAGTTGAGTAACGATGTTTTATTAGCAATGTAGAGAACCCATGTTTGATGACATAATTTACCTTTCATTTTGATCTTGTGTAGACACAAGTGAGCACTTTACCATTCAAAATGCTTCCCTGTTTTTCGTCAGGCACTGGAGAGGTGACAGGAATTTCCATCGCATCAGGTAATAGAGAGAAATGGGGGTGGGGGTATGGTGACCATGACCATGGTTATTCCACAGTATTTGTTCTCTTCATTCTGCTCTATCCTGAAATTCCTTTTCGTTTTATTTCCTTCCCCATGATGACAGCTTCGCTGTCTGCAAGTGACGATCATCTGTGCAAGGTGTGCATGGACGCGCCCATCGACTGCGTGCTGCTCGAGTGTGGCCACATGGTCACTTGCACCAAGTGCGGCAAGAGGATGAGCGAGTGTCCCATTTGTCGCCAGTACGTCGTGCGTGCCGTGCACGTGTTCCGCACCTGAGCGGAGGCCCTCAAAACCACCCGAATGGAATGACCTCTGAAACCCGGTATTGATGTCACTGGAGGTTTGGCGACCGTAAGTGTGGCCTCAACATTCCGGTGTGGAAAAGAGGGCAAATACGTGGACTTGAATACAAATCTAAATGAGACCTGTAATATAAAACGATACTGCATTCTGTCCTTGTGTGAACGTCATTTTACTTTCTCGTGAATTTTTTAAGCAAACGAGGGAACTTTATTCCCCTCCATCCCCCAATATTTTTCAGTGTTTTTAATTTTTATTTTTTCCCCACGATTTTGTTTGCGCCACCACCTGAGCCATAAAACAGCCATTTGCCGTACAAACCGTCTGGGATGCCGCCGACCTCGTCCGACGGTTACGGACGACTTCACTGGTTCCAATTCCTTCCCCACATCGAAATGAACCGACGATGATCCTGGGAGGACTTGGGTCACATGACATTGTGATATATTATTTATTCTTCATTCCCTCCTGATATGACTGCCCTGTCATAAACTCTGTGGTTGTGTTCACATCAAAGGGCTTTATCTTCAATGTGGGTATTCCACACATGTTCACGTGCTGGTAGTTGGTGCTGGTGGAAAAAAAGAAGAAAAAAAGAAGAAGAAAAAAAACAAAAAAAAAGGTGACAGCATTGTGCGGGTAAAGGATGGACTGATGGACACACACACACACACACACACACACACACCCACACACACACACACACCCACACACACCCACCCACACACACACAGGGAGGAGGGCTCCGTTCCACCTTCTGAAGCCCACATTTGGTGATAACAACCAATGACACACGCACACAACTGAATGGCCAGAAATATATAGTCACAACAGGTTGGTTTGGCTCGTGCATATCCTGGGGGCAGGGAGGAAAAGTTGGGGGTGGGAGGTCAGGGAAGTAGAGGAAGAGGAGGGTTGGAGGTAGGGGAAGTAGAGGAAGAGGGGATGGGAGGTAGGGGAAGTAGAGGAGGAGGAGGAGGAGGGGGTGGGTGGGGAAGTAGAAGAGTAGGGGGGTTGGAGGTAGGGGAAGTAGAGGAGGAGGGGGGTGGGAGGTAGGGGGGGTAGAGGAGGAGGGGAGTGGGAGGTAGGGGAAGTAGAGGAGGAGGGGGTGGGAGTTAGGGGAAGGAGAGGAGGAGTAGGGGGGTTGGAGGTAGGTGAAGTAGAGGAGTAGGGGAGTTGGAGGAAGGGGAAGTAGAGGAGGGGTCGGGGGTGGGAAGTAGGGGAAGAGTGGGGTTGGAGGTAGGGGAAGTAGAGGAGTAGGGGGGTTGCAGGTAGGGGAAGTAGAGGAGTAGGGGGGGTTGGAGTTAGGGGAAGTAGAGGAGTAGGGGGGGTTTGGAGGTAGGGGAAGTAGAGGAGTAGGGGGTGGGTGGGTGAGGCTTGGGTCAGACATCATGAGATCATAGAACGTATCTCGTACATGCTGCACAGATTATATTGTGAATTATACGATAATAAAGCACTCGTTGGAAATTTATATATTTTTTAAAGTTGTATAAATAAAATGTCCGTTTGTTGCGCTTTATCATTGCCCTTGGTGTGTCACATGGTTTATATTGACAATGATTGTAAGGTTAAGATCATTTGGCCACTGGGTCTACATTGTCGATGTACATTATGACGGATCAATACGTCGTTCTGTTGTTCTCGTTGGTGTTGCACTTTATTTTGTTGCGTTTGAGCCCGTGTTGCAGCGACAGTGCTGCGAGACTGTTTGATGGGAGGAAGCCATTTCCCCTGTGGGTCTAGTGCATCCTGGCTCACGGTGAAAGGAAGGATCTCGTGTTGGGTGACGGCCATTCACTTTCCCATGGGGGATTTAAAGACCAAGCACCTGTGCTTGGAGCATCAAACGTCACAGAGCGAACGCATTTGTCCCTTTGTTGTCAGTCTTGCGGAACGTCCATTTGTTTGTTTTATTTTCTGCGTTTACGACTCGTGCGCTTAACCGGCTCCCATCGGACAGTTTGTCCTAACCCTCCATTTTGCGGGTTTGTCCTCCTGTCGTTTGTTCTCCCCGCGCCCAAAACCCCGATGACTTCTCAAAGTAGTCCGGGCATAATCCCTCTTTTTTGATGCGCGTTGCTGGTCCTCGACCCAAAAACGTGTTTGTCTGTTCGGGTGATCCCAAAGTGCACTTTGCGGTTATCCGGACGGTCCGAGCACGTGGTGTTTAAACCTTTTCTGTTCAACTTTCCCACTCGGATGGAACTTCTGCGTTTGACATCTCGTCGGTGAGCTTTGTATTTTGCGATACCAATCCCACCTGCCCAAAGTCCTCGGTTAACGGACATCAGTGGGACGACATTTCCGGGCACACGAGCGGCTTGGAGCTGTTGTACCAACGTCGATATCATTGGTGTTTTCACTGCTTTTATCAGGTTCCTTTTGCCATACACGGTTTTGAATCGTTTCCTTGGAAGAAATGTTTGTTCCTGGCATTACCAAGTGACCTTAAGTGAACAGAAGTTCTGAGTTCTTTTGAAGCATTTTGTCCTTTTTGTAAAATATTTTGTATTGTTGCAAACAGCTTTGACCTAATAAAGATCACGTCCGAATTTATTGCCTTCAGTCGCGTGCTCCATCCTCATTTGGCGCAACCATCGCTCCTTCCCTCTCGGTCGACACGTCCTTTGGTCGACATTATTAAATGTCACCGTGCAGGTAAATATTCTGGCCTTGCTTGGGCAGTACCTTGATCCTCTGACCTGCACAGGAAGACACCTGTTTAAGCTTTTTGTGCCCCACTGCTCGTGTTTTGTTCTCCATCGATATTACTTCTTGAGCTCCAACAAGTCAAAATGCAAGTTTTACTCCGACTGTCCCGCAACTCGCTGCCTTTTGCTCGTTGAATGAAGCGGTTGCCACAGCGCACTGCATTGCACAACAGGTACGCACACTCCCTTCTAATGCATCCATCCTGGGTTCAAATCCCGAACCAGCTATAAACTGTCATACCTGTTTTTCACGGGCAGGGTGATATCGCAGCGTCGTCATCGGTTGCCTCACCTTTCGTTTGCCGTTCACATTTTTTTTTTTACCGATTTAGATACTTGTACTGTAACTGTACATATTTCATGATGAAGAAGAAAAAGGAAGGATTGGGAAAACAGGGTGTAGTATTTGGCTGCACAAAGCTGAGGAAATGGTATCCTTCGATTTGTCAAATTCGTTCACCCTCGACCCACGACGAGTCTGAGTGAAATTCATTCGCCCTCGACCCACAACGAGTGAGTGATTTTCATTCACCCTCGACCCACAACGAGTGTGAGTGAAATTCATACGCCCTCGACCCAACACCAGTGTGAGTGAAATTCATTCGCCCTCGACCCAACACCAGTGTGAGTGAAATTCATTCGCCCTCGACCCAACACCAGTGAGTGAAATTCATTCACCCACGACCCACGACGAGTGTGAACGAAATTCATTCGCCCTCGACCCACGACGAGTGTGAGTGAAATTCATTCGCCCTCGACCCACGACGAGTGTGAGTGAAATTCATTCGCCCTCCACCCACAAAGTGAGTGAAATTCATTCGCCCTCGACCCACGACGAGTGAGTGAAATTCATTCGCCCTCGACCCACGACGAGTGAGTGAAATTCATTCGCCCTCGACCCACGACGAGTGAGTGAAATTCATTCGCCCTCGACCCACGACGAGTGAGTGAAATTCATTCGCTCTCGACCCACGACGAGTGTGAGTGAAATTCATTCGCCCTCAAGCCATGACGAGTGAGTGAAATTAATTCGCTCTCGACACACGAGTGAGTGAAATTCATTCACTCTCGACCCACGATGAGTGAGTGAAATTCATTCGCCCTCGACCCAAAACGAGTGAGTGAAATTCATTCTCCCTCGACCCAACACCAGTGTGAGTGAAATTCATTCACTCCCGACCCACGACGGTTATAAGTGAAATTCATTCATTCACCGTCGATCCTCAATGTGTGTGAGTGACATTCATTCGCCCTTGACGATTGTGGGTGAAATTCAATCTCCCTTGACCCACGACGAGTGTGAGTGTTCCAATATTCCAGTATACTAACAGCAAATGTCCGCAATCACGTGGAGACTGGAGAGGGCCATCAGATATGTCATGTCCGCAATCACGTGGAGACTGGAGAGGGCCATCAGACATGTCATGTCTGCAATCACCTGGAGTGGGCCATCAGACATGTCATGTCCGCAATCACGTGGAGATTGGAGAGGGCCTTCAGACATGTCATGTCCGCAATCACGTGGAGATTGGAGAGGGCCATCGGACATGTCATGTCCGCAATCAAGTGGAGATTGGCGAGGGCCATCAGACATGTCATGTCCGCAATCACGTGGAGACTGGAGAGGGCCATCAGACATGTCATGTCCGCAATCTTGTGGAGATTGGAGAGGGCCATCAGACATGTCATGTCTGCAATCACGTGGAGATTGGAGAGGGCCATCAGATATGTCATATCCGCAATCATGTGGAGAGGGCCATCAGACATGTCATATCCGCAATCACGTGGAGAGAGCCATCAGACATGTCATGTTCGCAATCACATGGAGAGGGCCATCAGACATGTCATGTCCGCAATCACCTGGAGTGGGCCATCAGACATGTCATGCCCGCAATCACCTGGAGTGGGCCATCAGACATGTCATGTCCCCGATCACCTGGAGTGGGCCATCAGACATGTCATGTCCGTGATCACCTGGAGAGGGTAATACGAAGCGGCGGGCCCCCTTCAATTCCTTAATGAACCCATAAAGCGTGTAGTACCACAATCGTGGTCGAAGACATGTATAAAAATGAGTTTAAACTGACGTTAACCCAAACAATGAATCATGACCTTTCTTACAATGTTTAATACACAGGCAACTTATGAAAGCTTCTAATTGGTGGAGAAAAGCCGATGACAAAAAAACATTTCTGGGATACTAACCAGTAAATCGGGCGCTTTGTGGGTTAAGGGAACAAACTACAGTATAGGTCCTGCCTCTGGAACAAACTATAGTATAGGTCCTCCCTCTGGAACAAACTATAGTACAGGTCCTCCCTCTGGAACAAACTATAGTATAGGTCTTCCCTCTGGAACAAACTATAGTATAGGTCCTGCCTCTGAAACAAACTATAGTATAGGTCCTGCCTCTGGAACAATCTATGGTATAGGTCCTGCCTCTGGAACAAACTGTAGTATAGGTCCTGCCTCTGGAACAAACTGTAGTATAGGTCCTGCCTCTGGAACAAACTATAGTATAGGTCCTGCCTCTGGAACAAACTATAGTATAGGTCCTGCCTCTGGAACAAACGATAGTATAGGTCCTGCCTCTGGAACAAACTATGGTATAGGTCCTGCCTCTGGAACAAGCTATGGTATAGGTCCTGCCTCTGGAACAAACTATGGTATAGGTCCTGCCTCTGGAACAAACTATGGTATCGGTCCTGCCTCTGGAACAAGCTATGGTATAGGTCCTGCTGTAGCGGTTACCGCTGGATGCACACAATCGCCTTGCACCGGCCAGAACACGGCCAGACGCGCCTCTCCCGGGCATGCCCGGACTCACTGTTCCCGGGCACGCCCGAACCTCCCGGTCTCGTCTTTCCCGGGCATGCCCGCTCTCGCCTTTCCAGCCCAGGGCTCGCCCAGAGCGCCCGGGCACGCCCAGCCTCGACTTGCCAGGCCGCAGCCAAACACGCCCGGGCAGGTCCAGACTCGCCTTTCGAAGGCTCGCCCTTGACACCCGGGCATGCCCGGTATAGCTTTTGCCGGGCAAACTTCCCGACATAAATGTGTATATATATTGCTGCCCGATAAACGGGCTTGTCAGAATACCTGAGCTGTTTTGTTTCAATAAAGCAACTCGGACGAATTCCGTCTTTGGTCGCGTCAATTCTTTCGACTCGCGTTGGAGCGCAGTTCCTTCATTGGTGACCTACCGACATGGATACGGCAGTGACGCTTAAACTGCCTACCTTCTGGGAGGCTCACGCGGCTGTTTGGTTTGCCCAGGCGGACTCTCAGTTCGCCCTGCGAGGCATCACCGCGGACGACACCCGCTTCCACCACGTCTTGGCAGCGCTCGGTTCCGCCACCGCGGCCCGCGCCTTGAGCCTCCTCGAGCACCCGCCGGCTGCTGACAAATACGACGCGCTGAAGACACTCCTCCTCGACGCTCTTGCCCTCTCACCGGCAGCACGCGCACGGCGCCTGCTCGCTCTGCCCGAGCTCGGCGACACGCGCCCGTCAGCGCATGGACTATATGCTCTCGTTGCTCGGTGAGCACTCTCCGGATTTTCTGTTCCGCGAGCTGTTCCTTCGCCAGCTGCCTCACCCGGTACGCCTCGCCCTGGCTGGCACGTTGATCACGGATTCCCGCGCCCTCGCCAGGGAAGCCGATAAGATCTCCTCGGCGGGCCAGCACATCGGCGCGGTTACCTGGAGCCCGCCGCCGTCCGAGGTGACGCCCGAGCGCCCTGCGCGGTTGGAGGCCGAACTGCCGGTGCAACTGGCGGCCGCCACGCCGCACCGCCCGCTTCCGACACGACAGCCGGGGCCTCCACCTGACCGGGCGTGGTGTTATTACCACGCCAGGTTCGGACACAAGGCTCGGACGTGCCGGCCCCCGTGCACTTTCGGCAGGTCGGGAAACGGCCGGGCCGGCGTTCATTCCCAGCCATGAGCGCCGGCCACTCGGGCAACTTGCTGTTTATTCGGGACAAAGCGTCTGGGCGGCGTTTCCTGTGTGACACCGGCGCCCAACTGAGCGTCATACCCGCCTCCGAGCAGGACAGGCGGGACGCCGTTTGCGGCCCCTCTTTGGTCGCTGCTAATGGCTCAGCCATACGCACTTTCGGCCCACGCGTCGTCACCCTCTGCTTCGGCAGCCAGCGTTTTCAATGGACTTTTGTGACCGCCTGCGGCCCCATGGCTTTGCTGGGCGCCGACTTCCTCTGCGCGCACGGGCTGCTGGTGGACGTCCAACGGCGTCGCCTCATCAACGCCGAGACCTTCAGCTCCCTGGCGTGCACGATGAGCAGCTCCGCGCCGACCGAACTGGCGTGCGCCCTCCCGGCAGCGAACGAGTTCGCTCGCCTGCTCGCGGAAATCTCGGCCCTCACGCGGCCGACATTTTCGGCCGTCGCGGTGCGCCACGGGATCGAGCACCACATACCCACTACGGGCCCGCCGGTCTACGCCAGGGCCCGCCGCCTCGACCCGGCCAAGCTCGCCGTGGCGAAGGCCGAGTTCGACGCGTTGGAGCACCTCGGCATCGTGCGGCGCTCCGATAGCGCGTGGGCCTCGCCACTGCACATCGTGCCAAAGCCAGGGGGTGGATGGCGCCCGTGTGGCGACTACCGCCGTCTCAACGACGCTACCACCCCCGACAGGTACCCGATCCCGCATATTCAGGACTTTTCCGCCCGTTTGGCGGGACGGGTCATCTTTTCGAAAATTGACCTGATACGGGGCTACCACCAGGTACCTGTCCGGGCGGCCAACGTCCCGAAGACGGCCGTCATCACGCCGTTCGGCCTGTTCGAATTTTTGCGGATGCCGTTTGGCCTCAAGAACGCGGCCCAGGCGTTCCAGCGCTTGATGGACGGCGTGCTGCGCGACCTGCCGTTTCTTTTCGTCTATCTGGACGATATCGTCGTCGCCAGCACGTCCCGCGCCGAGCACCTCCTCCACCTCTGAACACTGTTCGGTCGCCTCAGCGAGCACGGCTTAATTGTCAACCCGGTCAAATGCCACTTCGGCGCGACGACCGTTGACTTTTTGGGCCACCGCATCACCAAGACCGGGGCCGTGCCGCTGCCGACCAAGGTCGAGGCCATCACCATGTTCCCGCGTCCCCGTTCCATCAAGGCCCTCCAAGAGTTCCTCGGCATGGTGAATTTTTATCACCGATTCGTGCCCCGCGCTGCTCAGCTCATGCGGCCCCTTTACGAGGCCCTCCGGGGCAAGCCGGCCAAGCATGACATTGTTTGGTCCGCGGCCATGGACGCGGCCTTCGCCAGCGCCAAACGGGCCCTCGCCGACGCAACGCTGCTGGCTCACCCGGTGCTCAACGCGCCCATCGCCCTCACTACGGACGCCTCCAACTACGCGGTTGGCGCCGTCCATGAGCAATGGGTGGACGGGGTTTGGCAGCCACTCGCTTTTTTCAGCCGGCAACTCCGGCCGAACGAGTTGAACTACAGCACGTTCGACCGCGAGCTGCTCGGGCTATTCCTGGCCGTTCGCCATTTCCGACACCTCCTGGAGGGCCGCCCGTTCACGGCTTTCGTCGACCACAAGCCGTTGGTCTACGCAATGGCTAAGGTCACGGAGCCGTGGTCGGCCCGCCAGCAGCGCCACCTCTCCGCCGTGTCGGAGTTCACCACGGACATCCGGCACGTCGCCGGCAAAGACAACGCCGTGGCCGACTGTCTTTCTCGGGCTAGCGCGAACGCGGTCCACCTCGGCGTGGACTTCACGCTCATGGCGGCCGACCAGACCACCGACGCCTCGGTGCAGGCACTCCGTGCGGCGGACACGGGCCTCCGCCAGGCCGACATTCCCTTCGCGGGCACCGTCCTGCTCTGCGACGTCTCCCAGGGCCAGCCTCGCCCCATCGTGCCCGTTTCCTGGCAGCGCCGCATCTTCGCCTCCATCCACGGCCTTTCTCACCCGGGCCGGAAAGCTTCTCAGAAGCTGGTGTCGGCGCGTTTCGTCTGGCACGGCCTTCGACGAAACATCCGCGACTGGGCCAACGCCTGCACGGCCTGCCAGCGGGTCAAGGTCCACCGCCACACCCAGGCCCCGATGGCACCTTTCGCCGTGCCTGAACGGCGTTTCGACCACGTCCACGTGGACCTGGTGGGTCCCCTGCCCCCCTCGCGGGGGTTCACCCACCTGCTCACCATGGTGGACAGGACCACCAGGTGGCCGGAGGCCGTGCCCCTCGCCTCCACCACCACCGCCGACGTGGAGCAGGCGTTCATCGCCACCTGGGTCGCGCGCTTCGGCGCACCAGCGGACATCTCGTCCGACCGCGGCCCACAGTTCACGTCTGAGCTTTGGGGCGCGGTCGCCCTTTCGTTGGGGGTCACACTGCACCGCGCCACGGCCTACCACCCCCAAGCCAACGGGTTGTGCGAGCGGTTTCACCGCTCCATGAAGGCCGCACTCATGGCCGGCCTTCAGGACGACGGTTGGGCCGACCGGCTGCCGTGGGTCCTTTTGGGCCTTCGCACGGCCCCCAAGGAAGACCTCCAGGCGTCTGCCGCCGAGCTTGTCTACGGCCAGCCGCTCCGCGTCCCGGGCGAATTCGTGCCCGACGCTACCAGTCCCTGGTCCGCCGCTCGCCAGCGCTCGGACCTCCAGGAGGCCGCCCGACGATTTGCCCCCGTGCCGACGTCCCGCCACGGTGGCCCCCAGTCCTACGTCCCCCCGGCGCTTCGCACAGCGGAGTCCGTCTTTGTGCGTCATGACGCGCACCGGGGGCCACTCCGGCCGCCGTACGACGGGCCCTTCCGGGTCCTGCGACGGGGCGACAAGTCTTTCATCGTCGACTTCGGCGGCCGGCCGGACCGGATTTCTGTGGACCGCCTCAAACCGGCGCACATGGACGTCGACCGACCACCACGGTTGGCCCTTCCTCCGCGGCGAGGCCGCCCCCCGTCCACAGTTCCCCCCGCTCGACCACCCACCACCACGTCAGACCCCTCCCCACGACCCTCCAGGGGTCGCTTCGGCCGGGTCATCCGGACCCCCCTTAAATTGACCCTGCCGGTGCAGGTCGATTCTGGAGGCGCGTGTGTCGCGGTTACCGCTGGATGCACACAATCGCCTTGCACCGGCCAGAACACGGCCAGACGCGCCTCTCCCGGGCATGCCCGGACTCACTGTTCCCGGGCACGCCCGAACCTCCCGGGCACGCCCGGTCTCGTCTTTCCAGGGCTCGCCCAGAGCGTCCGGGCATGCCCGCTATCGCCTTTTCAGGGCTCGCCCAGAGCGTCCGGGCATGCCCGCTATCGCCTTTCCAGGTCTCGCCCAGAGCGTCCGGGCATGCCCGCTATCGCCTTTTCAGGGCTCGCCCAGAGCGTCCGGGCATGCCCGCTATCGCCTTTCCAGGGCTCGCCCAGAGCGTCCGGGCATGCCCGCTATCGCCTTTCCAGGGCTCGCCCAGAGCGCCCGGGCACGCCCATCGTCGACTTGCCAGGCCGCAGCCAAACACGCCCGGGCAGGTCCAGACTCGCCTTTCCAAGGCTCGCCCTTGACACCCGGGCATGCCCGGTATAGCTTTTGCCAGGCAAACTTCCCGACATAAATGTGTATATATATTGCTGCCCGATAAACGGGGTTGTCAGAATACCTGAGCTGTTTTGTTTCAATAAAGCAACTCGGACGAATTCCGTCTTTGGTCGCGTCAATTCTTTCGACTCGCGTTGGAGCGCAGTTCCTTCACTGCCTCTGGAACAAACTATAGTATAGGTCCTGCCTCTGGAACAAACTATAGTATAGGTCCTCCCTCTGGAACAATCTGTAGCGTAGGTCCTGCCTCTGGACAAACTATAGTATCGGTCCTCCCTCTGGAACAATCTGGAGCGTAGGTCCTGCCTCGAGAACAAACTCCTTCACTTTCCTCAATCTCACTCCCCCCTCCAGGTCTTTAAAACAGCTGTTCACCACCATCTCTTATCTTTCCCCATCCAAAACCTTAATCTTTTCCAACCTCGTTAATACACACCAAATCTGCCTCCTGCAAATTACGTTTTCTTTCCTGAAATCCCCTGTAGTGTCCATCTTGTTTATCCCGTGTGCCCCATCCCTCTCTCTTGCACAGATCTCCCGATGTCCCTGTTCTCTACTGTTGTTGTGCTTCACGCTCCCCCTCTTGTGACCAGCTCCCTCCATTATGTTTCATGTGTTCGCTCTTCTACGATTTCTTAACCTCCATTATTCTAATATTAATTTATAACTCTTCTTAACCCATTTCAACCAGATGAGGCTTGGCCAACACTCCTGTGTCACGTAAACGTTCCCACAGTAGTTTATTTTACGGAGGATGTTACAAAATAGAGTTACTCCCGGTGTTTTATCGTCACAAACAATCATATAATTACGGGCCCCTATTAGGCCCAGGTTCCGGGGTGGTCACCCCCCACTCCCTTGGCCTTGCCCCCACCCCCTTGGCCCTACCACCCCACCCCCATGGCCCTACCACCCACCCCATTGGCCCTGCCCCCCACCCCCTTGGCCATACCCCCCACCCCCCCTCCCCCTTGGCCCTCGGGCCCTACCCCCCCCACCCCATTGGCCCTACCCCCCCCCACCCCATTGGCCCTACCCCCCCACTCCCTTGGCCCCGCCCCCACTCCCTTGGGCCCCGCCCCCTCCCCACCCCCTTGGGCCCTGTGCACACCATTCTGTATCTGCCACTACGACTAGACTGCATCCAAAATCACAGCTTACAATTATTATCGAAAATCCGAAGGAGCGTGCGCATCCCCTGCTCCCCCTCCCCCCTTGGATGTTGGATCCGCTTATGACATGGACCACAAAATCTTCGTTCGTAAAGTCGCCACAACCTGTTTACGCAGATCAGATCGTTCACTCTCCGCGTTTCCCCCCGGTTACCCGTACTCTTCCAATGAGTTATAATAATAATATTACTCATTAAAATAACCCCGTGGATTGTACCATACATAAAGGACGTAGTTGGTGTTCCACACTTCCACTGTGCGCGACACAATGTTTTTGTTTGCTCTTCTCAAGAGACGCAAACCGCACACACACGCTTCATCACTTTCAAATCTGGTCTATCTTTCAGAAATCAAAACGCCCTGAGGGCATGATTTTGCAGCACATTGGTAGAGAATCTGAAAGGAGTTGCCCTGCAGGCAGAAAAGACCTTCAAAAGTTGAGAGTACGAATATTGCGGGAAAACGTTTGTAAATGTGTGCCAAGGATCAAGCGATGGAGGTAGAATTAGAAATGAAAGAGAAAATGGAAACGACAGGGGAGGCGATGGATGTGGGACGAGAGTCGTCATCACACAAGGATAGTGTCCACGCAGCGGTTTATGAGCTTCCGTGGTGAGTCCGAGTATTTGATCCTTCCTCAACCCTACCTCGTCAACTCCTCCATCGCAATAGCATATGTCCTTTTCCATTTCGTCCTCGCCATTCGTACTACTAATACTATACGGTGTGGTCACAGAGGCAGCGGTCTTGCCTTCATGTGTTTGGTCCGCTTGTCGTCGTGCGAGCAAGATGGGGGCCCTTTTTAATGTTAGAACTGCCGTGTGGTTCCTTTCAGGGTGGAGAAATATCGCCCTCAGAAACTGAGTGAAGTTGCTGGAAACGAGGAGACCATCAGCCGCCTTGAGGTGTGTTACACAAGCTATGGCTGTGATCCTTCCCACCGGTGCTTTCCTTTCTTTCCCCTCACCTCCTTAACCCCAAGACCTCATCGATAAAATACAAAGCTGTTAATGACTGTTCAGGTATTTTATTTTGTACTTTGGTGGATGTTTACACATTAATGCAGTCCTACTGATTGCCATACATACGTCGCCTTTCAATAATTAATTTGTGACTTTCCTTTGTTGAAGTGATGATTTTTTTTCTTGCTCTTTTTCATCCTCATGTTGTAGGTTTTTGCAAGAGAAGGAAATGTTCCCAACATAATCATTGCAGTTGAGTTTTGCAAACATGCACACGTTCTTACCTGTTTGTATTCCATATAGGTATGTCACCTGTGCGTTTATTGCACTAAGAGTGTAAGAATGCCAATTTAACTGTTCCATGACTTGTTCCATATAGGGCCCTGCTGGGCTGGGCCTCTCTGGCAATCGAGTCGTGTGTGCACAGCACCACATTGTAAGCTTTAAACACGAGTACACCCGTGTACCCTGCGGGAGCGGCAGGGGCGAGTCGTGTTATTAATATTATCATTATTATTATTATTATTATTATTATTATTGCCAAAAGTTATGTTGGATCAGGTCATTGAAAAGGTCACACAGTTCCTCACCATTTTAAATTCCCGATAATAAAATTGACTTCCGTGAGGGTGTCAAGTCGTGGTAGGGGGAGTGGGAACCCAAGTTATAAAACCCCTTCGGTAGTGTGGATATTGTTTTAAACATTAATATTGTGCTAGTATTATCATAAGTGTTATTACTGACTTTTATTATTAGAAGCGGCCTTGGAAAAACGCGACGAAAAACACGTCGTTAGTGCTAGGAAGAGTCATGTAAGTAACCCTTGTGGGGTATATAGATTATAGTTGATCTTCGGTCAGTTCCCAAAAGAAAATTTGCCTCGAGGATGTCCGGACTCCTCCAAATTTCTGTCAGGTTCGTGTTAAACAGCATTAGTGAATGTTTCAAAAGGTAATCGGTACGTGTTTGTGGTTTTAAATATTTTTACTTCTGGTACATGTGCTCCCCCGAAAACGGCACAATGAGCTCTTTATACACGTTAACATGTTTGTTCAAGGAGGATAAACCTTTGGGGAGGTGGGATATCATTAGTATTAATATCGTTTTGTAATAACGTTAATATTATGCTTTTGATATTAGAAGCGGCCTTGGAAAAACGCCACGATAAAGCTATCGTAACACGGATATGCACCTCAACACACAACCCCATTGGTGAGGAAAATCCCCTTGGAGAGGGGTCAAATTAATTCACTATAACCTTTATTATGTGACCCTTAGGTCTTCTGTCAAATTTTGTTGAGATTGGATAAGTAACGACCAAATGTATCGCAGTCAAACATTGTCAGACAGATAGATAGACAAATAGAGAGACACCAAATTGTGTATTTTAGTATGATTTCCCTCTTTGCCCCCATGGTCTGTGTTCTGGCAGTTTCTGTGCTGAAACTTTTTATAAAATTCAGTTCCGCATGGTTGATCCGAACCCCTCTCCTTGCCCCCCACCACCCCACACCGCCCTTTCCTTACAAGCACTGGCACCTGCCCTTTGACCTTGGCCTTTGAGATTTCCAGCACATGATAATCCATTCGTTTGATCACACATTACCACAATGGCCCACTATACTCCAAATATGATGGTGATGTATCTCATAACCGTTATTCATGGAGAGGATTTGCCTTTGGACCGATGAAGTACAATGAGACTGAACATACTATGGAAATTGGGAAATGTAGAGATTGATAAACTAACTGGTTGATTGGTTCATGACTAAATGAATGTTTGTTTCAGGTTGATTGATAACCCCTTTAGTATATTTAACTTGTACGTGTAATCCCAGGGTCCACCTGGCACAGGTAAAACGACAAGCATCCTGTGTCTTGCGCATGCTATGCTTGGTTCTGCTGCGAAGGAAGCTGTGCTTGAGCTGAATGCCTCCAACGACAGGTTTGTACACGATTGTCCAGTTGAAAGTTTTGCAAGTTTTTTGAGGGGGGGCAGGGGGGGAGTGGGGGGGCAGAACTCCGTCTCTTTGGTGGAGCAAGTTACGTTAGTTGATTTCACAAATGGGAAATTGATATTTGAAAATGGCTTATCAAAGGTACAATCTTTTATTTATTTAGTGCACAATATGGACCCTGGTGACCCTGGTGTTGGGCTAGCGGCTAGGGTGCCGGCTTAGGATCCTAGGATCCTGGGTTCGAATCCCGGTCGATCGCTGAATTAACGCCAGGGGGGTTGACTCAGCCTGTCATCCTTCCGAGGTCGGCTAATTTGAGTACCAGTTCACTGGTAATTCCCTGCTTGTCGTAAAAGGTGACAAAAAGGGTTGGCGGCAGGAAGGGCATCCGGCCGTAAAACATTGCTTCAAAAAGGGGACCAAAAAAACAACAACAACCACGGTTCCCGAAAAAGGCCAACCCCTGCTTTGCGGGGAAAAATGGCCTCTAAATGTGGTTATTTTTAAAAATATATATGGAGGCTCATGAATGGGTGAGATGATGAGAAAAAAGGCGAAATGGTGATAATGGGACCACAGTTGGAAACGACGAAGAAAATGAATAAACCAAGAGGGAAATAGAATGAGGGAAGGGAAGACAAAAACCTGCAAGTAAGAGCGTTAGGATGGGGGACACCGCCTCCTGGAAGTTATGAAGGGAAAAGTGAGATAGCACCATCTCAGGAAAGTGGCTCTATAAATGGGAGAAAAGAGGAACAAAGGAGTTTCGATGTGTAATCGGCCTGGATGTCGTCGTTGAACCAAGAGGGGGTTACTGGAAGAACATGGGTGTCCTGGATGAACTGGGGAGGGTCGGACGCCGAGGGGAGGAGGGAAGGTGTTGAAGAACAGAGAGACCACCAAGTATTACATTAATGATTATTTTTAATTACCAGAAATCTTTCTCCAATGCTGCACCACATCCCACCTAACCCCCTCTAAATCCTCTACAATCACCCACCATGGCAGAGGTATTGACGTGGTAAGAAACAAGATCAAGATGTTTGCCCAGCAGAAGGTCACGCTACCTCAAGGTCGACACAAGATCATCATTCTGGATGAGGCTGACAGGTGTGTCAACCTTTGAGTGTGTGTTGTCTTCTTACGAAGACACAGAGTTTAAAGGAAATGTGAATACGTACAGTGTCTTCAGAAAGTATTCATGTAGTGGGTTTCAATCCCTTTCCCCAGGATAAACACCTTGTTGAACTCGGACAGTGTACAAGAGGTTTATTATAGATAAGAATACATGCATGGAAGATGTTGGCGTATAAGCTCGTAACACCATATGTAACATCAGTGACATCATGGTCCTCCACAGCCGGCCCCAACATCTCAGTGAGCCACAACCCGTAGTCGGCTTAATATACTTTCCTCAAGGACCAAGGAACTCAAACCAACATCCTTTGTTCATCCATTCCCAAAGACACAGACTGCCGCCCCAAAGAGAAACTATCCAAAGTTGACAGGTCAGGATAAGCCTCATTCGGAAAGAATGTTTCGCCAAGGCCAAACATGGGATATTGTCAACAGTTTTTCAAAGTCCGACAACCAGCCGCCAGGGAAATAGGTCACAGTGTCTTTCAGCCTGGAACACTGCTACCCCCGTCAGGATAGGGACTTGATGAAATCCCCTACATTCACACCCCTTGACTTTTTTCACATTTTGTTGTTACAGCCTGAATTTAAAATTGATTAAAGTGAGATTTATTTGTGTCACTGATCTACACTTAATACTCCATAATGTCAAAGTGGAATCTTTTAATAGAAATTTTTTCAAACTAATTAAAAATGAAAAGCTGAAATGTCTTGAGTCGATCAGTATTCAACCCTTTTGCTATGACACTCCAAGTTGAGCTCAGGTGCATCCAATATCCTTTGATCATCCATGAGATGTCTCCACAATTTGATTGGAGTCTACCTGTGGCCAATTAGATTGATTGGACATGATTTAGAAAGAAACACACCTTTCTAGATAAGGTCCCACAGTTGCCTGTGCATGTCAGAGCAGAAACTCTACCATGAAGTCCAACAAACTGTCCCTAGAACTTTGAGATAGAATTGTGAGGAGGTATAGATCTGGGGAAGGGGATAAAACAATTTTTCGTGTTGAAAGTTCCCAAGAGCACAGTGAGCTTCATTATTAGGAATTGGAAAGAATATGGAATGACAGACTTTTCCTAGAGTTGGCCATCTGACCAAACTGAGCAACCGGGCAAGAGGAACCTTTGTCAGGGAGGTGACCGAGAACCCCAATGACTACTCTGACAGAACTACAGAGTTCCTTGGCTGAGATGGGAGAACCTGCTGGAAGGACAAGTCTCTGCAGCACTTCACAAATCTAGGCTTCATGGAAGAGTGGCCAGACGGAAGCCACTCCTGAGAAAAAGGCACATGACAGCATGCCTGGAGTTTGGAAAAAGGTCCGTGAAAGACTCTGAGATGAGGCTAAATATTCTGTGGTCTCATGAGATGAAAATTGAACTATTTGGCCTGAATGCAAAGCGCTACTGTTACGGCCTGAAGCACAACAAGCCAAGCATTCAATCAAACCGGCTTTATTTATAGGTTATAACAATCAAAATATATTCCTATACATAAAGAACGAGGAAACGAAGAAAGAAGGAGAGGGAAAAAAACAGATTAGGCCAGCACGAGAGGGAAGGAGTAGGCAGCTACGGCTGGAGGGTGCTGCTCGTGTGAAGGACCGGGGCGACTTGAGGGAACCCCTCGGAATCCGGTCAGTCCCAAGGGAGGACCTACAGTCCGGTGGTCCTGAAGATGTCAGAAGAGGAGAGACCCAGATGCTGGGGGGTGGGGGAGGGGGAGGTGGGTGAAAGGAAGAAGAAAAGAAAGGTCACAGACCGTAACACTATGTCTGGTGGAAACCGAGCACAGCTCATCACCCATCTAACACCATCCCTACCGTGAAGCATGGTAGTGGCAGCATCATGCTATAGGGATGCTTTTCAGCGGCAGGGACTGGGAGACTTGTAAGGATAGAGGGAACAATGAATGGAGGAAATACAGGCAAATTCTTGAGGAGAACCTGCTTCAGAGTGCAAAAGACCTTAGTCTGCGGTTAAAATTTACGTTCTAACAGGACAATGACTCCCAATCCTACAGCCAAAGCAACATTGGAATGGCTTCAGAACAGGAACGTGAAAGTCCTTGAGTGGCCCAGCCAAAGCCCAGGCTTGAATCACATTGATAAATCTGTGGATGACTTGAAGATTGCTGTTCACCGACGCTCCCCATCCACCTTGACAGAGCTTGAGCAAATCTGCAGGGAAGAATGGGAGAAACTCCACAAATCCTGGAGTCTTTCCGTTAGCTCTTTCACGAGCCTCGATTCAGTATACAAAAAAAATAATCCGTTAGCTCTTTCACGAGCCTCGATTCAGTATACAAAAAAAAAAAAAAAAAAAAAAAAATCCAGATGTGTGAAGCTGATACAGACATACCCAAGAAGACTCGAAGCTGTAATCACTGCCAAAGGTGTTTATACGGAGTATTGACTCAGAGGGTTGAATATTTATGTAAATTCGATATTTCTGTATTTCATTTTAAAATATTCTCTAATAAAAAAATTAATTCCACTTTGACATTATGGCTTATTATGTGTAGATCGTTGACAAAAAAAATCTCCATTAAATCCATTTTAAATTCAGGCTATAACACAACAAAATGTTAGTCAAGGGGTGTGAATACTTTCTGAAGGCACCGTATCTGTGACTAACAAACACTATTGCATTTTCTCATTTCCTTTTGTTATCTTTATTATTTACTTCCATGTTTAGTCATTTCTTTGTGAGCTGTTCAAATTATGTCTGCAATGTCTGAATGAAAAATATACATATATGACACATTCTTGGTTTTTATGAAAGCAATCTTGAGCAATATCACCTCTTCGACTCCTTTTCTTGTTTGTCTTTCCCAACTATTTTCTTATGTACCTCCACCTCTTCCACCCCCATAACTCACAGCATGACGGAAGGAGCCCAGCAAGCCCTTCGACGTACCATGGAAATTTACTCCAAGACCACACGCTTTGCTCTTGCCTGCAATAACTCAGAAAAAATAATTGGTTTGTATATGGGAAGGGAACACGGGTGATTTTGCTCATTTTCGGTGTTTTTTCTCATTCGCCATGGTAATAACGCTTTGCAAACATCTTGTTATTGCTTATTATGGAAATTGATTGTTATGTATGTACTTCAATCTGATGTATTGATTACAGCAGATAGAACTATTATTAAAAATAATGTATTGATTAAAGCTGAGATAATAACTCGAGCTGTTCGGCTGATATTCAGCTTTCTTTTTTAAACATCGGTTTTGGCATTTATTGCACCGATATGGCCCGATGTTTTATACCAGGCCGTTGGGGCGTTGGGTGCGTACACCACCTCCTCCTCAAATTACAAAGGTCCACATTTGTGGAAGCATTGATTAATTGTCCCCCGTCGCACCGCGGAGCGAAAGGGGGACGATGGTTTTCCCGTGCGTGCGTCCATGCGTGCGTGCGTAAGCAAAGGACCGAATTCTAATTTGGTGTGTGGGTGCAACCCACGTCAAAATCCAAGATGGCCGCCACCATGTATGTCTGATGCCATGTATGTCTGAACCTTGTAACCTGCATATCTTGAAAAATAAGCGAAGTACCAACTTCTAATCTGGTGTGTGGGTGTATCTAGGCATAAGGAAGAAGGCTATTGAAAATTGGGTGGCCACGTCAAAATCCAAGATGGCCAACGCTATGTATGTCTTTTTTTTTCTATACAGGATCGAGGCTCGTGAAAGAGCTAACATCACACAAAAAATCAAACAGACAAACAAAATATATAAAAAGAGGGAGCGGTAGACAAGATGGGGAGAGAAGGGGAAGCACACAAACACAACATTTGAGAGCAGGGACATCGGGAGATGTGTGGTAGGGAGAGGGCTTGGGGGGAGGAGACGTGGGAAGGGGGGGGTGGGAGAAGTATGAAACACAAAGACACCAAGGACTTCCAGGAAAGAAACTTTCTTTGTCTTTGAAACTTTGAAAAAGAAACTTTGTCTGAACCTTGTGAGTGGAATATCTTGAAAAAATAAACGAACTACTAACTTCTAATCTTGTGTGTGGGTGTATCTACGCATAAGGAAGAACGCTATTGAAAATTGGGTCGCCACGTCAAAATCCAAGATGGCCGCCACCATATATATGTCTGAACCTTGTGAGCGGAATATCTTGAAAAATAAGCGAAGTACCAACTCCTAATCTGGTGTGCGGGTGTATCCAGGCATAAGGAAGAATGCCATTGTAAATTGGGTCGCCACATCAAAATCCAAGATGGCCGCCACCATATATATGTCTGAACCTTGTGAGCGAAATATCTTGAAAAATAAACGAACTACTAACTTCTAATCTGGTGTGTGGGTGTATCTACGCATAAGGGAGAACGCTATTGAAAATTGGGTCGCCATGTCAAAATCCAAGATGGCCGGCTTGCGTCTTCCACTTTGTCAACTCGCATCACTTCAACGACGGGGGACCTAGGCGAAACGCTTGTTATTTTTCTTTAGGCGAGGTCGCAAAACAAAACAAAAACCCAAACATTGGCCTTCCTTAATCACATCACGTCTGATTCACTGGTCTCATAATCTGCACAATCTACACAATGACTACCTCCACCATTGAAGGCGTGGGTGGAGGTTATGTTTTCACCTGTCTGTCTCTTTGTTACATGGCAAAAAAAATTTGGACAAGTGTGTTAATCACTCTGGTTTGTGTGTTTGTCTGTCTGCTCACTTATACTTGTCTACAGGTCACAATATTAAACTGATGATCTTCACGAAATTTCACCAAATGGTGGAGTTGGTGGTCCGACATAATCCTATTTATTTTTGATGTCAAAAGGTCAACATAGGCCAATGGTCATCCACTTTTTTCGAATTTCTAAAATCCTCAATTTTCATCCGATTGACTTGAAATTTGAATCAGATTAACATATCAGCGAACTGAATTCAACCACCAACTATTTTTGAGATAAACATAGGCCAAAGGGTAAACATCGACCAAAAGGTCAACACCCTTTTCAAATCTCTAAAATCCCCAAATTTTCATCCGATTCACTTGAATTCTGAATAGGATTAACATATCGGCTAAATGAACTCCACCAACAAATATGTCAAAACGTCAACAAAGGCCAAATTTCTAAAATGGACAATTTTCATCCGATTAACTTAAAATTTGAAGACTATTTAAGTTAATTTTATATTTGAAGACTAATTTTATATTTGCATATCCGGTCACAGAATTCAACCACCAATTATTTGTGAGGTCAAAAGGATGCTCTACCGAGTGCCATTCTACTTTGTTCTCTTTTGCCAAGTGTCGCTCTTGAGTGATTCTTCATCTGTCTGTCTGTCTTTCTGTGAACAGGATATATTATATCTCAAAAGGTTGTGGACAAGTCGGACGATATTCGGTGGACAGATTGGGTGTTTGGCAAGGACGAAATGATTAGATTTTGGTGAAGATCCGGATGCAGCTACTATAATTTTAAATGTCATTCTTCACCATTTGGAGATGGGGCCAAAAACAATATATAGTGCAATATCTCAAAAAGTTATGGATGGATTCGGATGAAACTTGGTGGACTGGTTGGGTGTGTAACGAGGACAATTTTGGTGATGTGAAAATTTTTTTTGATTCTGGTGAACTTATGAATACGGATCCGTATCAGAGAATTTTTAACGTGATTCTTCACCACTGAGTGATAGGGCCAAAACGAAATATAGCACGATATGTTAAAGTTGTGGACGGATTGTGACAAAACTAGGTGGAAGAGTTGGTTGGGAAATAAGAACAAGGCGATTCGATTTCGTTCTGGGTCCGAATACAGATCCGGCCTATCGGTAGGATACAAAACGTAAATGGTTTTGTCTGACGGAGGTATGCACTCTACTGAGTGCCGTTCTAATTCTTCTTGTTATAACTTGATGTCTCCTCGTCTTGGTAACTGTGTTTCACTGAACTCCTGTGTTAATGCGCCGTTAATGTAAAATGCAATCCAACACGATTGTCTATGCTGCGGGCACGCATGATAATCTGATGACACCAGTCTAAATCACGAACGACACATGTTACCTGCATGCACGTCACTCAAGCAGCTCAGGTCAGGCCCTGCCCGGATATGCAGGCTCGGATTTTCATGAATCTAAACAGCAGCGTGTATTTAACCCCTAGATGCAGGGCTAGGTCCAGGAGACCGAGCCGACATGTTTGTTGTGCCATAACTATGTTATATAATTTTGTCTTTGCATGAGCCTTCTTGTATACAACAACAACAACAACAGGCATTTTAAGGCCATTTTCCCTGCAAGAGCGGGGGTTAGCCTTGCGGTCCCCATGACAATCTTCTCCATTTTGCCCTATTTTCTGCATCTCCCCTTGTTTACCTTCTTGTATGCTCCTATAATTTAGTTACAAATAGTTCAGTGGTTATATATAAAAAAAATCATTAGGTTCGAGAGAAAAGTGAAATTTTAAAAACTACTTCCTTTCCAGTTCTCAGGTCTGGAACACCCATGCATTTTCACCATATTTTTGTTGCCCAATTACGTCATTGGCGTGACATTCAGACCTCGTCGAGATTGCTAAACTCGGAGGGGGAGGGATGATGCTGAATCATTCAATCATTCTTGCCGTCATTTCATTGCCATGTGATGTTTCTGTCTTTCATTTCCTCTTGTGAGCATTGCTTGTTCGCATTGACTTCTCGATAATTGTTTTACCATCTTTGCAATCAGATTACTGATTTTTGCAATCAGGCAACGGTAACCTTATTCTTTTTATTATTTTAGGAGTTTCACGAGCTTTGCAAGTTTATGGATGTTATTGTTCGTTTGCTTTTTGAACTTGCATGATTAGAAACTCGTCGCTTTTTCTTGTTTGGTGTACCGTTCGGCAAATGTTGGACCAATTTTGTATTATTTTAATCCATTCCATTTTTTGCAATGTTTGGTTATCTTCCAAAAAATATATCTTCTAAATAAAAGGATCAATGAACCACTTTTTTGAGCAAATACTCCTCCATTAGTCTCAACTCTGTACACAAAAGAATAAAAACTAGGTCCCCCGTCGGTGAAGTGATGTGAGTTGACAAAGTGGAAGATGCAAGGTGGACATCTTGGATTTTGACGTGGCGACCCAATTTTCAATAGCGTTCTCCCTCATGCGTAGATACACCCACACACCAGATTAGAAGTTAGTAGTTCATTTATCTTTCGAGATATTTCGCTCACAAGGTTCAGACATACATGGCGGCGGCCATCTTGGATTTTGACGTGCTGACCCAAATTTCAATAGGGTTCTTCCTTATGCGTAGATACACCCACACACCAGATTAGAAGTTAGTAGTTCGTTTATTTTTCAAGATATTTCGCTCACAAGGTTCAGACATATATATATATATGGTGGCGGCCATCTTGGATTTTGACGTGGCGACCCAATTTTCAATAGCGTTTTCCTTATGCCTAGATACACCCACACACCAGATTAGAAGTTGGTACTTTGCTTATTTTTCAAGATATTCCGCTCACAAGGTTCAGACATACATTGCGGTGGCCATCTTGGATTTTGACGTGGGTTGCACCCACACACCAAATTAGAATTCGGTCCTTCGCTTACGCACGGACGCACACACAAACGGAGCGAAAACCAGAGGCCCCCTTTCGCTCCGCGGTGCAACGGGGGACAATAAAAAGCAATGTTTTTCAAAAGTTTATCATGTTTCCCAGGTCTCCCAGACATGACACCTGGAAAGGTGTAAAGTTTTTGATAAAGTTGTGGGTATATCTTACTATAATTCACCAAATGTCCGTCTGTCCGTTCGAAGGTACCGCAAAAACGGCTGAACCAATCGCAACGATATTTTGGGTGGGTAATTCTGGGACCCCCTGGAGTAAAATAGGCTACATTGTTTTTCCAATTTAAGCTTATGTATAAATAGAGCAAACGTATATGGTTATGGATGAGACCAAAACGTCTTCTTCTTCTTCTTCAAATAGAATTATTAACACCGTTGACGATTACGGCAATGAGCTGAATCGATGCAACCGTCATTTAAAACAGTGTTCTGTTAAAGTATCAATTGATGATTGGAATTTAGTGAATACAATTACGATTTTGAATTCGTAATTGTATTCACCCAACCGTACGGAACTTCACAGGATTATTCGTTCGTTCAGGATTTAAATATTTGTTTATGTCACGAATGTTAAAAGTTTTTTAAAATTATATCAATGCTATTTAATTTGTGATTGGAGTTATGCTGTTTGGAATGAAAAAAGAGATATCGAGTTCAAGTGAATGACGAAATGCTGTGATGGTTTCTACTTTCTAAACATGAAATTATGCAGATTCGCCATTGACTGGGTAGTGGGTATGGAACAAACGTACACATTTGTTTGCGAATGGGTACGTTTTTCATGGAAGTCCTTCACTAACGTGCTGTCCATGTCTGACGTGCGACTGAAGGTGCTACAGGAATGTGGAATTTATTGGTTTCATGCTTTAGCATTCGCCGTTTCTGCATTGTCTGTTTGCTTCTGGCCTCCAACCCGTGCGTAGCATGGGTACCTCACTAGTCTTCTAAATAAAAGGATGAATGAATCGTCTTATTTGAGCAAATATTCCTTAATGAGCCTCGACTTTGTAGAGAAAAAAAAATTCTTTGGTTTTAATATGATAAAATGAATGGCATTTATTGTATGGCTCCGTAATGGCGGTAAACATCCAAATAAATGGGTTTTTGTCCCCCGACGCACCGCGGAGCGAAAGGGGGACTATGGTTTTCCCGTCCGTGCGTGCGTGCGTGCGTAAGCGAAGGACCGCATTCGAATTTGGTGTGTGGGTGCAACCCACGTCAAAATCCAAGATGGTCGCCACCATGTTTGTCTGATGCCATGTATGTCTGAACATTGTGAGCGGAATATCTTGAAAAATAAGTGAAGTACCAACTTCAAATCTGGTGTTCGGGTGTATCTACGCATAAGGAAGAACCCTATTGAAAATTGCGTCGCCACGTCAAAGTCCAAGATGGCCACCGCCATGTATGGCTGAACCTTGAGCGGAATATCTTGAAAAATAAGCGAAGTCCCAACTTCTAATCTGGTGTGTGGATGTATCTAGGTATAAGGAAGAACCCTATTGAAAATTGGGTCGCCACGTCAAAATCCAAGATGGCCGCCGCCATGTATGTCTGAACCTTGTGAGCGAAATATCATATCATAGAGCATGTTTTCTGCGTCTTCCACTTTGTCAACTCACATCACTTCCCCGACGGGGGACCTGGGCGTAACGCTTGTTTTCTACAGCCTTTAAAACTTTTATTTTATTTCAATTGAATTATACATTTGAATAATGTAGACCACAAATAGCTTTGTTCACACTTCCAAAAAACATCAGTTTTGCATTACCTGACCAATATTTTATGCTGTTTTGACCAATCAAATTTGCTACACGGTCTGAGAGCGGAGTTGTTGGAAGCCTCAGATCTGGGCCTTCATTTGATCCATTTGTATGGCTGCCATCAAACCTGTTATTTAAAGTTCACGAACAACATTCATATCGATCGGGCTTGGAAACACAAATCAAAACAATAAAACAAGTTGAGTGACATTCAAAGTACACCGTCCCTATGCCAAATAAATAAATAACATATTGTTATGAATTTGGGTGGTGATATATAGAGCAGAATAGATCTGAGTAGGTACCTTGCTTCGAGATGTCGCGGTAAGGAACACTACCTGTAATAAGTCCATGTGTAGGCGTTTTGTCGGTTAAGATGTATAATTGTGAATCTACCAGGAGATTCGTGTTAGCGTTACGTGCTCCTCGCCAAACCCCGGTCACGGTGTACCTCCGAGCCCCGAAAGGAGTCATGGCAGAAAGATGTGTTATTCTGTGTGTCAATGACCAATGGTGAAACCACACCAATTGTTACCAAAAAACAAGTATTGTATTAAGGTCACACAAGAATAACAGCACAAGAACAATATTAATCAATTGTACAACAAATATTATATCATTCCGATGATGGTACCATCAGTTTCTTACAATAAAACTCACGGTGCTCCAAGTGAGCGAAAATAACATTCCCAAAGTCTCTGTCCAAGCCAAAGTCGATCCACGCTCCGGTGATCGCAAGAAAAATGTCGTATCGAGACCAGAATCCAGTTCGGCTGACAGTCACGCTGCCAAAGAGGCGCAAAGGTGCCCTCAAAAGGCGACTGGGAAATCACACCTTCGGGTATGAACGTTCAACGGCTCCCAAACGGAGAACCACAAATTCCTAATCAAAATCCACTTTACACATGCAAACCAGGCTAACGGCTGGGTGCGGTGAAATGGTTGGAGTGAGGTGGAAAGGCTGGAGCGATGCGAAATGGCGGGAGCGAGGCAAAATGGCCGACGGGCCCGTACTGGAGGCGTACCTGCACTCCAACAACGATTCTCTTCGGAATCAACCGCAAAACCTGTCACACAGGTTTATCTGTCACAGCGATCACAATTCTGTCGCAGGAATCCCTTTCCCAGGAAACCCAAAGTTCGCTCGTGACCCCCGTTCGCCAGCGTCTCCTCGAGACCTCAATGCAGCTCGGCGTTTCTTCCCGACCTCACGTGCTCCGCTTTTTTCTTGCTCTTCTTCTTCTTCCGGTTCCCTTCCGATCCGGTTTCCGGTTTCTTTTAAAACACATTTTTTTACCTTTTGAAAACAGTTATCTCCATTTCACTTAAACTATAACAATAATAGTACATGGAACCAAAAATGCTTACAGTGGATGAAAACCACAACGACGGAAGTGACGAATTCGTAAGTTAGGTAGTGTAGGGATTACGAATAAGCCCCTGTGTGTCCTCACCTGGTTTGCCAAACCTTTGTCCATTTTGGCACTGCACACCACTTAGACACTTAGTTAGGATCCCTTAGTACAACACTAATAACGCCCCTCCCCCCTGACATGACTTAAGAAGAAACCAGGCCAGGACACCGCCGATAATGGCCGCTGCCATTTACACCTCCGACAGGCCTATCCACCTTGCATAGCACGTGCTATAACACAAGGGACAGAGAGTGAGAGTGGCGCAGTGGGCGTGCACCGGGCGAGTCGGTGGAGGCTCTGATTGGTTGGTGGTGCGCCAATGCTGACGTCACCGGCCGGGGATATTAACGAGCGCCATTGCCGGAGTTCAGAGGTGATATCAAAGAGCGCGCGGAACGGAACGAGGAGAGAGTTCGTTTGAGGTGTGCACGAGTGGAGTGAGTTCGTTTGAGGTGCGCACGAGTTGAGTGGAGAGTTCGTTTGAGGTGCGCAGGGGCAGAGTGCAGTTGATCCAGAGCAGTTGCTGAACGTGAGTTGCCGAACGCCATTGCGGTCGAGTCGATACGAGGAGTTGTTTTGAGCAGCCCGGTCGAGTCGTTCAGAGATCCCGACCCGGGCGGGGCTGAGGTGTAGCCCGGGTGGAGCTCGCTGTCCTGCTGTGGGACCTTGTGGACTTGGAGCGAGGGACCTCGTGGTGTGCGATCGAGGCTGAACGGAGCGGTGTTGGACGGCAGCCACCAAGACGACAAAGACGAGATAAGGCCGTATCCGCGAATACACTTTACATAAAAGACGTGTTATTTTAGTATTCATATTCCCTCGTCTTGTATTTGATATCTGTTGTGTGTGGGATCCCAATATAGCTACCTCATTTTATTATCGGCGCGTATTTTCCTGTCCCTGCCTCTTATTGAATAAACCCTTGTATTATTTTGCATCCCCATTCAAACCTGTAATCCCTGGTGTTGGGCTAGCGGCTATGGTGCCGGCTTAGGATCCTAGGATCCTGGGTTCGAATCCCGGTCAATCGCTGAATTAACGCCAGGGGGGTTGACTCAGCCTGTCATCCTTCCGAGGTCGGCAAATTGAGTACCAGTTCACTGGTAATTCCCTGCTTGTCGTTAAAGGCGGCAAAAAGGGTTGGCGTCAGGAAGGGCATCCGGCCATAAAACATTGCTTCAAAAAGGGGACCGAAAAACAACAACAACCACAGTTCCCGAAAAAGGCCAACCCCCGCTTGCGGGGAAAAATGGCCTCTAAAGGTGGTTTTTTTTATTCAAACCTGTGCCTGCTTGAGTTAATTTCCTTACAGGACCGGAGCTACGCCGGCGTGCTGCAGTTGTGCTTTCGCCGCAGCCTCCATTTTCCTTCTTCCTCCCGCGCGCCCAGAGCCGAATCCGTGTTTGGGTAGTTGCCTCCAATAAGACCGTTTAGGCTATCCGCGACTCTGGTGTTAATCGGAGTTGCGCGACAATATCCTTTGGCACCCGGCAATACCGCAGTGCAGCACCTGGAGACGTAATTGGGAGGGAACGGTGTACAATAATTGATTGATTAATTGATGAATTGCATAATTAAAATAAGTAAATAATAATCATAAAATAATTAATTTCTTAATGAATTGGCTGATATCATATCTAAACCACCAACCACTGCTTTACCCGAATCTAACTTTTTGAAAATTAAGTGATAAATGGAATAATTAAATAATTAATTGATTAATTGACAAATCGCAAATACCCTTCATAGCCAAATCACTTGGTCATTGTCGTGTCCAAGTATCAGCTTCCTAACTCAAAAGGTTCCTGAGTTAATGCCCAGATGAGAAAGGAAATAAATAAGTACTCAATTAATCGATAATAATTAATTGATTAATCATAAAACAAATAATACTGTTTTTACCAAAGCGCGTACTCACTATTGTGCCCAAATTTCAGCTTCCTCGCTCAAAGGATGGCTGAGATATCGCCGGACAAACAAACAAGTACAGATACATTCAAAGTACACCGCCCCCATGCCAATTAAATAAATAATGAATTGATTAATAAACAAATAACAAATTGATGAATTGAATAATCAATAGATAAAAAATATCCTTTATAGCCACATTACTTGGTCATTGTCGTGTCCAGATTTCAGCTTCCTAGCTCAAAGGATGGCTGAGATATCACCCGGACAAACAAACAAGCAAGAAATCAAATGACCAGAGTGAAAACCGAGTACTCCCTTTTGGCGCGCGCCATTGCCGGACGATGACGTCATGCAGTTCCTGGAGATGTAATATGAAAGGAGTGGTGTACAAAAACACCCTTCCCATGTCCTTTTTCTCAAGATTGCTCGGAGTATGGTGTTCTTTGAACTCTCGTGTATCACGTATGGAATTTCATTCATGGTGTCAGGGAATTTACTGGGGGACTCACAGGACTCCAAAGACCGGACACAGGTTACAAAAGGTCTCGTTTATTAAACTGTATTCACTTCATCCAATTACCAAAATGATACCGCATAATATAATGGATCAGGTTAGCTCTTTTCGCTGGTCCTTCTCTCCATCCGACACTCCCGTTCGGTCAGCGCTTCACGTAGCAAGTACTCGTTCATTCCATCGTTCCGTCGGGCAGGGCCTCTGAGGACAAGTGTACTTTACTCAACGTTTGCTCTCGTTATATCGCCAAACTGGACTTAATCTCCTCTCCGCTAATGTCCCGGGGTCATGCATCGCACCGAGTCCTGGCATCAGCTCGCTCCCCTCCTGCTGTGTAAATGGAAATCACAGCAGGGGGGGGTGCTCTAGCCTGGGGCCTTGACCAGGTGTTTCAAGAGATTACATTGTTCATACACATAAAATGTATCTGCTTTGTTACCAGGTTAATTAATAAGTTACCAGGGCCAATCAATATGTTACACTGAGTTACACTTCCACAATTCCCTCATCTTTTTGTTTTTGTTTATATTAACCATTAATCTAAACATCAATAAAAGTAAACAATCAATCACTACTAGTAAACATCATTACAAGTATAAGTAAATAATCAATCACTACTAGTAAACATCATTACAAGTATAAGTAAATAATCAATCACTTTGGTTATCAAATTCCCTTAGGCATACACCGTCATCCTGCAAGAATCACAAAACATTTCGTTGGTCATTGACTTCTTCCATATCGTTCAATCTATTGCATTTGCATCACAAATATATTTTCAAAACAACACTTCACCATCACCAAGATACAACAATTTCATTTCATTTTCAAGTTTTGTAAAGCATCTGCACCATCTGGCACAAAAACGTTTGCCTCCACACAAATGTTGACTTTGTTTGAAAGGAAGGGCTGATCACTTGTGTTTGAATCCAGGTATGAAACATTTTCTCCTAATGTCTTCATAGCTCCTGCACTACTTCGTGTAGGATTTCGCTGTTGTGGTAACACTGCGGAGTCATAGACTGACCCTTCTCTCCATGTAGCATTCTTGCCACTTTTTGCTGTGAACCATAATGATTCCTTGAACAAGGCCTTCGCCCAGTTGTAGTCGACTTGCCTCTTCCCTCATTATGAGTGGGCAGCAAGTATTGGTGTGACGTTGATTGGCCAGCAAGATGTGGAACAGGGATGCCGGATGCATCCACAATGATGTTGGGACCATGGTGTTCAGGTCATTCATGGTCCTTACCAGGAGCAACCAGCAGAATCGTGCACAGCTGTTGTGACAAGGGCACAGCCGTTTTTTGCAGCTCCATGCTGGTTCCCCGGACGTTGGTGAAGTAATAACATATGTCCCCGCATTTCACAGAGGTTGCAGGTAAAATGTCGTTGTCCTGCAACTTCTGATGTGGTGAATGTTCGAAGTCTTCGAACAAGAGTAAGTGATCGCCTTTCTTTCATATGTTGCAGTGTGATCCAGGCAAATGGTCACATAAATTTCCTTGGTGAAGGTAAGCATTCATCTCCAAGTTACACGGGAGAATGTCTTCATCATTCTTTGAGAAAGAGGGTGTATGCCACGATTAACTTCATTTTTTAGCCACAAATTTTCTTTCTCGAACTTCTTCCCAATTCCGTTAGCACTCCCTTCAAAATGTGATCTCGTCTTATCCTTATGCTCAGTCACATCTGAATCTGCTTTCCACACACACTGAATCAGATAGGGTACATCTTACCATGAAATCAGCATAATCATGTATATCTTCCGACAGTTTCACATTCAACAATTTGTTGTTTTTCCTTAACACAAAAAGTTATATTCATTTATATGCGTCACACAAATAATATTCAATCAGGTATGTATTTTATTACTAAACTAAGAATAGCATTGTATATGATTACAATCACAAACGGGAATACCTAATTCCCAACAACAATTTTCCCAAACCAACAAATTAAGCATAATGTATTACCATAATTCCTCTCCACTTTTTCTTTTCCTTTTTTTTTTTTTTTTTTTTTTTTTTTTTTTTTCCTAACAGTGTGTCACTCGTGGTGATATGAGTTCATTGATATTGTAATTGACACAACTCATAACATTGTCGTTATGCCATTATCTTAATTCTACTGTTTATGTCGCCATAAAAGTCTTCCTTTTCTGGTTCCACATTTCTTTCCTCATTTGTCACTTCATGCGTTATCATCGTGTTGTTGGTTACCTTATTCAAACACACCGTCACTAAGGCTTTCAAGCAAGCCACCACTAAAATAATTGCCAATATAACTACTAAACCAACAAACAAGTCTGCTACTCCTTGTATATATTCATACCTATGACATAGTTATATGTCGATGACATTTAACATTATATACCAAACTAACAAGCTTCCTAAAAGGTAAATAAAGAAAATCCCTTAATATGTAACATAATCAGATTATTTGTCTTACCCTGATCCCCCTATCTCCCGGGGTTGAACTCAATCCCCTGATCATGAGTGTAGTTGTGATACATTTTTCACTCATGTTGTATTAATATTAGCAGGTAATTGTATGTCATGTAGGCAAATAAATGTCACTATCCCAAGTAGGAATATCACATGTTGAAAATGTAATGTTTATCAATGCAAGGGGTGTTAAAATGTAATTCAAATGACTGTAAATCACTACTATCATTTATCTACCACTGAATGTTCTGCTGGGCTGCTAGGTGCAGCCTCATTTTCTGTGGGATCGTCCACCTTAGCCCCATGTGCTTGTTTGCAATGAGGGGCATGAATCCAACTTTCTATTTTGGGTCCATCTTTTTTTTTCTATTCTTATCAATCTCCTATGGTTTGTCATTTCGTTCCAAGATACCGCAACCAAAGGTTTTAACCAAAGCTCTACCAAACTATTTCCAATTTGAACAAAAAATGCCAGTGAAACAATGATTCGAAGAATTAACTTCAAGGGGTCAATAAATTTATTCTATAGCCAGATCTAATTTTCCCATCCAATAGTTTGCCTTGCCACATGTCATATTATAACACCTTAATAAACCTTCGAAAAAATGTTTCCCATCTCAACAAATTTCCTTTTTTACAAATAGCCATGTGTAACTTACGTATTTAACTACAATTTCCTCTCAATTTGTTTGGCCTAACTGGCCGCAAAAGTGGCTGCCAGCATGCAGTACCGTTTTTATCTACCAAGGAAGTGTTCCACACAAGACCTCTACCAAAATGTTGTTTGTAAAAAACAAATCTGGGATTTCTGATTACATGGATGCACACTCTCAGGACATTTTCAGGCTGCTGTTAACAATCCACTACGATGACTTAATTCCTTTACCCACAATCAAATAATTAGTACAAATTGAGGATATTATCCCTATCACATTCTTTTATAGATTCATTATGTTGGATCTAATTTTTTCCCAATAATTTTCCACTGCTGTAAGGCGGAACAATAGCTCTCATAAGTCTTAGTAATATCGTACTTAATTTGCCCAGCAGAGAATAATTTATTTACTATCCTTTCTCATCTGTTAACCAGTGACTTTGTTTAAACTCCAGAACTGAAAACCCACAATAGTTCAAACCAGCAAAATTTTCTTTACTATTTTCCCATATCATCTATGCCTAAAACACATCCATACATACAGCACAATTTATATGCTGATAAAATTCAAAAATTCAAAAATTCAAAAAAATGGAATCCCAAAATTACTCACAATTTTACTATTAATTAATGGCTGCTCATAACCCAGCACATCAAATTTTTTATATTCCATTTCCCTTGACAAAAGAGATAATGTTCATAATCAAATTATATTTCTATTTTATTTTACGGATTCTCTGGATATTCAATCCCATCCACATATCCCAATCCCATCCACATAAAACTATCCATTTCCAGACAGGCACACTGTCGGTGTCAACAATCTTGTAAGATTGATACACAAAAACACACACACACATGCATTATGCATATTTGTTTGCGTTGGAACCATTATTTACAGATCAGATGGGTGTCAATTTTATTTCAATTTCATAAAATTTGTCAGTCAAATCCAAAATGCTTATAGACAAATAAACCAAAAGTCCATTCTTAGAAAACCCTTATGATGTCACATTGAAATTACCCTTTCAGCCTTCACAATAATCTATCCAAATTTTGACTACACACCCATTTGCATGTCAGTCGACCATTGACCTATCAATCGTGCGGAACAATAGTCCGAAATTCCCACCTGATCATCATGTGACTCTTGTCACTTGGTTTGCCAAAAAAATTGCAACGCAATTGTTCCAAACTTTGTAAATTTAAAATTGCTGTGCCCAAAATAGAAGATCCAATTTTGGCATTTGATCAATTAATTATTAATTTGTTTAACAAGCAAAAAGAAAAAATGAATCATTCTTGCTCTGAAAACTTTTCAGACACAAGAATCATCGACAGTTATTCATGTTTGTCCAGTAATCGAATCTGTTGAGGCCAATCATCATTTGGGATTTGCAGCAATGAAGGCCTAATCATTGTCTGAGGTACCGGTAAGCACTGGTACCCTTGATCTTGGTTTGCCCCATGACCTTGTCTTCCTGTTGACATACGGACATCTTCTTCTCCAATGTCCCATCTTTCCACACTCGAAACACCGGTTTCTGTCGTTGTCTGATCTGTGCACCTGTGCACTTGTATTGCTGGGCTGCATCTCTACATCCCTGAGTTGCCACTGCAATCTCTCGTTATCTCCTGAAACACGAAAAAATTCTCTGTACCGTCCTTTTTGGGGAGACAACTGGAAATCAGATGGGACAACTGTGACTTTCATTCCTAATTTCGAGGGCAGTTGTGCATTTGTCTCCTCCACTGTATCCTGTATCCTTTTTATTTTAAGTTCTAGTTCCGTTATCCGTTCTTGCTGTTCCCGTTGTCTGGATTCACCATCCCAAAGATGGAATGCAAGCCAGTCTACCGTTAGATTCTGTCTCTTCCTGGCTTTCAATCTTTGTTCCAATCTTTCCAATCGACTTCGCTCAAATGTACCATCTCTTGGAAACTCCTCATCATGTCCCTTTGTCCACAAATACCAATTCTCGACCTGCCTTATAGCTTCGGCACCATAACGGTCGTACATATGATGTGTACAAGTACCTTTTTGTGGAATCTCTGGTTGTCCTTGTGTGTTCTTGCAGGCTCCATTTCCCATTCTGCCTTTTATCAAAGTAGCGTTGGATGTGTTGTAGCTTGTTCCAGGTTCCTCTAAAGCTTCACTCGTACCTCCAGGAAGGATCTCTCCACCTGTTCGCACGGTGATTTCCAGAGAATCTCCCTCAGCTGTGGCTTTTGCACAATCCAATCTCACAGATCAGTATTTGCAGATGAGCCGGAGGGTCAGTATGAAGTGGGTGAATCCTCAGGTGTCCGCTCTGTTTGACGGGGAAATCACACAATGGTAACCGCACATATATATCTGTATATAAACTCACCACCTTGCTCAATTTTCCCAGGTTGTCTCCACATTGATAATATCTCGCAAAGATATCAAAGCTTCTTTCTTGAGACCGCATTTTCATCAATCGAACAATCAATATATTCAATTCAATTTATTCAGTTCAATTTATGCAATTAAATTCAATCAATTAGATTCAATCAATTAACAATTCAATCAATTATTCAATTTCAATTAATTCATCAATATTCATCAATAAATCAAATTAATCATTTTGAATGACTCCTTGCATAAGCCCTTTCCCCAATGATGTCAGGACAGGTCCATCCATTGACTGAGATCGAATTTCATCGGTCGTCACCTCGGATTCGTACCTCATGTCAATTGATGAATCGCCGTCCTGTCCTAGGGTCATATCTGACATATTTTCCCATTTTGCCTGGTCTCCACAAATTTTCTTTGCAACCACTAAAGGCAACTCATCCTTCATTCGTGAGACAGCCAAAATGGATGGCAGATATTAAAGTTCTTTGGGAAAAATATCTCATCATTTTCCTTTTAATAGTACCCAAAATCTCTTGGCAATATAAATTTCGTAAAACTCCTGAAATGGGACTGTCAAATTCCTTCAATCATGCTAAATTTTGAAACTCCATCGCTTGTAATACCCAATTTATCCCATAGGGCTTGAAAGTTCTTTCCCAAGTTCATGCAATCATTCTGCATTTGAACCCTATGATATCATTCATAATAATCATCATGATTTTATAGTCATGGTCCTATCATAATCATCTATTTAAACGAACATTTCCTTTATCACCACAGCTATGTGGTATAATCAACAATAGAATAAAACTGTACATAGCAACAGGCTACCTCATGGCCACTTAGTATACCTATTGACAATAAGTCATAACAATATCGAATAATCATTGAACAATTCAAAAATCGCTCCCACTGCTCTAGCCGCAGCATCCGTGATATTTGTTTGCTCATTCCCTATTCCTGATTCGTCATCAAGGATCTCCATCATCAGACAGCGTACTTAATTCCGCATTTTAATGAGAATTCAACAGGAATTTACGACTCAAAGGAAAAAGAACGAGCAGACCTTTTGCAGGATGATCGTTACAAAATCGTTACATATATTAAAGTATTTCTAATGTCGACAAATCATATCTTAATTCTTGCAAGATTTGGTTCTTTGAATAAATCACAGCACCGGGAGAACCAGCTCCAAAAATGGATCTTTGTGTTTATTCAGCACCCTAGTAATTGGTTCTTTGTGTACTAATTACACAGCACCCAGGCCCCGCTCATATGGATCTTTGTGCAGCGCTACACAGCACCTGAGCAAAAGGGGTTTCATCTACATTTTCCCTATCTGGTGTACCATCCGTGATATTTGTCTGCTCATTCACTATTCCTGATTCGTCATCAAGGATCTCCATCATCACACAGCGTACTTAATTCCGCTTTTTAATGAGAGTTCAACAGGAATTTACGACTCAAAGGAAAAGAACGAGCAGACCTTTTGCAGGACGATAACTGGAATTAGTCGTGAAAATATATCCAAAATACTCAAAATAGACACCCACAAAAATCGTTTCCATTTAAAAAACATCGCCTTTACTGCTCCAGTCGCAGCATTTGTCACTTTGTTTGCTCATCCGCATGACCAAAACGAAATAAAGGGAGCTCAACCATTACACTGCGCTTTTAATGGCGCATGCCATAGAAACTCAACGCAATTTCGACTCGGCCAGCAAACGAGCAAATTGTGCAGGATGTTAACTGGAATTAGTCGTGAAAAATATATCCAAGTTCACAAAAATACACACCCACACAAATAAACAACATTTATTCCGTTTAACAGAACAAACATTTCCTCTATCATGACATGCATGTCTTCAAAATTATATGCCCAAGAGAAAAAGTAAAATTAATTAAAACTGCGGGCAGTGATGATCCGGGGACCATACCGCTCCATCCTGATTGGACGAGTGCGTGCTAGAGTCGTTAACAATGACAGTCCAGATCCGATTGTTCAAAATTTCAACTCAATCGATCGAAAAATGAACGCAGGGATGCATTTTAAAGGTGCAGTGGCACTAACTGAGTTGCCACGAATATGGCCACGAAATTGCCAATATGGCCATCACAAAATATTTTCCTTAATCAATTGGCTCACAGCATAACCAATCTGCAAGTATTTCATCCGAAGATGTATCTCTGAGGACTTTTAATTAAATAAGTCATTTATAAATCAACGAGTTAATTTATTAAATGACTAATCAATAAATCAATATTTTCCTTGACAGCCACCTCACCCGGTCAGTGTCATGTCCAAACATCAGCCTCCTCACTCAACAGGTGCCTGAGTTAATGTAATGCAATTACTGTAATAAGATTACTGCAATTACTGTAATGATTACTGTAATTACTGTAATTACCGGAACTGTAATTACTGTAATTACCTCAGGTAATTAGCATCAGCAAAACACAACATTTGAATGTTCCCAAAACGTTGGAGCAAAACGTTGCAACAACGAAAGTGAAACGTTGTGGCGACGTTGTGGAAACGTTTTACAACAACATTATTTCAATGTTGCAGGAAAGTAATGTGAAAAACGTTCCCAAAAATGTTCTCTCTTTTTCTGTCTCTCTTTCTGTCTGTCTGTGTCTCTCTCTCACTTTCTGTCTCTCTCTATGTGTCTGACTCTCATCTTTATCTCTGTTTGTCTTTATGTCTCTCTTTCTTTCTTTTTCTGTCTATCTCTCTCTGTCTGTCTCTCTTTCTCACTTTGTCTCACTCTGTCTATCTCTTTTTGTCTGTCTCTCTCTATGTGTCTGACTATCATCTTTATCTCTGTTTGTCTCTATGTCTCTCTTTCTTTCTTTTTCTGTCTATCTCTCTCTGTCTGTCTCTCTTTCTCACTTTGTCTCACTCTGTCTATCTCTTTTTGTCTGTCTCTCTCTATGTGTCTGACTATCATCTTTATCTCTGTTTGTCTCTATGTCTCTCTTTCTTTCTTTTTCTGTCTATTTCTCTCTGTCTGTCTCTCTCTATGTGTCTGACTATCATCTTTATCTCTGTTTGTCTCTATGTCTCTCTTTCTTTCTTTTTCTGTCTATCTCTCTCTGTCTGTCTCTCTTTCTCACTTTGTCTCACTCTGTCTATCTCTTTTTGTCTGTCTCTCTCTATGTGTCTGACTATCATCTTTATCTCTGTTTGTCTCTATGTCTCTCTTTCTTTCTTTTTCTGTCTATCTCTCTCTGTCTGTCTCTCTTTCTCCCTTTGTCTCACTCTGTCTATCTCTTTTTGTCTGTCTCTCTCTATGTGTCTGACTATCATCTTTATCTCTGTTTGTCTCTATGTCTCTCTTTCTTTCTTTTTCTGTCTATCTCTCTCTGTCTGTCTCTCTTTCTCACTTTGTCTCACTCTGTCTATCTCTTTTTGTCTGTCTCTCTCTATGTGTCTGACTATCATCTTTATCTCTGTTTGTCTCTATGTCTCTCTTTCTTTCTTTTTCTGTCTATCTCTCTCTGTCTGTCTCTCTTTCTCACTTTGTCTCACTCTGTCTATCTCTTTTTGTCTGTCTCTCTCTATGTGTCTGACTCTGACTATCATCTTTATCTCTGTTTGTCTCTATGTCTCTCTTTCTTTCTTTTTCTGTCTATCTCTCTCTGTGTGTCTCTCTTTCTCACTTTGTCTCACTCTGTCTATCTCTTTTTGTCTGTCTCTCTCTATGTGTCTGACTCTGACTATCATCTTTATCTCTGTTTGTCTCTATGTCTATCTTTCTTTCTTTTTCTGTCTATCTCTCTCTGTCTGTCTCTCTTTCTCCCTTTGTCTCACTCTGTCTATCTCTTTTTGTCTGTCTCTCTCTATGTGTCTGACTATCATCTTTATCTCTGTTTGTCTCTATGTCTCTCTTTCTTTCTTTTTCTGTCTATCTCTCTCTGTCTGTCTCTCTTTCTCACTTTGTCTCACTCTGTCTATCTCTTTTTGTCTGTCTCTCTCTATGTGTCTGACTATCATCTTTATCTCTGTTTGTCTCTATGTCTCTCTTTCTTTCTTTTTCTGTCTATCTCTCTCTGTCTGTCTCTCTCACTTTGTCTTACTCTGTCTATCTCTTTTTGTCTGTCTCTCTCTATGTGTCTGACTCTGACTATCATCTTTATCTCTGTTTGTCTCTATGTCTCTCTTTCTTTCTTTTTCTGTCTATCTCTCTTTGTCTGTCTCTCTTTCTCACTTTGTCTCACTCTGTCTATCTCTTTTTGTCTGTCTCTCTCTATGTGTCTGACTATCATCTTTATCTCTGTTTGTCTCTATGTCTCTCTTTCTTTCTTTTTCTGTCTATCTCTCTCTGTCTGTCTCTCTTTCTCACTTTGTCTCACTCTGTCTATCTCTTTTTGTCTGTCTCTCTCTATGTGTCTGACTCTGACTATCATCTTTATCTCTGTTTGTCTCTATGTCTCTCTTTCTTTCTTTTTCTGTCTATCTCTCTCTGTCTGTCTCTCTTTCTCACTTTGTCTCACTCTGTCTATCTCTTTTTGTCTGTCTCTCTCTATGTGTCTGACTATCATCTTTATCTCTGTTTGTCTCTATGTCTCTCTTTCTTTCTTTTTCTGTCTATCTCTCTCTGTCTGTCTCTCTTTCTCACTTTTTGTCTCACTCTGTCTATCTCTTTTTGTCTGTCTCTCTCTATGTGTCTGACTCTGACTATCATCTTTATCTCTGTTTGTCTCTATGTCTCTCTTTCTTTCTTTTTCTGTCTATCTCTCTCTGTCTGTCTCTCTTTCTCACTTTATCTCACTCTGTCTATCTCTTTTTGTCTGTCTCTCTCTATGTGTCTGACTCTGACTATCATCTTTATCTCTGTTTGTCTCTATGTCTATCTTTCTTTCTTTTTCTGTCTATCTCTCTCTGTCTGTCTCTCTTTCTCCCTTTGTCTCACTCTGTCTATCTCTTTTTGTCTGTCTCTCTCTATGTGTCTGACTATCATCTTTATCTCTGTTTGTCTCTATGTCTCTCTTTCTTTCTTTTTCTGTCTATCTCTCTCTGTCTGTCTCTCTTTCTCACTTTGTCTCACTCTGTCTATCTCTTTTTGTCTGTCTCTCTCTATGTGTCTGACTATCATCTTTATCTCTGTTTGTCTCTATGTCTCTCTTTCTTTCTTTTTCTGTCTATCTCTCTCTGTCTGTCTCTCTTTCTCACTTTTTGTCTCACTCTGTCTATCTCTTTTTGTCTGTCTCTCTCTATGTGTCTGACTCTGACTATCATCTTTATCTCTGTTTGTCTCTATGTCTCTCTTTCTTTCTTTTTCTGTCTATCTCTCTCTGTCTGTCTCTCTTTCTCACTTTGTCTCTTTGGTCCATTCGCAAAGCCAAAACGAACGACCACAGAACCCTCGCCATTAATATCTATTGTAAGCGTGCCAAATCAATAAGTATCAATTTTTTTTCTATGAGCCTCGACCAGAGAGTGGTTGCTACCCACAAACACTCGTCGCGAGCTGTTCCATTGTCTGTTGATTCCCATTCTGCTGTTTTGTCTCATAATCAAGATAAATTTGGAACAGCCCTTAAATTAACACCAAGCAGATCAATTTTTATATTTAAATATAAAATCATTTCCTCATTAATTCATAATCATAAAATCATTTAATCCGTGTCACCCATGCTATTTATCTAGCAAATTTCGTCAAAAAAATACAACAAGTTTTAGTTATGGCGGGAAAACTGAAAAAAAAATTCTCTATTTAAAACGGGTGTACACGATTGTACACGTGTACGGACGGACCTTACCGAACCGGCAAACAAGTCGCTTCATGCACATCAGTGGTGCGTTTCTTCGTGGCGCGTGTCAGAAGAATTACACAGCGCAGGAAAAATACGTATTTACAGAAATCGTTAAAAAAAAACTCGGATAATCGCTAAAATCGTTGTGGCCGGTGTACCATATTGGAAATATATATATATATAAATATAATTCCGTTTCCCGGTTCCCTGTCGCTCGCTGAGCGCCGATCAAGTCAAGTGCTTCGAACAAGTGCAAAAAAAAGTAGTACTTTATCCGTGTGCGAGTGGGTAAACGAGTGTACCGGCCTTACACGTCCTGGAAACAAGCGGTCGCAAGGTGCACACTTGCTCCGCCCGCTTCCAGGTCACAGTAAGGCCCTTTAATAACCAGCGCAAAGAAGCCCCAGATCACCTGCTCCCCCATGTATGTACCCATAACTTCCAAGTTCATAAATCATATTGAACAAGACAAGACACACTCACCTTTTAAAGAAGACTTGCTTGTACAATTGATCGCAGCGGTGCCTCCAAGATTGTCAGGGAATTTACTGGGGGACTCACAGGACTCCAAAGACCGGACACAGGTTACAAAAGGTCTCGTTTATTAAACTGTATTCACTTCATCCAATTACCAAAATGATACCGCATAATATAATGGATCAGGTTAGCTCTTTTCGCTGGTCCTTCTCTCCATCCGACACTCCCGTTCGGTCAGCGCTTCACGTAGCAAGTACTCGTTCATTCCATCGTTCCGTCGGGCAGGGCCTCTGAGGACAAGTGTACTTTACTCAACGTTTGCTCTCGTTATATCGCCAAACTGGACTTAATCTCCTCTCCGCTAATGTCCCGGGGTCATGCATCGCACCGAGTCCTGGCATCAGCTCGCTCCCCTCCTGCTGTGTAAATGGAAATCACAGCAGGGGGGGGTGCTCTAGCCTGGGGCCTTGACCAGGTGTTTCAAGAGATTACATTGTTCATACACATAAAATGTATCTGCTTTGTTACCAGGTTAATTAATAAGTTACCAGGGCCAATCAATATGTTACACTGAGTTACACTTCCACAATGGGAAGGTTATCATATCCCTCCAATGGATAAAATCCCGACTCTCCCTCTCAAAAAGGAATACAGCATATGGTTTTGCATATTGTATTTGTTGTGTTTTACTTTGGGAAGGGAGGATGGGGTAAGGAATCAAATTGAAGAGTTTCTGGCACTCGGATAGACGGTATTACTGTATTGGCAGTTCATACATCCCGTGCTCCGGTCTTTCTCTACCAGGGCACAGGCAGTTGATTCTACCGAGGAAATCCATTTAGCTGATTTCCTGAGTAGTCCATTTGCCGAGTAATGTCCTGGATTAATAAAAGAAAATATTTGATTGGACAAAAAGGACTCGTATCGATAGTTATCTGCACCTTGTGTCAATGTGTCATGGCCATGACTGTTTAAGCCTTGAAATCCTGCAGCTGTAAAGGAAGCTTGTTCAGGTGAATCCACCCTTACCCTTAGCAGCAGTTCAATACAAGAGATGATTTTATTTAGAAAGTAGAAGGGAGCAATTCTTGCGTCGTGTTTGATGCTCTAGTCGTGTGTGCGTGTGTGTGTGTGTGTGTTTTATTGTCACAAACTGCCCTCTTCATATCTGTGCAGAAGCTATCCAGTCTCGCTGTGCCGTGCTTCGCTATGGACGTCTTACCGACAACCAGGTGCTGTGCCGGCTCACGACCGTGGCCGAGAAGGAATCTGTACCCACTACGGATGATGGGCTTGAAGCGATAATATTTACGGCTCAAGGAGACATGAGGCAGGTGCGTCCTCCATGTTTTTGATTCCTCCTGTCCACTTTGACATTTGAGAAGGCCAGTGAATTTAAAAAAAAATTTTAAACATTTATTATTCCTTGTATTTGTTCTCGGGCTCAAATGGTGGTCTTTCATTCCAACCTGCATTTAACAGCTCAAAACACCCCTAATTCTAATCCTGAAATTCCTAGTGGTGTTCATTTGCTTTATACCATGTTACCTCTTCCTCCTCCCCAGCCCTCCCCCTTCCACAGATCTACCGACGTCCCTGTTCTCGACTGTTGTGCTTGTGTGCTTCCCTCTCTCTCCCCCTCTTGTCTCCCGCTCCCTTCATTGTATGTTTTATATGTCTGTGCATGTTTTCATGTTCAATGTGTTAGCTCTTACACAAGCCTCGATTCTGTATCCAAAAACAAAAAAAAAATGCTGACTTTGAGGGGGAAGGGTGGGAGTAAACATGGGGCCACTAGAACGGCACTCATTAGAACACACGGCAGGTTGAACGGTTTACCTTTTGTATCCCATTGATAGCCGGATCTGCAGACCTGAACCAAAATAGAATTGGCTTGTTATTGTCATCTAATTGGTACTCATTGGTACGAACACAATCTGTAAACTTCCCGACCAGGATCTCAGTCAGTGGTACATCATCCTCTTCTAGACTTGTTTATGACAAACTTCCCTGCAAATGTCTGCGGCTTTTCTTCTGCTCCAATCGGTTCATCTGATCATCTCCTTGTTAAAGTGAACATCTCCTTGGCCATTCTCAGAGAGCCTCCTCAGTGTCTACAAGTCTGGCATTTCACTCAGGCCAACTGGCACGGTCTTCAAGCAGCCATCAATCATCTGGACTGGTCTCCCATCCCATCTCTACTGTCTCTGACATCAACTCATCCTGGGAATTCTTCCAAAGTAAATTGCTCTCTGTGCACAGATTTGTCCCATCTCGTCTTCAGTTGTCTTACCCTTCCTCCCGTCCATGGTACACTGAATCTTGTGGTGAGGCAGTTGCCCTGAAACAACTTGCCTTCATCTCCTGGAAAGCAAATCCAACTGAAGGCAATCTCAATTTCTTTCACAAAACTCGGAACAAGTGTGTGTCTACCCTCAGGAGAGCCAGGAAACACTAACTCTCTCCTCTCAAGACTGAACTCTAAAACCTCCCTTACCTTTTGAGATCATGGCGAGGTCACGTCTTTTCGAAGCTGCTCCATGCGCTCACGCTTTCGAAGCTAAGTGATATTTCTCAATCGTGTTTTTGTCGAGACTGTATCTATCCTTCGGTGTATGTACCTATAGCGTATCTTTTGGAAAATTTTCGGTGCTAATTTTTCGTACATGTATACACAATCGTCGGTTAATGGTATCGAGTATTCTGCGGCCTAGTACTCGTAGGCTTGGACTACCGTACCGTCTCCGACCTTGTGGTTTGTTTTTATCTCAGCGATTCTTCGAATGCGCTGAAATTATTTTCGTTCACTGTTTCGTCCCAGTCGTTCACCCCGTACCTCCTTGTTTAATATCTGTACTCACAAAAAAAAAACAAAAAAAAAAACATTTTTTTCCTTCCCGGGTCTTATTCGTTTATGTGTTCTTTTTGTTCGTTCGTTCTTCGTTCGCGATCACGCGGTTAGAAATGTATAATCTCTCCCCTGAACAACTATTTTCTCTCATATATTATAACACCCTTTTCTTCTTTTCCTACAAAAGGATGCTTTCGTCTTGCTCACCAAATCTATTCATTCCAAAAAATATATATAATACCATCTCTTACAGTTCCTCCTTTCTACATTCCCTAAACTATCCAGAACTCCATCCCTCCTCCAGTGTCCTCAAACGTATTTTTGACTCGAAGGTCTCAAACTCATTTTGCAAAAAATGTTCGTTTCCCATGAATCGTACACTTTTCAAAATCCAATCTCACCCCTCCCCTCCAAATCCTCCCCATCACCCATCCCTTTCAAATCTCCCCCCTTGCCCCTTCCCTCCCCTCCCTCCTAAACTCCCCCCACACCCCTCCCCTCCGAGACTCTCCCTCGCTCCTCCCCTCCTAGACTCCCCTCTCACCCCTCCTCCTCAAAGCATCCTCCCTGCTTCTTCCTCCTTCCAACTTTCACCTTCATCTCCCCAAACCTTCTGCCTTGCTCTTCCCCCTCCTCAAATAACACCTCACTGTGCCTCACCCAATCTCCATCAAACCTTTTGTCCGCCCCATTCTTCCCTTTCTCCAAGCTATTCTGAAATCTCTGACACACCTTCAACAGCTCTCCCTACCTCTTCCTCCTCTTCCACATCTTACCCTACCCCTCCCCCCCCCCCCTGTTCTGGACCCGATGCTCCCCCTTCCTCTTCATTAACGGTATGGACCTCAAACATCCGGGGCCTTCACTCAAACTTGACTGACCTCTCCATACAGGTTGCTTCTGACAAACCAGATGTGATCTGCTTAACAGAAACTTTCCTCCTTCATGATGTCTCTGATGCCTTGGTATCTCTCCCAGGTTACTCCCTCCTCCGGTATGATAGACCTGAGCCTCGTCCTGGAGGTGGGGTTGCTATCTTTATAAAAAACTCTCTTCCTCACTCGCCCTCCACTGCCCTCTCTCCACCTCACCCCCAGGAATACCTTTGGCTAAGGCTTCCCCTCCGCTCCCACCTTTTGTTCATATGTGTGTTGTACCGTCCACCAATCAGCGATGACTCCATCATCTACATCTCACTGTCTGATAATATGGACCAACTTCTATCTACCCATCCCAACTCTCTCTTCCTCATATGTGGTGATTTCAATTGTCACCATGCCAGTTGGCTGGGTGTGGGTACCTCTCTCACCAGCCATGGCTCTTCAGCAAAGGACTTCTGCGACTCACTGGGACTGACACAATCTGTCAATTTCCCGACCCGGATCTCAGTCAACGGAGCATCTTCTCTTCTGGATTTGGTTATGACAAACTTCCCTGAAAATGTCTGCTGCTTTTCTTCTGCTCCAATCGGCTCATCTGATCATGTGCTTGTCAAAGTGGACATCTCTCTGACCATTCTCAGAGAGCCTCCTCAGCGTCGACGAGTCTGGCATTTCACTCAGGCCAACTGGCACGGTCTTCAAGCAGCCATCAATCATCTGGACTGGTCTCCCATCTCTACCGCCTCTGACATCAACTCATCCTGGGAATTCTTTCAAAGTAAATTGCTCTCTCTCATGCACAGATTTATACCATCTCGTCTTCAGTTGTCATACCCTTCCTCCCGTCCATGGTACACGGAATCTTGTGGTGAGGCTGTTGCCCTGAAACAACTTGCTTTCGTCTCCTGGAAAGCAAATCCAACGGAAGGAAATCTCATTTCCTTTCACAAAGCCCGAAACAAGTGTGTGTCCACCCTCAGGAGAGCCAGGAAACAATATCTCACCATTCTCAAGACCGAACTCTCTTATCTGTCTCCCTCTTCCAAATCCTGGTGGCGTCTGGTCAAATCTGTTTCTGGTGTTTGTTCCCCATCCATCCCCTCCCTCACCTCAAACGGCTTATCGGCTGACTCCGCACGTGAAAAAGCTGAATGCCTCAACTCTGTGTTTGCCTCTAAATCTTGTGTCCCAAACCCATCCCTCTCTGTACCCACCGTACCCAGTCGTACCCAGCTGCTCCTGGACTCTGTGTCCTTTCCTCCTGACAAGGTGGAAAAGTTTCTGGCAACCCTCGACTCTGATTCTGCAACTGGTCCTGACGGCATCAGCCCACGGGTCCTAAAATCATGTTCTTCTGCACTTTCACTCCCTCTTTCTGTTCTCTTCACCCTCTCTTTTGCTCAAGGTCATCTGCCATCTGCTTGGAAATCAGCCAACATCACCGCTTTGCACAAAAAAGGTGCAAAAACAGATCCCAGCAACTACAGACCAATCAGCCTTCTCCCAATTATCAGCAAAGTCATGGAATCCATCATTGCTTCAGATATTAAATCTTTCCTCTTCTCCAATGGCTTGATCTCTGATCATCAATTTGGTTTCAGACCTGGTCACTCTACTCTGGACATGCTGCTTCTGCTTTCTCAACAATGGATGGAGGTCCTCAACGCCAAACAGGAAATTAGAGCTGTCTCCCTTGACATTTCACGTGCCTTCGATACGGTCTGGCACCCTGCTCTGCTCTCCAAACTCTCCTCCTTTGGTATCCATGGAAATCTCCACGCATGGCTGGCGGACTTCCTCTCTGGTCGTAGTCAACGTGTGGCCCTGAATGGGTTTCTCTCATCTCCTCTTCCTGTTCAGGCTGGAGTTCCCCAAGGTAGTGTTCTGGGCCCTGTGCTTTTTCTGGTCTTCATCAATGATCTCTCTGACTCTCTTGAAAATCCTCTCTATCTCTTTGCTGACGACTCTACTCTCTGTCGCTCCATTCCTCATCCCTCAGATCGGCAGTCTGCAGCCTCCTCACTTTCTGCAGACCTGGTCAAAATCACAGACTGGTCAAACAAGTGGAACATGTCTTTCAATCCTGACAAATCTCACACTCTTACAATGTCTCTCCGAAAGGACCGACTGGACAACCCTCCCATCTACTTTCTCAACAATCCTCTCCAAGAAGTTCTGTCGCTCAAGCTTTTGGGTCTCACTATCTGCCATGATCTTTCTTGGGAAAACCACATTTCCAAGCTGGCCTCCAAAGCCAGTCGCCGACTGGGCATCCTCCGTCGTGCGAAGTCCTTCCTTGGCACACCTGAGCTCCTCACCACATACAAGGCTTTCATCCGCAGCTCAATGGAATACTGTTCCCCCCTCTGGGCTGGTGCTCCTGCCTCACACCTTGCTCGGCTTTACGCTGTTGAGGCCAAAGCTTTCAGAATCATTGGAATCTCCTGCGATGTAGTCAACGCCGAGGGCCTTTCACTCACTCACCGCAGGCAGGTTGGTGGTCTTTCTGTCTTCTACCGACTCCTCTCCGGCCTTGCTCCCCCAGCTCTCTCTGTGCTCTGTCCCCCAAATATTCCTTCAGGTCGCACAAGATCTGCCTGCAACCCTCTTCTGGTTAAACTGCCAAAGTCTAGGCTCTCTGCTCACCTTCACTCTTTCATTCCCCTTTTCTCCCGCCTCTGGAACAAACTCCCCCACTCCCTTCAATCCCACTCCTCCCTCCAGGTCTTTAAAACAGCTGTTCACCACCATCTCTTATCTTCCCCCATCGAAAACCTTGATCTTTTCTACCCCCGGTAATTCACCCCAGAGTCCTTGCAGTGTTCATATGTTTTAATCCTCTCCCACCTCCCCCCAAGTCCTCCCGATGTCCCTGCTCTCAAATGTTGTGTTTGTGTCCTTCCCCCTCTTCCCCCTCTCTTTTGTGTCCTTCCCCCTCTCTCCCCATCTTGTCTACCGCTCCCCTTGTTTTTTGTGTTTTGTGTGTCGGTTTGTCTTTTTGTGTGATTAATGTTAGCTCTTTCACGAGCCTCGATCTTGTATACAAAAAAAAAAAAAAAAAAAAAACTGCTACACAGCCGACACCACACGTGACAAAGCCGAATGCCTTAACTCTGTTTGCCTCAAAATCTTGGGCCCAACCCCATCTGTCTCTGTACCCACCTTACCCAGTCATACCCAGCTGCTCCTGGACTCTGTGTCCTTCTCTCCTGACAAGGTGGAGAAGTTTCTGTCAAGCCTCGACTCTGATTCTGCAACTGGACCAGACGGCATCAGCCCACGAGTCCTAAAATCCTGCTCTGTCACTCTATCTCACCCTCTCTCTGTTCTCTTCACCCTCTCCTTTGCTCAAGGTCATCTGCCATCTGCTTGGAAATCAGCCAACATTACCGCTTCACACAAAAAAGGTGCAAAAACTGATCCTTGCAACGACAACCAATCAGCCGGCTCCCAATAATCACCAAGGTCATGGACGCGATCATCACTTCTGACATCAAATCCTTCCTCTTCTCCAATGGCTTGATCTCGGATCATCAATTTGGATTCAGACCAGGTCATTCTACTCTGGACATGTTGCTTCTGCTGTCTCAACAATGGATGGAGGTCCTCAACACCAAACAGGAAATCAGAGCCGTCTCCCTTGACATATCTCGTGCCTTCGATACGGTCTGGCACCCCGACCTGCTCACCAAACTCTCCTCTTATGGTCCATGGAAACCTCCACGCATGGCTTGCGGACTTCCTCTCCGGTCGTAGTCAACCTGTGGCCCTGAATGGAATTTTCTCATTTCCCCTGCCTGTTCTGGCTGAAGTTCCCCAAGGCAGTGTTCTGGACCCTGTGCTTTTTCTGGTCTTCATCAATGATCTCTCCGACTCTCTGGAAAATCCTCTCTATCTCTTTACTGATGACTCCACTCTCTGCCGCTCCATGTCTCATGCCTCAGATCGGCAGTCTGCAGCTTCCTCGCTCCCTGCAGACCTGGACAAAATCACAGACTGGGCAAACAAGTGGAACATGTCTTTCAATCCTGACAAATCTCACACTCTTACTATGTCTCTCCGAAAAGACCGACTGGACAACCCTCCCATCTACTTTCTGAACAATCCTCTCCAAGAAGTTCTGTCACTCAAGCTTTTGGGTCTCACTATCTGCCATGATCTGTCCTGGGAAAACCACATTTCCAAGCAGGCCTCCAAAGCCAGTAGCCATATATACATATATTTCATATCAGCGCACACCCCCTGGCAAATGCAACCATCATACATTGTCCCCGAGTCAGCTATTTCTTATTACATGTTTGTTTAGATAGCACCACCCTGATCTAATTGCTTCAAGGGAATGGAAGAACCTTTCTGTCTATTTTAAATCTCCTTTATTTTTACTTTGAGTTTTATTTGAACTTCTTCTTTGTTCTCTGATCTTGTGGTGCTTAATTTGGTGAAGGAATCATGATAAGAATGATCCACAAAGGGTAGCAAGGCATGCTACTTGGTACATAGCTTTATTATGACAAGATGCAGAACAGGCTTGAGTTTCAGGGCGTTTCATCAAATTTTTACGCCATTATGCCCATTTTTGGACTTGGTAAATATCACACCTGAAGGGGACATGTACTTTTGCAATTGTTCTTCTTGTTTGATTTGTTCTCGATATGCCGCACGCTAATCGTGGACGAGGTAGCAGGACCGGGCCGCAGACACCGTCTTCCTGACTATTCTTCATGTGTTTTCTGACTTTCTTTTCCTAGGCACTCAACAACCTGCAATCCACGTACTCTGGATTCGGCATAGTGAGCAGCGACAATGTATTCAAGGTAAAGTGAGCAAAAAGGTAAAAGGTCATCGATTGAACTCATCTTGTATGTTTCATGAAGGGGCTCGGGCACATTATTACCTGTGATTGAATATCATGATCGTCATGACTTTACCGCATATTGCCACTGATTGTTTCGACCTTTATGTATTTGAGTGTGATGTGTTCAATTAAGTACACGATTTCGGTGTTTATCTCAAACCGGTCATGAACTTAAGACATTCGAACAACACACATTCAGACCAAACCACTCAACGACCACTCTCTCCCCAAACCCCTACACAAAACACCTGTTGATGGCTTCACCATTAAAACACACAGTTCACTACAATAGACATCAGCAGAATGTTTGACAACCCAAAACACTTACGCACAAACAAAATACTCAACACAAGCATCCACAACAACACCAAACACTGGCTTGCCAACCACAGTACCATCCACAACAACACCAAACACTGGCTTGCCAACCACAGTACCAATAACAACAACACAAAACACTGGCTTGCCAACCACAGTACTATCCACAACAACACCAAACACTGGCTTGTCAACCACAGTACCATAAACAACAACACCAAACACTGGCTTACCAACCACAGTACCTATCATACAGACTGTCAAACGTAACTTTTTACGCCAAGTCATCTCGCACACGATATTTTCCTGAAGGAGCAAGTCCATCAAGGCTCTGTCCTCTCCCCCACACTCTTTAATCTTTTCATGCATAACATTCCACAACCACCCGAGAACGTACAAATAGCCTCGTATGCGAATGACATGACCATTACCTAGTCCCATGGTGATGTCAACAGAGCGACAGCCCAACTTCAACCTTTCCTCAGCACCCTACTAACCTGGCTCACCATCAACAGACTCAAAATCAACGATCACTCTTCTAACAAATTACACCAAGGAGCATAGTACTGTACCACACATCACACTGAATGACATCCCTATCCCACACAAATATGAGATCACTTTTTAACACACCTTCACATCATCACAGGTTACACATTTCCAATACCCATCGAGCATGTACACACAGGAAACGATGTTAAAAATCAAAGACCACTTGGATTTGAGAGGTGCGTGGTTCCTTGCAGCTGCAAATGCCAACCCCATTCACCTGCACCACTGCATGTTCTACCACCACAGACCTCCACACACATTACGACTACACCACAATGACATCATTCAAAACATACCCCCCACCGATCAACGACAACTACAAAAAACATCCATACCCACATCACCATGAACACGATCAATAACCTGGGCACCAACAGTGCACTGGGCACCAACCCCCACCCATCGACGACGCAGAGAAATTACTCCCGAGGTCTGATCGTGTTATCGTGTTCACCTTTCACGCTTCAGCTGTGGACATCACCCACAACTTTTTCAGTGCAAACATTGACTCGACGACACCACTGAGGACACATGCAACCTCTGTCAGGCCCCCCCAGACACAATAAAAGATATTATGGAAGACTGCACGGTTCTTGCTCCACGAAGGCAAGAGCACAACATCTTAGAAGTGAGGGATCTCTGGGTTGCTCCCAGGACATCGATCGGTTATCTCATTTCCGTGGGCCTGTTCGGGCAGAACTGACTGGGGCTAATCAACAACTGCAACAACACGTTTTGTTGTCGTAGTGAGCATGTCATTGTGTGCGTGTCCGAAGGTATTGTTTGAATGAATGAATATGAACGTTTTTTAAGGCCATTTTTCCCCGCTAGAGCGGGGGTTAGCCTTACGGGCCCCATGACAATCATGGTTCCCTGTTTGAGGCAATGCTTTTATGGCCGGATGCCCTTCCTGACGCCAACCCTTAGTCGCCTCTTACGATGCGCAGGGATACGGTGTACCTATTCTAAACCGGGGTACACACCGTGATCATTCATCCCAGCAAGCTGGTACTCAAATTGCCGACCTCGGAAGGATGACAGGCTGAGTCAACCCCCCTGGTGTTAATTCAGCGATCGACCGGGATTCGAACCCAGGATCCTAGGATCCCAAGCCGGCACCCTAACCGCTAAGCCAACACCAGGCTTAATTGGTTGTCCGATGGTATTGTTTAATATGATTTAATTGATTGTATTTTTTTTTTCAATGTTATGTCGACCTTTCACTGCTCTCTTTCTTCCTTCAAACGCAAACTTCTCAAACTAATGCTTCACAGGTGTGCGACGAACCTCACCCACTGCTCGTCAAAGAGATGCTTCAGCATTGTGTCAATTCCAACATTGACGAAGCGTACAAGGTAATGGTGCTGTGTCCACGTGCCGAACGTATGTCCATATATGTGCAGGACTGCGTGCGGGTCCAGTTCAGGGATCATGCTATCGATTAGGGTGGGTGGGATCAAGATCCTTTTATGATACTGTTATTATTGTTTGTTCGAAAGAATTGTTCTGTTTTTGTTTCACATGGGGAGGGGAAGCGGCGTCGGATGTAGGAGTGTGCGTGTATACACAGTGACTTGCATTCAGTGTATTTCTCAGTGTCTAAAGGCCCACTAGGTTAGTGGCATGTTGTCACTGTCTTTAAAAAATGGAGGTTTACCCTCAGTTGGCAGAAACAGTGTGTCAGTAAACATGTAAACAATACTGTAATTTAATGCAAACTTGTTCGGGGGTTAAGAGGAGATACAAATGTGAACCTCATGGGTTATGTTCCTGTAACGTACTGTTTGGCCATTTGTTATGTTCCTGTAAGTTAGTTCGTCGGTATTCCCACATGCCCAAAAGAAGTACAGTGTTCGTTTTGGACAGATCATGGCACACTTATGGAAGCTCGGGTATTCGCCGGAGGACATCATCGGGAACGTGTTCAGAGTGTGCAAGACATTCCACATGGCGGAGTACTTGAAGCTCGAATTCATCAAGGTGTGTGTGTACGGTATATGTGTATATATACAGTATATGTGCATATACATATATACTGTATATGTAATTATGTATATACAGTGCATTCCGTAAGTATTGGAACAGTGAAGTCAAATTTGGATTAAGTATTGGAACAGTGAAGGCTACATACTCGATAAATTTGGATTTGAGAGCAAAAGATTCATACGAGGCAAGAGTACAGAAGGTCATGTTTTATTTCTTGGTATCTGTATGTACACATGTTTTACCATTGTAGAACAAGAGCAACTTTCTCATGTTTATTACATTTTATGTATACAGGGTGATTCACATACGACGTACTATTTTGTTTTTGAATAACTGTGTTGCGTGAACCGATTTACTTGTAATTTGCAGCACTTATAGACAAATGTTCCCCATTTATTATGTGAAAATTTCATTTAAAAAGAATTGATACAAATTTGGTGATTGGTCTCGATATGGCGGCCGTCATTTTTGATGATGGGAAACAGCCTGACCTCTTGCCATGACATGACATGTCGATTAACATGTCGATTAAATTGCTCTTAAACGTTGATAATTATGGAACCGGTCTTAGAGTCAGCTTTCGACTTTTCAGTAGCATAATGTAAAGAAAAAATCAGCAAGAATGGCAAGTTACAACAGTCAGGAGCGTGCAAAAGCTGCAACCTGGTATGAGGCCACAAAAGGCTTAATCGAAGTGAAACGACGTCTTCGAACGGAGTTTGGTCGAAGCTGGGTGCTGCCAAGCAATGCATCAATTCTGCGATGGCACACAAGTCTGATGGAAAGGGGCGATGTTCATGATTCCTTCTGGGAGATCACTGATGAAATGCGGCAGAAAACCATGCTCGAATACGAGCATAGACTGTTCCGAATGATCGAAAATGACGGCCGCCATATCGAGACCCATAACTAAATTTGTATCAATTATTTTTTAATGAAATGTTCACATAATAAATGGGGAACATTTGTCCATAAGTGCTGCAAATTACAAGTAAATCGGTTCACGCAACACAGAGTTATTCAAAAACAAAATAGTACGTCGTATGTGAATCACTATATATATATATATATATATATATATATATATATATATATATATATATATATATATATATATATATATATATATATATATATATATACATATACACACATACACACATACACACACACTACATAAGATGCCTGGGCAAAGCTCAGTATGTTTGGGGGGGTGGGGGGTTTGTGGGGGAGTGGATGGAATTGGGGGGAATGTGGAGGGGGTTGGTGAGAGGAGGGGTAGGGGGCATCGAGGTAGATGGAAAACATGGACATGGAAAACTATACAAGATGGAAAACAACCGACAGATAAAAAATAAAAAATAAATTTTTTTTGTATACAAGATCGAGGCTCGTGGAAGAGCTAACATAAATCACACAAAAAGTCAAACCGACACATAAAACACAAAATAAGTGGAGCGGTAGACAAGATGGGGAGAGGGGAAGGACACAAACACAACATTTGAAAGCAGGGACATCAAGAGAACTGTGGGAGGGAGAGGGCTTGGGGGGAGGTGGGAGAGGTATAAAACATATGGACACTGCAAGGACTTCCAGGAAAGAAGTTGGAATTTCAAAAAAGTGGATCTGGGGTGAATTAGCGGGTGTAGAAAAGATCAAGGTTTTCGATGGGGGAAGATAAGAGATGGTGGTGAACAGCTGTTTTAAAGACCTGGAGGTAGGAGTGGGATTGAAGGGAGTGGGGGAGTTTGTTCCAGAGGTGGGAGAAAAGGGGAACAAAGGAGTGAAGGTGAGCAGAGAGTCTTGATTTTGGCAGTTTAACCATAAGAGGGTTGCAGGCAGATCTTGTGCGACATGTAGGAATATTTGGGGGACAGACCACAGATAGAGCTGGGGGAGCAAGGCCGGAGAGGAGTCTGTAGAAGACAGAAAGACCACCAACCTGCCTAGTAGTGATGACTCCACTCTCTGCCACTCCATTCCTCATCCCTCAGATCGGCAGTCTGCAGCCTCCTCACTCTCTGCAGACTTGGACAAAATCGCAGACTGGTCAAACAAGTGGAACATGTCTTTCAATCCTGAAAAATCTCACACTCTTACTATGTCTCTCCGAAAAGACCGACTGGACAACCCTCCCATCTACTTTCTCAACAATCCTCTCCAAGAAGTTCTGTCACTCAAGCTTTTGGGTCTCACTATCTGCCATGATCTTTCTTGGGAAAACCACATTTCCAAACTGGCCTCCAAAGCCAGTCGCCGACTGGGCATCCTCCGTCGTGCGAAGTCCTTCTTTGGCACACCTGAGCTCCTCACCACATACAAGACTTTCATCCGCAGCTCAATGGAATACTGTTCCCCCCTCTGGGCTGGTGCTCCTGCCTCACACCGAGCTCGGCTTCACGCTGTTGAAACCAAAGCTTTCAGAATCATTGGAATCTCCTGCGATGAAACTAACTCCGAGGGCCTTTCACTTACTCACTGCAGGCAGGTAGGTGGTCTTTCCGTCTTCTACCGACTCCTCTCTGGCCTTGCCCCCCCCTCCCCCCCAGCTCTCTCTGTGCTCTGTCCCCCAAATATTCCTACAGGTCGCACAAGATCTGCCAGCAAACTTCTTATGGTTAAACTGCCAAAATCAAGACTCTCTGCTCACCTTCACTCTTTCATTCCTCTTTACTTAATCTCCCTCACTCTCTTCAATCCCACTCCTCCCTCCAGGTCTTTAAAACAGGTGTACACCACCATCTCTTATCTTCCCCCATCCAAAACCTTGACCTTTTCTGCCCCCGTTAATTCACCCCAGATCCACTTTTTTGAAATACCGACTTCTTTCCTGGAAGTCCTAGCAGTGTCCATATGTTTTATACCTCTCCCACCCACCTTCCCATGCCTCCTCCCCTCAAGCCCTCTACCTCCCACAGATCTCCCGATGTCCCTGCTCTCAAATGTTGTACTTATATGCTTCCCTCTCTTTCCCCATCTTGTCTCCCGCTCCCTTTATTATATTGTTGTGGATATGAGGATTGTGTTTTTTTTATGGTATAAGTACATTGTAAAATATCACCCTCCGTCCTCCAGTTGTGTATAAAGGTCAAAGTGCGTCCCGTAGTTAGGTCATATACAATCACGTTTAGCCAATCATAGATTCCCTGCTTGTTGGTAGTTATTTCCTTATTCTGTGTATTAGGCTAAGGCTTTGTCTTCCATTAATTGATACTCCATTGCACCGAATTCAAATGGATAGATCCCCTTTTATTCCCAAAGCCCCATTCCCAAAGCCTCGATTGCCAACTGCATTCGCCGCAGCTGCTGGGCGGTTTTCACCGCGACTCCATTAGCCACGAGGTGGGCTCGGAGAAGGAGGGGGAGGAGCCGCCAAATCCAGGGTGTGGCCCGCCCATCGTCATCAAAAGGGTGGAGCCAGCGAGCTCTGACCAGCCAACCAGGGCTGGGGAAATACCATCACGTGGCGCGGGTGGATCTAAAAGCACGTTATATAAGCGCGCGCGGAAGCCTTTGAGATGAGTTATGAGTTCTGGGTTCTGAGTACTAAGAGGTTCCAAGAAAGAGTTGCGCCAGAGACGGAGAGAGAGGAAGGGATCCCCACGGAGAGTTGCACCAGTTAAGCAGAAGAGTCCACCAGAGTCAAAGGTGGTGGAAGTTCTGAGTTCTAAGGAGCAGCTTTGGAGAGCGCACGGTGCACAGGAGGAGCTTCGCCGCGCAGTTTGGAACCGCGGCGGTTTGGCGTTCGCAGCTCGAATATTGACGACGGCTGTCCGCTTCCAGCCCGACCGATCCCCGCTGAACCTTCCTCTCCCGCCAAGCCATCCACCTCCAGCGATCTGTTCCTGCCTTCATTTCCCCATTCGTGTGAGTCTGCCTTTTGTTTGTTCTGTCCTGGGTATTAAGACTGTAATAGATAAGCTAGAATTTTCACTGTGTCCTTCTGGTCCGTCCCTCTTTCTGCATTATTTTATTATCCTTCCTTCTTCCTTGGTTTCTTTTGGTCCTGTAAATAGTAATAAATCATATTCGTATTTCAAACCTTTTTGCCTTCGTCTTCCTCTTCTTCACATCCGTGTCGTCTTTGTCTTTTCCCTCATTGAATATCTGTGGCACGATTTGGCCAACGTTTCAGGATCGGGTTAGTCTTGTTAACGGTTCGGGCCGCGGCTGCCATCCGCTCGGCAAATTAACATCCCAATCCGCGGTCACGAACGAAGCTGCTGCACCGGCCTTTCCGGAGGCCGCGGTGCAGCTTCAGGGACCACGTCGGTCAGCAATAATCGAGGGGACTAATCCCCCCTCAAAGGGGAACCATAGGCCGACGTTGGGTTCCGTAACGATACGTTTTATGCGTCGGATTTTTTTGTGTGATTAATGTTAGCTCTTACACGAGCCTCGATCTTGTATACAAAAAAAATCCCCAAAAAACAAAAACAACCTTTGCTTTACTTCCCGTCCTCTCGCTGCCTGTTTTGTGAACTTCTTCTTCTTCTTGCACATGGCATTTGTGAGCTGATATCTGTATTTATGTGAAAGAAAATACAAATGGCAGCCATTCCCAAATTTGCATCGGCCTTCGGTCTCCTTTGACAGGCAATGTTATCAGACGTTTCTCCTCAAGAATCCATGCTACTAGACGTATGAATCCATGACTCGATTTTACTTATTTTATTTTCATTTTCTCTCCCTGACCTTATCCTCCTCCCAGGAGATTGGTTTAACCCACATGAGAATCGTGGAGGGCGTCAACTCTCTGCTCCAAATGGCCGGCCTACTTGCACGTCTTTGTCAAAAAACCACTTGTGCCGAATCGATCTGAGAGGTTTCACCGATTACTGCATGGACTCCATCGTCGATCGCCGTCGGTGGAAACCCCTTTTGCTCCCTGGGGTTTGTGCCGGCAGGAACGCTTTGTTAAATGTAGCATAAGGAAGTCGTTTCTGTGAAGTACGTCGTTGCATGCGACTCGTGTCTGGAGAGATCCGCTAGCGGGGCTCGTGCGTCGTACGATGTGGCTCGGCGCACCGCCGCACGTGGCGTACCCTCTGGATTTCCACCTGGAGCCGCCTTGACCCTCCCGCCGTCTGGCTGGGAATGCCGTGGTGTTACCGCTTTAGTTAAACCACCACCACCACGGCGGCTGTTGTGGGATGAGCTGTTTGTAAGGAATTCAACACAAATAAAATCTCTTGGTGGAATTGCACTCGTTAGGGCTCGTCTCGTCAGCAAATCGAGTCCCTTTCCAGAATACGGTGCTGAATTTGCTGCGATTCAAATGTGCGTTTGGTCACATCTGATATTTGTGAGAATGCTGAAGTATTTTAACGTTGGCTTGTCCCCAGCACAGTGGGAGCTGGGTTATTACAAGCACGTGTGTTGGTGTTTGTGGGTGTGTGTCGTTGATTGTTATCTCCACATGAGGGTTTCAGAAGGTGGAAGGGAGACCTACCAGGTCCGTCCACATCTGCTTTGTATTCGATGTATGCTAATTGCTAAACAGCTAAAAAAAAATTTAAAAAAAAATTTAAATTGACAATTTTATACAACCTTGACCTTTGACCTTTTGACCTAAAAATAAATCTGCTTCTTGCTTTTGGTTGGTGAACCAATTTAGTGACCCAGCGTGCAAATTCGTAAAATTTCAGATTATTATTGATCATTTTATGTGACTGACTTTTGCCCTTTCGACCAAATTATTTTGTCTTCTCCATATTCTCATAAAGCTTTGTTGGAAATTTGATGACAAAAGCTCAAATGGTAAAGTTATGGCCTGGACAGACCCACACACACAGAAGTGAGTGTAAAAGCCTGCGTGGGGTACGGGCTATGACCAGATAGTCCTTGTTGCCGGTTACCAGGTCGGCCATGTGCACATGCTACTGCCGATGCAACATTTGCCTGTAGGCCGACTGTCAATTCATGCCTGGCTCCTTCCAAACGTGGAGGGAGTACAGTATTAACCGCCGACCGCCTTTCCAAAACATCTGACTGGATGTCCTCACACAGCACCTCAATCGGACGTCCTCATACAGTAACTCAATTGGACATCCTCATACAGTGCCTCAATCTGATCTCATACAGTACCTCAATCGTATGTCCTCACAGTACCTCAATCGTATGTCCTCACAGTACCTCAATCGGACGTCCTCATACAGTAACTCAATTGGACATCCTCATACAGTACCTCAATCTGATGTCTCATACAGTACCTCAATCGTATGTCCTCACAGTACCTCAATCGGACGTCCTCATACAGTAACTCAATTGGACAGCCTCATGCAGTACCTCAATCGTATTATCCTCACAGTACCTCAATCGGACGTCCTCATACAGTAACAATTGGACATCTTCATACAGTACCTCAATCGTATGTCCTCACAGTACCTCAATCGGACGTCCTCATACAGTAACTCAATTGGACAGCCTCATGCAGTACCTCAATCGTATGTCCTCACAGTACCTCAATCGGACGTCCTCATACAGTAACTCAATTGGACATCCTCATACAGTACCTCAATCGTATGTCCTCACAGTACCTCAATCGGACGTCCTCATACAGTAACAATTGGACATCTTCATACAGCACCTCAATCGTATGGCCTCACAGTACCTCAATCGGACGTCCTCATACAGTAACTCAATTGGACATCCTCATACAGTACCTCAATCTGATGTCTCATGCAGTACCTCAATCGTATGTCCTCACAGTACCTCAATCGGACGTCCTCATACAGTAACTCAATTGGACATCCTCATACAGTACCTCAATCTGATCTCATACAGTACCTCAATCGTATGTCCTCACAGTACCTCAATCGGACGTCCTCATACAGTAACTCAATTGGACATCCTCATACAGTACCTCAATCGTATGTCCTCACAGTACCTCAATCGGACGTCCTCATACAGTAACAATTGGACATCTTCATACAGCACGTCAATCGTATGGCCTCACAGTACCTCAATTGGACGTCCTCATACAGTAACTCAATTGGACATCCTCATACAGTAACTCAATTGGACATCCTCATACAGTACCTCAATCTGATGGCCTCACAATACCTCATTCTGATGTCCTCATACAGTACCTCATTCTGATGTCCTCATACAGTACCTCCCAAAGGAGGTGTAAAAGCTGGCGAATCACCAGCATCAGCTTTCAAAGGAAATGGAGGAGGCACAGACCCATCACCAGAAGATAACTAGATGGTATTCATAGAATACTTAACCTGCGCAGTCAACTTGGTGCGATCCAACTCTTCTGTTTTGGAAGGGGGTTTTTTTTTCTTTGACCCAATATGGCGGCCAGACCACGTGAGTGTTTACATCATAAATTTATAATCTCTAATATAATTAATTGTTGCATAGATCACGCTCAATGAATTTCAAACTGATCAGACTAAGCGTTGTCCCATCAAATTATTACGTCATAATCACAAATCCTCACATTACCAAATACGACACAAATGACGTCATCGTTAACACCTATTCCCCATATGGGGAATGATCTTTCTTTACAATGATCCAGGTTTCAATTTTTCTCATGAGTGGTTTTGGATAAAGAGGTGTAACGTTTTTGTTTTTTCCAGGATGGTGCCTGTACCACGTGACCTATGACGTCATAATTATCATTAAAATATTCTACAGTAGGAGGTGCTCCTATGGTACAAATTTCGTGTCCATCGGACTAACAGTTGCAGAGGATTTTATTTTTCATACTGATCAGATCAAGCGTTGTACTTGAATAATCATGACGTCATAATGAAAGCACCGATGAAGTCGTCGTCATCACATCTGATTCCACATGGTGAGTGCTTGGCAATGAGCCATGTTTCACCTTTTTCCATTGAGCAGTTTGGGAGGGATCGAGGTGTAACGTTTTTCCAAGATGGCGTCCGTAGCACGTGATCTGTCAATCGCACCAACGGTTGCTGAGAAAGTGAATTTTCAAAGTGCAGACACGCACACATGCGCGACACACACACACACACGCGCGCGACACACACACGTGCGACACACACACGCGCGACACACACACGCGCGCGACACACACACGCGACACACACACACGCGACATACACATACGCGACGCACACATGACACACGACACACACACGTGACACACATACATATACACACACATTTACACATGCACACACACACATGCGACACATTTACACACACACGCGCGCGACACACACACACGCGACATACACATACGCGACGCACACATGACACACGACACACACACGCGCGCCACACACACACGCGACATACACATACGCGACGCACACATGACACACCACACACACATGCGACACATTTACACACATGCGACACACACACGACACATATGCGACACACACACGCGCGCGACACACACACACGCCTAAACCTGCTTTTGGCTTCGCGAGCGCAGGTATTATGAGGATCCCACTATTGAATCCAGGAACGGGGCTGGAAGATCCGTAACACGTTCCTCCAACAATTCATCATCGACTGAATGTTCCCAAAGCAGAGAATCACCTTCCTCCAAGTTAGCACCGGCAGTACCCACAGTACCCACAACAGCACCGACAAGATTCACAGAACCAGCAACAACAGTCGTCACAACGCATTATCATCAGTCGTAATAGTAGTGGTAGCATCAACCACGGGAGAAACAGCACCATCATACTTCTCACGATATTCCGAAGATTCCAGTGAAGGTAAAGCTAAAGGTTCGGTTATTACCGCCAGAAGGATCCCGCCCACGGAGTGGATGAGGATCCTGGTCAAGGCATGGGAGGAGCTTGATGCCGTTAAACCACACCTCTTAAAATGAGTTGTAGAAGAAGAAGAAGAAATGCCATGATGGATTGATGGAAGAGGAATGTAAAGTCATGATGGGCCAAATAGCCTTCTCTTGCCCTCGGTATCCTTAAGATATTTTCCAAACGAATTTTTTCCATAACATCGATTAAAAAAAAATTCCGGTGGGAATCTCATTTGACCTTAGAAAGAATAATTAACATAAGTCTCGGTGTGTTCAGCTGTCTATGTACGATCGTGCTTGACCTCGAGTAATAGGCCCACGTGGAGGTGAGTGACGTTTCGGAGACGCACCACGTGATGTGCGGCGCATGCGCAGTGCACGCACAGTCGCGGCCTTCGGACTGTCTGTGTGTATGTGTGACGGACTGACGGTCCGTGTTTCACACCGATAAACGGTCCCTTGACGTGAATCCAGCGCCGTTTCCTCTTCCCCTGCCGCATCCAGAGACGTTCCCGCGATGTCTGCCTCTTCGAAAGACACAGCACAAGCCGCAGCGGACGCGGATATGGAGGGTACGGGCCGGGTGCGGACACGGATGAATCATTAGGGGTGTTATGATGTGGTTTGGGGTTTGATTTGTGGATTCCAAGTATGAGGACATCAGATGGAGGTACAGTATGAGATCAGATTGAGGTACAGTATGAGGACATCAGATCGAGGTACAGTATGAGGACATCAGATGGAGGTACAGTATGAGGACATCAGATCGAGGTACAGTATGAGGACATCAGATCGAGGTACAGTATGACTATGAGGCCATCAGATTGAGGTACAGTATGAGATATCAGATTGAGGTACAGTATGAGGACATCAGATCGAGGTACAGTATGAGGACATCAGATCGAGGTACAGTATGAGGACATCAGATCGAGTTACAGTATGACTATGAGGCCATCAGATTGAGGTACAGTATGAGATATCAGATTGAGGTACAGTATGAGGACATCAGATCGAGGTACAGTATGAGGACATCAGATCGAGGTACAGTATGAGGACATCAGATCGAGGTACAGTATGACTATGAGGCCATCAGATTGAGGTACAGTATGAGATATCAGATTGAGGTACAGTATGAGGACATCTGATCGAGGTACAGTATGAGGACATCAGATCGAGGTACAGTATGAGGCCATCAGATTGAGGTGCAGTATGAGGCCATCAGATTGAGGTACAGTATGAGATCAGATTGAGATACAGTATATGGACATCAGATGGAGGTACAGTATGAGGACATCAGATGGATGTACAGTATGAGGACATCAGATGGAGGTACAGTTTGAGGACATCAGATGGGGGTACAGTATGAGGACATCAGATGGAGGTACAGTATGAGGACATCAGATGGAAGTACAGTATGAGACATAAGATTGAGGTACAGTATGAGGACATCAGATTGAGCTACAGTATGAGGACATCAGATTGAGCTACAGTACGAGGACATCAGATTGAGGTACAGTATGAGGACATCAGATTGAGGTACAGTATGAGGACATCAGATTGAGGTACAGTATGAGGACATCAGATTGAGGTACAGTATGAGGACATCAGATTGAGGTACAGTATGAGACATCAGATGGAGGTACAGTATGAGGACATCAGATGGAGGTACAGTATGATACATAAGATTGAGGTACAGTATGAGGCCATCAAATCGAGGTACAGTTTGAGGACATCAGATTGAGGTACAGTATGAGGCCATCAGATTGAGGTACAGTATGAGGCCATCAGATTGAGGTACAGTATGAGGCCATCAGATTGAGGTACAGTCTGAGGACATCAGATTGAGGTACAGTATGAGGCCATCAAATTGAGGTACAGTATGAGGATATCAATTGTACTGTATGAGGACATCCGATTGAGGTACTGTATGAGTACATCTGAGTAAGGTGCTGCATTGTAATTGGGGACATCTTATTGAGGTGCTGTATTGTAATTAGGGACATCCAATTGAGGTACTGCATTAATTGGGGATATTCAGTTGAGGAACTGTGTTGGGGATATCCGATTGAGGTACGGTATTGTAATCGGGGAAATCCAGTTGAGGTGCTGTATTGAAGACATCGGATTAAGGCCTTGTATTGGAGACATCACAATGAGGCATTGTATCGGAGACATCAGATTCACGCGTTGCATTGGAGACATCGGATTGAGGTGTTGTATTGGAGACATCGCATTGAGGAGTTTTATTGGAGACATCGGATTAAGGCGTTGTATTGGGGACGTGGGATTGAGGGGTTGTATTGGAGACATCGGATTGAGGAGTTTTATTGGAGACATCGGATTGAGACGTTGTATTGGGGACTTGGGATTGAGGGGTTGTATTGGAGACATCGGATTGAGGCATTGTATTGGAGATATCGGATTACGGCGTTGTATTGGAGATATCGGATTACGGCGTTGTATTGGGGACATCGGATTGAGGCGTTGTATTGGGGACATCGGATTGAGGCGTTGTATTGGAGACATCGGATTAAGGCGTTGTTTTGGGGACATCGGATTAAGGCGTTGTATTTTGAGACATCAGATTACTGCGTTGTATTGGAGACATCAGATTAAGGCGTTGTATTGGGGACATCGAATTGAGGCGTTGTATTTGAGACATCGGATTATGGCGTTGTATTGGAGACATCGAATTGAGGCGTTGTATTTGAGACATCGGATTACGGCGTTGTATTGGAGACATCGGATTACGGTGTTGTATTGGAGACATCGGATTACGGTGTTGCATTGGAGACATCGGATTACGGCGTTGCATTTGAGACATCGGATTACGGCGTTGCATTGAAGACGTCAGATTACGGCGTTGTATTTGAGACATCGGATTACGGCGTTGTATTGGAGATATCGGATTACGGTGTTGCATTGGAGACATCGGATTACGGCGTTGTATTTGAGACATCGGATTACGGCGTTGCATTGGAGACATCAGATTACGGCGTTGTATTTGAGACATCGGATTACGGCGTTGTATTGGAGATATCGGATTAAAGCGTTGTATTGGGGACATCGGATTACGGCGTTGTATTTGAGACATCGGATTACGGCATTGTATTGGAGACATCAGATTACGGCGTTGTATTGGAGACATCGGTGTCGTGAAAATCAAGCTCAGACACGACTTGACCTCTGGGTAGGTTTAATATCATTTAGATCTGCAGTACATCCTGTAAGAATACATGCATGCAACAGGCATTAAAATCAGAGCATTTCATGAGCAGCAATGGTTGATTCAATATAACAATGGATAGCGCAGCGCATTGTCAGCGCAGCATTTGGGGGCGTACATACCATTCAAACTACAGGACTATGTCACAGTGAGTTCCGCTGGAGTGTCCGCGCGCCCCGGTTGTCCCGGGTCTTATAGACGCCCCTTCCGTAGCGAGCACCCCTGGGTTCACCTTGGTATAATTTCACTACAATCGGATTACGGTGTTGCATTGGAGACATCGGATTACGGCGTTGTATTGGAGACATCGGATTACGGTGTTGCATTGGAGACATCGGATTACGGCGTTGTATTTGAGACATCGGATTACGGCGTTGCATTGGAGACATCAGATTACGGCGTTGTATTTGAGACATCGGATTACGGCGTTGTATTTGAGATATCGGATTAAAGCGTTGTATTGGGGACATCGGATTACGGCGTTGTATTTGAGACATCGGATTACGGCGTTGTATTGGAGACATCGGATTGAGGCGTTGTATTGGAGATATCGGATTACGGCGTTGTATTGGAGATATCGGATTAAGGCGTTGTTTTGGGGACATCGGATTAAGGCGTTGTATTTTGAGACATCAGATTACGGCGTTGTATTGGGGACATCGAATTGAGGCGTTGTATTTGAGACATCGGATTACGGCGTTGTATTGGAGACATCGGATTGAGGCGTTGTATTGGAGATATCGGATTACGGCGTTGTATTGGAGATATCGGATTAAGGCGTTGTTTTGGGGACATCGGATTAAGGCGTTGTATTTTGAGACATCGGATTACGGCGTTGTATTGGAGACATCGGATTGAGGCGTTGTATTGGAGATATCGGATTACGGCGTTGTATTGGAGATATCGGATTAATAATAATAATAATAATGCATTTATTTTATATAGCGCTTTTCAGGAAGCCCAAAGACGCTTTGACAGAGTGCAAAACATAACGCATAGCAAAACATAAAGACAATTGCAAAAAAAGAAGAATCAATAGGGAAATATTCAAAGCACAAAGGAGGGAGAAGGAGAGGAGATAGTCAGGGGTTAGATGCTGTGGGTTAAATGTTGAATGCAGTGTTGAACAGGTGGGTCTTGAGTGATGTTTTGAATGTGGTGAGTGAGGAGGAGTCTCTGATGGTGTGAGGTAGCGAGTTCCAGAGGGTGGGAGCAGCGATGGAGAAGGCCCTGTCCCCCCAGGATCTAAATTTGGTCCGGATGGGGGGGGTCAGGAGGTTGGTACCAGCAGAGCGGAGGTTGCGGGTGGGAGTGTGTCTGGAGAGGAGGTCAGCCAGGTAGGATGGGGCCAGGTTATGGAGGGCTTTGTAGGTCAAGAGGAGGATTTTGTACTGGATTCTCTGGGAGATGGGGAGCCAGTGAAGCTTGTAAAGGACGGGGGTGATGTGGTCACGGGTCCGGGAATGGGTGAGTAGACGGGCAGCGGAGTTCTGAATGTATTGGAGTTTATTGGTGATTGTTGAGGGTGAACCATAAAGGAGGCTATTGCAGTAGTCCAGACGGGAAGTGATGAAGGCGTGGATGAGGGTTTCTGCAGCCACAGAGGAGAGGGATGGACGGAGACGGGCGATGTTTTTCAGGTGGAAGAAGGCTGTCTTTGTGATCTGTTTAGTGTATTTGTCGAAGGAGAGGGTTTGGTCAAAGATGATGCCAAGATTCCGGATGTGAGGGGAGGTGGACACTGGGAAACCGTCGATGTTGAGGGCAAAGTTATGGGTGGACTTGGTGAGCGTTTTTGGGCCAATGATGATTATTTCAGATTTATCACAGTTAAGTTTGAGGAAGTTGATTTGAAGCCAGGATTTTATTTCAGTGATGCAGTTTGTCAGGATAGAGTGGGTGGCGGTGGAGATGGACTTGGTGGAGATGAAAAGCTGGATGTCATCGGCGAAGCAGTGGAATTGTTTATGGCGTTGATTGGGGATTAAGGATTTTAAGAAGTGGATTAAGGCGTTGTTTTGGGCACATCGGATTAAGGCGTTGTTTTGGGGACATCGGATTAAGGCGTTGTATTTTGAGACATCAGATTACGGCGTTGTATTGGAGACATCAGATTAAGGCGTTGTATTGGGGACATCGGATTACGGCGTTGTATTTGAGACATCGGATTACGGCGTTGTATTGGAGACATCGGATTGAGGCGTTGTATTGGAGATATCGGATTACGGCGTTGTATTGGAGATATCGGATTAAGGCGTTGTTTTGGGGACATCGGATTAAGGCGTTGTATTTTGAGACATCGGATTACGGCGTTGTATTTGAGACATCGGATTAAGGCGATGTTTTGGGGACATCAGATTACGGCGTTGTATTGGAGATATCGGATTAAGGCGTTGTTTTGGGGACATCGGATTAAGGCGTTGTATTTTGAGACATCAGATTACGGCGTTGTATTGGAGATATCGGATTAAGGCGTTGTATTGGGGACATCGAATTGAGGCGTTGTATTTTAAGACATCAGATTATGGCGTTGTATTGGAGACATCGGATTACGGCGTTGTATTGGAGACATCGGATTACGGTGTTGCATTGGAGACATCGGATTATGGCGTTGTATTTGAGACATCGGATTACGGCGTTGTATTTGAGACATCGGATTACGGCGTTGTATTGGAGACATCGGATTGAGGCGTTGTATTGGAGATATCGGATTACGGCGTTGTATTGGAGACATCGGATTACGGCGTTGCATTGGAGACATCGGATTACGGCGTTGCATTTGAGACATCGGATTACGGCGTTGTATTGGAGATATCGGATTGAGGCGTTGTATTGGAGACATCGGATTGAGGCGTTGTATTGGAGACATCAGATTACGGCGTTGTATTGGAGATATCGGATTAGGGCGTTGTATTGGGGACATCGAATTGAGGCGTTGTATTGGAGACATCGGATTAAGGCGTTGTATTGGAGACATCGGATTAAGGCGTTGTATTGGGGACATCGGATTAAGGCGTTGTATTGGAGACATCGGATTAAGGCGTTGTATTGGGGACATCGGATTAAGGCGTTGTATTGGGGACATCGGATTGAGGCGTTGTATTGGAGACATCGGATTGAGGCGTTGTATTGGAGACATCGGATTAAGGCGTTGTATTGGAGATATCGGATTACGGCGTTGTATTGGAGACATCGGATTACGGTGTTGCATTGGAGACATCGGATTACGGCGTTGTATTGGAGACATCGGATCACAGCGTTGTATTGAAGACATGGGATCACGGCGTTGTATTGGAGACATCAGATTTTTTTTGGGGATACAAAATGGAGGTTCATGTGAGAGCTAACATTTTTTTTTATTTTTTTTTTTATACAGATTCGAGGCTTGTGAAAGAGCTAACGTTTATCAAAGAAACAAATCAAACAAACAAGCAAACAAAGTATATAAAAAGGGGAGCGGTCGACAAGATGGGGAGAGAAGGGGAGGAAGCACACAAACAACATTTGAGAGCAGGGACATCGGGAGATGTGTGGGAGGGAGAGGGCCTGGGGGGGGGGGGGCAGGATAGGTATAAAACGCAAGGACACCAAGGACTTCCAGGAAAGAAGACAAAAGTCACCTCAAAAAAGTGGATTTTGGGGTGAAATTAGCGGGGGTAGAAAAGATCAAGATTTTGGATTGGGGAAGATAAGAGATGGTGGTGAACAGCCGTTTTAAAGACCTGGAGGGAGGAGTGGGATTGAAGAGAGTGAGGGAGTTTGTTCCAGAGGCGGGAGAAAAGAGGAATGAAGGAGTGAAGGTGAGCAGAGAGTCTTGATTTTGGCAGTTTAACCATAAGAGGGGTTGCAGGCAGATCTTGTGCGACCTGCAGGAATATTTGGGGGACAGAGCCCAGAGAGAGCTGGGGGAGCAAGGCCGGAGAGGAGTCGGTAGAAGACGGAAAGACCACCAACCTGCCTGCGGTGAGTAAGTGAAAGGCCCTCGGAGATAGCGTCATCACGGAAGATTCCAATGATTCTGAACGCTTTGGTTTCAACAGCGTGAACACGAGCTGGGTGTGAGGCAGGAGCACCAGCCCTGCCTGTTTACCAGCCCTGTTCATTCATGAACATTAATGACAAGAAAACATAAACAGACACATAAAGCAGATAATATAGAGAGTGGGAGACAAGATGGGAAGAGAGAGGGAAGCACACAGGTACAACAGTTGAGAACACGGACATCGGGAGATCTGTGGGACGGAGAGAGCTTGGGGGGGGGGGGGGGGTGGTGGGGTGTTGTGGGGGGAGGTTGGGAGGGGTATAAATCAAATGGACACTGCTAGGACTTCCAGGAAAGAAGTAGGTATTTCAAAAAAGTGGATCTGGGGTGAATTAACGGGGGCAGAAAAGATCAAGGTTTTTGGATGGGGGAAGATAAGAGATGGTGGTTTACAGCTGTTTTAAAGACCTGGAGGGCGGAGCGGGATTGAGGAGAGTGTGGGAGTCTGTTCCAGAGGCGGGAGAAAAGAGGAATGAAGGAGTGAAGTTGAGCAGAGAGTCTTGATTTTGGCAGTTTCACCAAAAGAGGGTTGCTGGCAGATTTTGTGCATCCTGCAGGAATATTTGGGGGACAGAGCCCAGAGAGAGCTGGCGGAGCTAAGCCGGAGAGGAGTCTGTAGAAGACAGAAAGACCACCTACCTGCCTGCGGTTAGTGCGTGAAAGGCCCGCAGAGTCAGCTTCATCGCGGGAGATACCAATGATCCTGAAAGGTTTGGTTTCTACAGCGTGAAGCCGAGCTAGGTGTGATTCAGGAGCACCAGCCCAGAGGGGAGAGTAGTACTCCATCAAGCTGCAGATGAAAGCCTTGTATGTATTGAGGAGCTCAGGTGTGCTAAGAAAGGACTTCACACGACGGAGAATGCCCAGTCGGCGACTGGCTTTGGAGGCCAGCTTGGAAATGTGGTTTTCCCTGGAAAGAGCATGGCAGATAGTGAGACCCAAAAGATTGAACGACAGAACTTCTTGGAGAGGATCGTTGAGAAAGTAGATGGGAGGGTTTTCCAGACGGTCTTTTTGGAGAGACATCGTGAGAGTGTGAGATTTGTTAGGATTGAAAGACATGTTCCACTTGTTTGACCAGTCTGTGATTTTGTCCATGTCTTCAGAGAGTGAGGAGGCTGCTGCCTGCCGATCTGAGGGATGAGGTATGGAGCGGCGAAGAGTGGTGTCATCATCAAAGAGATAGAGAGGATTTTCCAAAGAGTCGGAGAGATCATTGACGAAGACCAGAAAATGCCCAGGGCCCAGAACACTGCCTTGAGGAAATCCAGCCTGAACAGGAGTGGGAGATGAGAGAAATCCTTTCAGGGCCACACGTTGACTGTGACCGGTGAGGAAGTCCGCAAGCCATGCGTGGAGGTTTCAATGGATACCATAAGAGGAGAGTTTGGTGAGCAGGTTGGAGTGCCAGACCATATCGAAGGCACGTGATATGTCAAGGGAGACAGCACTGATTTCTGTTTGCCATTGAGGACCTCCATCCATTGTTGAGACAGCAGAAGCATCATGTCCAGAGTAGAATGACCTGGTCTGAATCCAAATTGATGATCCGAGATCAAGCCATTGGAGAAGAAGAAGGATTTGTTTTCCGAAGCCATGATGGATTCTATGACTTTGCTGATGATTGGGAGCAGGCTGATTGGTCTGTAGTTGCAAGGATCTGTTTTTGCACCTTTTTTGTGTAAAGCGGTAATGTTTGTTGATTTCCAAGATGCTGGCAGATGACCTTGAGCAAAAGAGCGGGTGAAAAGAACAGACAGAGGGTGAGATAGAGCAGCAGAGCAGGATTTTAGGACCCGTGGGCTGATGCCGTCTGGTCCAGTTACAGAATGAGAGTCGAGGTTTGACAGAAACTTCTCCACCTTGTCAGTAGAAAAGGACACCGTCCAGGAGCAGCTGGGTACGACTGGGTACGGTGGGTACAGAGAGCGATGGGTTTTGGACACAATATTTTGAGGCAAAGACAGTGTAATGAATGATGGAGTAGCCCTTGGTCAATATCAGGCTTTATTAAATTTGAATCAAGCAGGATCTAAGAAACACATGCAAATACAACAAGAGTATATTAAAGCTAATAGATTCATGAATATTAAGCAAGGCTATACAATCAAGCCATCTCACAGAGTACTCTATCTCAATGTTACGAGCATGAATCATTGTCTGACTTCAGCTCACAGCAGACCAAGTCTCGCCCGAGCATTAGCATGGTCAGATATTAAATAGCCTCAAGCCTCGAGTTGCCGACACCTTCAATTGCTCTTCTTCTTCACAATCACCACACACAGATTTGATGCATTCAGATTTTTCACGTGTGGAGTCAGCTGTGTAGCCGTTTGAAGTAAGGGAGGGGATGGAGGGGGAACAAACACCAGAAACAGATTGACCAGACGCCACCAGGATTTGGAGTAGGGAGACAGGTACCATGGAGTTCAGTCTTGAGACAACAACAACAACAACTTGCATTTAAAGGCCATTTTCCCTGCTAGAGTGGGGGTAAGCCTTGTGGTCCCCATGACAATCTTCTCCATCTTGCCCTATTTTCTGCATCTCTCCTTGTTAACCCCCTTGCCTGCATTTCTTCTTCCACCATCTTCAGCCAAGTCTTTCTCGGTCTTCCCCGTCCTCTACTTCCTTCTACATTCATTTCCATCACTCTTCTCAACCAGTGACTTTCATCCTTCCTCAACACATGACCAAACCATCTCAACCTGTTCCTCTTCACAACATCAATCACAGGCTCTATTCCCATCATTTTTCGCAATTCATCATTTGTCTTCCTCTCTCTCAATGATACTCCGCACATCCATCAAACCATTCGCATTTCCACCCTTTCCAACCTTCGTTGCTGTTCTACGTTCATTACCCATGTCTCGCAACCATAAATCATAACACGTCTCACACATGCAGCATACACCTTTCCCTTCAGCTTCAACGACAATCCCCTCCTCATCAGCACGCCACTCAGTTCCCGAAACTTCTTCCATGCACATGTCACTCTAGCAACCGTTGCCGAGTCTGATCCACCTTCTCCATTCAGCATGTCTCCGAGGTCGCAAAATGTTTTCACACCTTCCAGCTTCACGCCGTCTCCAAGATCCAACTCAACATTTCCTCCATCTGCAGCTCCCTCTGTGCACACCTTACATTTGAATGTAGCTGCCACACTGGTTAATGACCCTCTCAGGCCACTACATTTTTGATGAACCCACTCAGCACACATTGTACATTGAATGGAGTTCACTCCGACACCCTTCCTGCACACAGTACAGGGCCACTTCCCAGTTCTTTCCACCTCACCACATGCTTTACCACTTGCCATCACCTTCATCTTTCCTATATTCACCTTCAGACCTTTTGTCTCCATACATTCCTTCCACTTGTTCATCTTTTCCTTCAGTCCATCCATACTTTCCGCAATCAACACCAGATCATCTGCATACAACTCCCACGGTAAACCCTCCTTTACGGTCTGAGCCAGCACCTCCATCACAGCTACAAATAGTAGTGGACTTAGTACCGACCCCTGATGCACTCCCACCTTCACCTCAAACTCACCACTGTTCCCGTCCTTCGTCCTTACAGCTGTGCGCGCTCTTTTGTACATTGCCATCACTACTCTGATCAACCATTCCTCCACTCCTAACTTCCTCATTGCCCATGTCAATACTTTGCGTGGAACCCTGTCGAAGGCTTTCTCCAGATCAACAAACCCAAGAAACAACTTCTTCCTCTTCTCCATGTACTTCTCCTGCAACTGCCTCACAATAAAAAGCGCGTCTGTCGTTCCTCTTCCTGGCATAAATCCAAACTGCATTTCGTCGATCTTCACTTTCTTCCTTATCCTCCTCTCCAACACCCTTTCCAATACCTTCATTCCATGCTCCAATAACTTTATCGCTCGGTACGAGCCACACTCCAGAGGGTCACCTTTCCCCTTGTATAGAGGGACGAGGGTACTCAGTTCCCAATCCACTGGAATGCGACCTGCTTTCACCACCAGATTACAGATCTCTGTCATTCTCTTCACACCCCAACTTCCTGCTGCCTTCAACATATCTCCCAAAACTCCCGTCGGCCCTCCCGCTTTTCTACTCTTCATTGCTTTTATCGCTTCCTCCACTTCCTTCTCAGTTATCTTCTCTGCCGGTCCTAAAACTGGGGTACTCTCTATGTTGCCATCCCATTCATTCTCTGTATTCAACAGCATTTCCATATATCTTTTCCATCTTCCTTTAATTCCATCTGGGTCCACAACGATTTGTCCCACTTCATCCTTCAAGCAACTCACCCCCATCACATCACACCTCTCTTTCGCTGTCTGCTTTGCAATCCTGAATACCGCTCTCTGACCCTCTTCCGAATCCAAGCTTTCTCCGAACATTTTCCTACATGCCTCTTGCGCCTTTGCTACCTCTTTCTTTGGAGCCTTCTTGGATGCCTTGTAACTTTCATGCTCTGCTGTTTCTGCTCCCGTACCCTTCGCCTTCTGCCACTCCTTGAACTTCTTCCTCTTCTCGTCAATCCTCTTTCCAACTTCATCATCCCACCACCATGTTTCCGAGTGCCTCGGTGGTTCTTTTGTCCATCCACATACCTCACCAACGGCTCCCAACAGACTAGCTTTCATTGACATCCAACCACTTTCAAGCTCAACCACATCATCCTCTACCCTACTCAGCCTCTCTTTTAATGCCTCCCTTACTGTCACCTCTTTCAACCTCCACACCTTCATTCTCGGGTGGTACTTCAACCTCCGAACTCTCCTCGCACCTTTCACCCTTATGTCGCAGACAACCAAGTGGTGCTGTGAAACAGCCTCCTCCCCCGGGATCACCTTTGTGTCCCGGAGGTGCCCCCTATCTCGCCTCCCCGCACCATCAGGTAGTCAACGGTTGTCGTCGACCCACCTGACGTGTATGTAACAAGCTTATTATCCTCTTTCTGGAACTGAGTATTACAAATCAACAAATCAGCTCCATCAGCAAATTTGTCTTTGTCTTTGTCTCAGTCTTGAGAGTAGAGAGATATTGTTTCCTGCTCTGAGGGTAGACATGCACTTGTTCCAAGCTTTGCGAAAGGAATGAAGATTACCTTCAGTTGGATTTGCCTTCGAGGAGATGAAGGCAAGTTGTTTCAGGGCAACTGCCTCACCACAAGATTCAGTGTACCATGGACAGGGGGAAGGGTAAGACAACTGAATATGAGATGGGATAAATCTGTGCATGAGAGAGCAATTTACTTTGATGTCAGAGGCAGGATAAGTTGATGTCAGAGGCAGTAGAGATGGGAGACCAATCCAGACGATTGATGGCTGCTTGAAGACCGTGCCAGTTGGCCTGAGTGAAATGCCAGACTCATCGATGCTGAGGATGGCTCTCTGAGAATGGCCAGAGAGATGTCCACTTTAACAAGGACATGATCAGAAGAACCGATTGGAGCAGAAGAAGAGCAGCAGATATTTGCAGGGAAGTTTGTCATAACCAAGTCTAGAAGGGAAGATAGTCCATTGACTGAGATCCGGGTCGGTGAAATTGACAGATTGTATCAGTCCCAATGATTCACAGAAGTCCTTTGCTGAGGAGCCATGGCTGGTGAGAGATGAACCCACACCCAGCCACCTGGCATGATGACAGTTGAAGTCACCACATATGAGGAAGAGAAAGTTGGGATGAGTGGATAGAAGTTGGTCCATGTTGTCAGACAGCGAGATGTAAATGGAGTCATCACTGTTTGGAGGACGGGACAGAACACAAATGAACAAAAGGTGGGAGCGGAGAGGAAGCCGTAGCCAGAGGTACTTCTGGGGGTGGGGTGGAGAGAGGGCAGTGCAAGGAGAGTGAGGAAGAGAGTTTTTGATAAATATAGCAACCCCACCTCCAGGACGAGGCTCAGGTCTATCATACCAGAGGAGGGAGTAACCAGGGAGAGATATTAAGGAATCAGAGACATCTTGAAGGAGGAAAGTTTCTGTTAAGCAGATTAAGCCTGGTTTGTCAGAAGTAACCTGTATGGAGAGATCAGTCAGGTTTGAGCGAAGGCCCCGGATGTTTGAGGTCCATAGGAAGAGGAGGAGGAGGTAGGCAGAGCTGTTGATAGTGTGTTGGAGATTTCAGAAGAGCTAGGAGAAAGTGAAGGATGAGGACAAAAGGTTTGATGGTGATTGGATGTGGCACAGTGAGGTGTTATTTGAGAGGGGCAGACCGAGGAAGAAGGTTGGAGGAGGGGGTGGTATGAATTGGAAGGGAGAGGAAGCGGGGAGGAGGCCGCTTTGAGTAGGAGGGGTGAGAGGGGAGAATTGGAGAAAAATGGAGGGTGGGGAGATTTGAAGGGGAGGGGGGAGTTTTGAAGGGGAGGGGCAAGGGGGGAATTTAGGAGGGGAGGGGGGGGGAGTTTAGGAGGGGAGGGGTGAGTTTGGATTTTAGAAAGTGTTGGACGATTAATGGAAAACAAACATTTATTGCAAATTGAATTTCTTGTGTTTTTCAAGTCAGAGATCCGTTTGAAAACATTGGAGGAGGGGTGGGAAATGCAGGTGATTTTAGGGAATGTAGGAAGGAAGAACTGTAAGAGATTGAATTTTTATTTGAAATGGAGTGATTTTGTGAGCAAATCAAAGACAACCTTTTAAAGAAGGAGAAGAAAAGTGTGTTAAAATATACAACAGAATACAGCACTGCAGGGGAAAGTTTAAACATTTTTAAATGAAAACCTGAAAACTAGAGAGCAGAGAGATATGAAGGATATGAAGGCTGGAGAGGATTGAGATATGAAGGAAGGAGAGAAAACGGGTGGGGCGAAACACGTGGTTGGGGGAGGGGAAGTCGTTGTATTGGGGACACACACACCCAATTACATTTTTACTGTGAGTAAACACAGATGTAATTCTGACAACTCCTCAACAAAAAAGCCTCAGCTTTCCCCTGCCATATCTGTCTCATCTTTACTCTTCCCCTGTCCCCCCTCCCACCCCAACTCCAACGTCTCACACACTCAAGCCTTCAAACGCCCTGCCCCATCCCCATATCCCATCGCCCATCGAAAGTCCTCAACATCCCTCCCCTTTACCTTCCAAATTTGCCCATTTTTTTCTCTTGCCCTCCTCCATCTCATAAAAGCAAACGGGCATTCCCACCTCAAAGCAGCGGAACATGTTACGTTTTCAGCTTTCCTGTCATGTTATCACCGACTTCGCAGAAATCTGTCGACAGTCACCTGTTCAACTCCTAATTTTGAGAAAGTAGCAAACCTGCATTACCTCTGCAGTAAAAGTGCTGCTTGAGTGAAAAGGTAATTTTCTTTATTGTAATTTTCTAACAGCTCGGTGGGTTCTCAAGGGTAATTATAAAGGGTTCCTAAATTGGCGGCAGTTCCTAAACAGGCGAACTGTCCAACCAATGAGAGGAACTCCTTTTTTGTATATATACACAAAGAATTAAGTTAAGCACCCCCCCCCCGTTTTTTTACAACCTCGCACATTACAAGTTTGTTGTCGTCATAACAGTGTAATATACCCATGATATTGCTATATTTTCTGGAGAAGTGATATTATGGTCACATAAAAACATAACAATCATGCCGTTTTCAATATTTTATTCTGAATAATTTAAGGTGAAATTTTTTGGGAATTTTAGGCATATTTTCACCTCAATTTAAGTATGGAGCTATAGGTCCATCACGGACAGTGTGGATGACGTTTATGTTTTCTAACGTACAGTCATTGTTCTGAGAAGACCTCTAGCGATCTTTGCGTCAATAACGTGTGTAGGACCCACGTGATCGGATCACTGACTCAACCCTACGTCTCATAGACCCTGTAAGCCGTCGTATGCGTTGCTGTGGCAGGTTGTTCCATTCCCAATGTAATGCACGTTCCAATTCATCCAGATTGGCTATTGGAGGGACCATCTTCGCAATTTGTCGTCCCAACATGTCCCAAACGTGCTCGAGCGGGTTCAACCTGCCACAGCAACGCATACGACGGCTTACAGGGTCTATGAGACGTAGGGTTGAGTCAGTGATCCGATCACGTGGGTCCTACACACGTTATTGACGCAAAGATCGCTAGAGGTCTTCTCAGAACAATGACTGTACGTTAGAAAACATAAACGTCATCCACACTGTCCGTGATGGACCTATAGCTCCATACTTAAATTGAGGTGAAAATATGCCTAAAATTCCCAAAAAATTTCACCTTAAATTATTCAGAATAAAATATTGAAAACGGCATGATTGTTATGTTTTTATGTGACCATAATATCACTTCTCCAGAAAATATAGCAATATCATGGGTATATTACACTGTTTTGACGACAACAAACTTGTAATGTGCGAGGTTGTAAAAAAACGGGGGGGGGGGTGCTTAACTTAATTCTTTGTGTATAGATGATCTATCATAAATGCGGAGCACTGGGAAGGTTCTTTGAACTGAATTGCTTTTTATGTTTTACCTCCATTATTCATAAATTTCCGAATGTGCTTAGTGCTGGCAGCCTTTGCACACTGCTTTTATCTCCATGTACCATGTTTATTTACAGGGCTATGTAAGAAAGTGTTTGCACTGGAGGCCACACAGGAAGCAATGCAATGGGAAAAGCAGCAGCTGGAAGAGGAGTTTGGGCAGAAAAGAGCAAAGTTCAAGGATATGTACGTGGTCAAGGAAGGTAATCGATCCCCTTGTGCTAGTTCAACAGAAAACAGACTTTTTGCAACGCAGGCCGCATTTTCCATTGAATCATCATGTAACTTTGTTTAAGAATTATCCATGGGTAGGCGCTCTAGTATTGAAAGTTTTGTGTCAATCACTGGAGCGGTTGCGGAGAAAACGAATTTAAAAGTGAACTACAACGGCACTCGGCAGAATGCATGCCTCCGCCAGGATGAGCAGTTTATGTTTTGTATTCCACTGATGGGTTGGATCTGTATCCGGACCTGAACCAGAATCTAATCGGCTTGTTCTCATCACCGAACCAACATGATCAGAGGTTAGGTGATGATAGTCAGTTTTGTTATAATCTGTGCACAAACCTTTTGAAAGGTTGTTTTGGGCCCTATCTCTCAATGGTGAAGAATCGCTTTTAAAAATCCTCGTAACTGGATCCGGATCTTCACCACAATCAAATTAATTCGTCCTTTTCGCACACCCAAACCTCTCCACCAATTTTCCTCCGAATCCATCCAAAACTTTTTCGAAATTATCCTGTTTACAGATAGACAAAGAGACAGGTGTAAAGACAAAACCTCCATCCACCTTCGGTGGCGGACGTAATAAAGGTGGAAGGGAAAAAAAGTGAGGGCCTCGGCCGACAATCCACAACATAGTCAGGGATTATTGGACGCCTGTTACTAGTTAATTTATTTAAACCATTTCTATCTATTTCAGTTTACCTTGGAATGTTTAGTGTAATTGTATCATTTTTATCACCAGACTTTTTTTGTGACTGTTGCGTTAATGTCTGTTCTCCAGGAGATTGGAGTATCTATGATCATTGGTAACGATGGACAAACAGGGAATGCTTTTGTGTGCGAGCTGAGGATGAAAAATGTTTGTTGACCTTCCATTAAAAACAACCGAGAAGGTTTCTTATCAAGCTTCAAATATCCTTGCTGTAAACCCCTGCGGTGGTGTCTGCACTGTACTGTTACAGTGCCGGGGTTTAGGTGTTACCACGCGGAGGTTCCTCGGACCCATTCCCTGACCTCTGGACCAGAGGCCACCAGCCATGAATAACTCCGCAGTCCGGCGGGTTGCTACCCAATCATGGACGCTGATTGAAACCACCAAACCGAGCAGAGTTCTCGCTCCTTTATAAACACGTTAACTTACCAGTGGTTTGGTCTTCTAAATTGGGGACTGGACGCTTTGCACTTACTTTATTATTACGTATGGCCGAACGAAACCGTAAAGTACTTACGAGCTAATCCCAGGTAATCTCGGAGCCAATCGGTGGGGCAGAACTTCCTGTCTTTCTATTCTTCCATGCTAAATCGAGCCAATCGATAGAACGGGACGTCACAAGCAGGAACCCATTTAACAGAATCAAGAAACATGTATTTACAAGCACAATAATCAGTATGCAAAGGCCCATATTCGCAGTACAGTAAATCATTCAGAACAGGCACAAAAGATCAGATCCTTTCACGTACCACTTATCCCCCTTAGACAATCGTACTTGAACAACTACACGTAGGACATGGCGCAAGTAATTTTGAGGAAATTGTGAGAAGAAGCGAGGTGTGCAGAGCAGGGCGTGTTGGCGGCCCCTGACCCACTGCGGGCACACATCGACGGATGTGTGCCAATCCTGGTACAAACTAGATGGTATTCATAGAATACTTACCCAGCGCAGTCGACTTGTTGCGAGCCAACTCTTCTGTTTTAGAACTTTTTTTTTTCTTTAATGCAATATGGCTGCCAGACCACGTGAGCGATGACATCATAAATTTATATTCTCTAAATTATTGTTGCATAGATCACGCTCAATAAATTTCAAACTGATCAGACTAAGCGTTGTCCCTGTCGAATTATGACGTCATAATTATGGCACCAATGATGTCATCGTTAACAACACCTATTCCCCATATGGAGGTCTTTACAATGAGCAATGTTTAAATTTTTTCCATGCAGCGGTTTTGGAGATATAGAGGTGCAACATTTTTGGGTTTTTCCAAGATGGCGCCTGTACCACATGACCTATGACGTCATGTTTATCATTAAAATATTGCACAGGAGGAGGTGCTCCTATGGTGAAAATTTCGTGTGCATCGAACCAACAGTTGCAGAGGAAAAGTTTTTGTCCATACTGATCAGATCAAGCGTTGTACTTGTCGAATTATGACGTCATAATATAGGGACCGTTGACATCATCATTAGCATATCGTATTACCCATGGGGAGTTAATTTTAATTTAAAATATGCAGACACGCTTGTACGCAACCGATCGCCTAACCCTGTTTTTCAATTCGCGAGCGCAGGGTAATAACAAAACAAGAATTGGAGGCAATTAATTACGCTCAGGTAATGGGACCTTCTCAAAAACATTGCCTCAAAACAGGGAACCATGATTGTCATGGGGCCCGCAGGGCTAACCCCCGCTTTAGCGGGGGAAAATGGCCTTAAAACGATCATTCATTTCATTCAATGGGACCTTCTCAAATATCCTTCGCATTGGACTGAGTCACCCAAATGAACCCCAGACCCATCGTGATCCCGTTCCATTGTGATTTGGATGTTAGTGCACAATTTGGATGGAGAGAGGATTTATCATCGTCGGCACTAATTATGGATGCGTTTGAGGTTTTCTCCAAATGTGATGCAATGCTTCCACGTGCATTTGTCATCACTACATGCCAACCCCTTCACACACATAGTTTTTCACACGATTCTCGCTTTGCTGATACTTGTTAAAACTGAATATTAAATATTTCTTTCTTTATTTGTGTGCACTCTAGCGGAGCTTTTGAAAAGCCAGATGGAACTCCAGAGTACCTGTGACCATGTGTTGATCCTGGAATCGCAGCTGATAGAAGCACGTGCTGAGCTGGAGGACATCAAGGCCGTGGCCACAGTGACTGAGAGCACAAAACAGGAGACCATGGATGAAATCCGACGCCAGTGGCAGGAGGAGATTGCCTCACTTCAGGCGGCTATGAAGGGTCCGTTGGCATTCCCTTTCTTGTGCAGTCATTTCTTGCTGCTTGTTTTATCCATTAGAAATGAAGGAAGCAAACATGATGTTGTTCAGATGTCAACAATTAGCTTAAGGGGTTGTGGACAAATTACTTATGGATGGTTAAAATTGAGAATATAATTTATTTGGGAAAATAAAAAAAGGTGTGATTGGGAGAAAATGAAAGGGGTGGGGAATTATGGAGCATGTGGAGGAAGAGGTTTGAGAATAAAACAAAGGAAGGTGGGAGGATATATACATGCCATGCTGGACGTGACTTTGAGGGAGTAAACTTTATGCAAGGATCCTTCTTACTGGTGCGCGTCTGACAGGGGCAAATGCACCAGGAAAATGGGCGAAGGTCCACCCACCACACAAACCAAAGAAACAACTGTCTGGGGAGTCCCCCCCTCCCTCCAACCCCTCTGGGGGCACACATACCAAAACCACAACACCATGTACTGAGTATGTAGCTCAGTATTGCTTCTTATTTAAATTTTCAGCAACTGCCTCTTTGTCCGTCAAACCCTAACTGCTTGTCAACAGTTTCAATAGAAATCCATATCTAACGGTCCACTGAAACCTTCAGATAGGCTTAAACATGTTTAAAGAAGGCTGAAATGTGGAAAAATGACATTTTGGGTGGAATCAGATTCCAGTGATTTTCACAAGTTTCCGCTTCTAGGATTCCTTAACATCATACATAATGTGATTGAGGACATATTCGGGAGTATAAAACAGCAGAGATACTTTTTGTTGCAGTTTGTTCAGGGTTGATCAAAGATTATTTTTTTTAAATGCCGGTACAATAATCCAGTCATAGAAATTTCACATCGGGATGATGATTGGTATGACGTTTCAGACATGTGAAAGACCCAGGTTTCCATACTCTAATTTTGCTTCCAGAGACCTTGCGGGATTATGAGATGCAGTTTCGGAACAAGTTGGAGGCCGATCGAGGGCGTCACGAGTGTGAAATGGAGGAACTGAGGAGGCGACTCGCCGAGAATGGGCTCGAGGGAAATTTGGAGGTCGACATGAGAAAGGTCTCACCACACAAACGCATGAAAACTTCAATCCGTGAGCTACTTCTCCCCTCCAGTCTCCCTTCTTTACATGCCCCCTCTATGTGGTTGCACCTACTAGGCCCAGGAAGATGCTGAAAAACTGAGATCTGTGGTCATGCCCATGGAACAGGAAATCAGCAACTTAAAAGGTCGCCTGGCTACCGCCCAGGAGCACGTACAGCAGCTGGAAGAGGCACGAGCGGTGGTTAAGGGGAGCGGATCGTTGGGGGTTTGATGATACGTGGGTGGTGGAAGGTTTATTTGGTACAGTTTTGTCACTTGGTGATTTATCAATGTTGCAAGCACTCTACTGAACCACTATGGTCTGTGAATAAATGGCTTTCGTATTTGGGATCGTGGCACCTTATGAACAATTATTGGTAATGGCTTTGCATGTGTTTGTGGTTGGCAGGTTGCAGGATCTGCAGCTGAAGATGCAGAATGTGAGGATGAGGTTGAAAACAAGGTAATCCTTAAGTTTGGTTGTTTATCCGTTTTTTTCTCATTGTCGCGTATTCATGTCCAAGCAGCATTGCTGTCATGCGTGCCGGTGTAATAATCCCGTAGGTTTCACATTATGTCGATCAACGTTATTTGTTATAAGCAAATGTGTGTTATTAATTAATGGATGTAATCGACTGGGATGTCGGATGTAGTATGCCAAGTACCGTGGGAAGTGAGGAGAAGCTGACGTTTTGGAGGTTCAAAGGGATTAATGCTCAGAACATCGGCTTCTCATTGCTTCCCACAGCGGTTAGCATACCTCGATCGACTTCCTGTTGATTTCATCCATCGTCATACCTGTCCGCCGATGAAAATCGACACTAGCCTTCGCCCGCAAGACTAGTTCTTCATTTTACTATTGTATACTTTTACAAGTCACTGAAATGAAACTTGCGTGTTTAACTCTTTTATAAAGTTTAACTTTTGTTATTCCCATTGCAGGTGAAAGAACTTAATAAGTACTTGGATACCGAGAAGGCATGCCGTACGGATCTTGAGATGTTTGTCGCGGTTCTCAATACCCAGAAGGCCGTTCTGCAGGAAGATGCCGAAAGACTTCGTCGAGAACTACATGAGGGTGAGCTGTTCCATGACCGCCGAGGATGAAGTGACTCCATGTTTTTGGGGGGGTTTTTTTATTCTTCTTCTCTCGTTAAAGTTTTTGCGGTATATTTTGGGAATCTCTCGAAGCAAAGTTTTTGCCGTCAGTTTTCACCGACCCTCCTCTTACACGTGACGTTGCTGCCCTCGCAGTGTGCAGGCTCCTGGAGCACGAGAAGCAGAAACATGGGCAGCTGCAACAAACGTGGCGTCGAGCTAACGACCAGTTCCTGGAGAACCAGCGGCTGGTGGTTCAGGATTTGAACCGGCTGCGTTCCGTACTTACAGCCTCACAGCTGCGGCAGCTCGAACAGATGTGGCGCCGTGAGCAGGTGTGTGTGTGCTCGTATCGCTTGTGGAGTGAGTACTAGTGGCGTAAGCCATTGGGACATGAGAGTATTGTGAGATGCCAGAGAAAAGTACCGCAACAAAGAAGTAGTGGATGCAAGAATGGTGAACAAAGAATGTTATTGTTACCTCCGCCACCGATGTTAGATTGAGGTTATGTTTTCCCGTCTGTCTGTTTGTTACTCGAGAAAATCAAAGATTTTCAAGTATATTGGTTGCTCTTGTTCTTTATTCTGTCTGTTTGTCTGTCTGTATGTCTGTCTGTACGTCAGTCGCCTACAGATCACAATTTTCAACCCATCTTCACGAAACTTCACCAAATGGTAGAGTTGGTCATAAGCAAGAAGCCTATTGTTTTTGGGGTCAAAAGGTCTAAAGGTCAACCTAGGCCAAAGGTCACCAACTTTGGCAAATTTCTAAAATCCTCAATTTTCATCCGATTGCCTTGAAATTTGAAGAGGACTTGCATAGCTGGTCACTGAATTCAACCACCAATTATATTTTAGGTCAACATAGGCCAAAACGTCAACATTGGCCAAATTTCTAAAATCACCAATTTTCATCCGATTGACTTGAAATTTGAAGAGGACTTGCATATCTGGTCACTGAATTCAACCACCAATTATATTTTAGGTCAACCTAGGCCAACAACTTATTTTAGGGATTTCGCAAGTATCGTGCTGTGCACGACATATTTCTTGTTACTTGCCGGAAAATATTCCGGCAAGTATGTTGATCTGTTCATTTGTTTGTCTGTCTGTCTGTCTGTTTGTCTGTTTGTCTGTCTGTCTGCTTGCAGCACTACTTCTACACCGTTGCACGTAGAATCGCCAAACTTTGCACACGTATTTGTCTTGCCCTGGAATAGACTCTGCCCAATTTATGACGTCATCGGTCACGTGGTTCGGCCGCCATCTTGGAAAAACCGAAAAACTTTGCACCTCTATATCTCAGAAAGTACTGAACAGACAAAATTGAGACATGGCTCATTGTAAAGAACTCTCCATGGGGAATAAGATATGTTAATGATGTCGTCATCAGTCACGTGGTTCGGCCGCCATCTTGGAAAAACCGAAAAATTTGCACCTCCATATCTCCGAAAGTGCTGAATAGAAAAAATTGAGACATGGCTCATTGCAAAGAACTTTCCATGCGGAATAAAATATGTTAATGATGACGTCATATGTCACGTGGTTCGGCCGCCATCTTGGAAAAACGGAAAAACTTTGCACCTCCATATCTCCGAAAGTGCTGAATAGAAAAAATTGAGACATGGCTCATTGTAAAGAACTTTCCATGGGGAATAAAATATATTAATAATGACGTCATAGGTCACGTGGTTCGGCCGCCATCTTGGAAAAACCGAAAAACCTAGCACCTCCATATCTCCGAAAGTGCTGAATAGAAAAAATTGAGACATGGCTCATTGTAAAGAACTCTCCATGGGGAATAAAATATGTTAATGATGACGTCATCGGTCACGTGGTTCAGCCGCCATATTTGTCCTAAATGGCCGATAAAAAAGTAAACTGGCAAGTCCTCGGTCTCTGACCGATTTTCTGTCTGTCTGTCTCTGTCTGTTTGTCTGTCTGTTCGCAGTACTACGTCTACACCGTTGCACGTAGAATCGCCAAACTTTACACACATATTTGTTTTGCCCTGGAATAGACTGTGCCCAATTGATGACGTCATCGGTCACGTGATTCGGCCACCATATTTGTCCGAAATGGCCGATAAAAAAGTAAATTCCGGCAAGTCCTCGGTCTCTGACCGATTTTTAATTACTTGCCGGAAAAATTTTTCCGGCAAGTATGTTGATCTGTTCGTTTGTTACTTGCCGGAAAAGATTCCGGCAAGTATGTTGATCTGTTCGTTTGTTACTTGCCGGAAAAGATTCCGGCAAGTATGTTGATCTGTTCGTTTGTTTGTCTGTTTGTCTGTTTGTCTGTTTGTCTGTTTGCAGCACTGCGTCTACACCGTTGCACGTAGAATCGCCAAACTTAGCACACATATTGGTCTTGCCCTCTAATATACTGTGCCCAAATGATGACGTCATCGGTCACGTGGTTCGGCCGCCATCTTGGAAAAACCGAAAAAATTTGCACCTCGATATCTCAAAGTGCTGAACAGAAAAAATTGAGACATGGCTCATTGTGAAGAACTCTCCATGGGGAATAAAAGATGTTAATGATGACGTCATCAGTCGCGTGGTTCGGCCGCCATCTTGGAAAAACCGAAAAAATTTGCACCTCCATATTTCCAAAAGTACTGAACCAAAAAAATTGAGACATGGCTCATTGTAAAGAACTCTCCATGGGGAATCAAATATGTTAATGATGACGTCATCAGTCACGTGGTTCGGCCGCCATCTTGGAAAAACTTTGCACCTCTATATCTCCGAAAGTGCTGAACAGAAAAAATTGAGACATGGCTCATTGTAAAGAACTCTCCATGGGGAATAAAATATGTAAATGATGATGTCATATGTCACGTGGTTCGGCCGCCATCTTGGAAAAACGGCAAAAAATTTGCACCACTATATCTCCAAAAGTGCTGAACAGAAAAAATTGAGACATGGCTCATTGTAAAGAACTCTCCATGGGGAATAAAATTTGTTAATGATGACGTCATATGTCACGTGGTTCGGCCGCCATCTTGGAAAAACCGAAAAACCTAACACCTCCATATCTCTGAAAGTGCTGAATAGAAAAAATTGAGACATGACTCATTGTAAAGAACTCTCCATGGGGAATACAATATGTTAATAATGACGTCATCGGTCACGTGGTTTAGCCGCCATCTTGGAAAAACCTAGCACCTCCATATCTCCGAAAGTGCTGAATAGAAAAAATTGAGACATGGCTCATTGTAATGAACTCTCCATGGGGAATAAAATATGTTAATAATGACGTCATCGGTCACGTGGGTTAGCCGCCATATTGGAAAAACCTAGCACCTCCATATCTCCGAAAGTGCTGAATAGAAAAAATTGAGACATGACTCATTGTAAAGAACTCTCCATGGGGAATAATATATGTTAATGATGACGTCATCGGTCACATGGTTCGGCCGCCATATTTGGCCTAAATGGCCGATAAAAAAGTACATTCCGGCAAGTCCTCGGTCTCTGACCGATTTTTCATTTGTCTGTTTGTCTGTTTGTCTGTCTGTTTGTCTGTCTGTCTGTCTGTTTGCAGCACTGCGTCTACACCGTTGCACGTAGAATCGCCAAACTTTGCACAAATATTGGTCTTGCCCTGGAATAGACTGTGCCCAATTGATGACGTCATCGGTGACGTGGTTCGGCCGCCATCTTGGAAAAACCGAAAAACTTTGCTCCTCAACATCTCCGAAAGTGCTGAATTGAAAAAATTGAGACATGGCTCATTGTAAAGACCTCTCCATGGGGAATAAAACATGTTAATGATGACGTCATCAGTCACGTGGTTCTGCCGCCATCTTGGAAAATCCGAAAAACCTTGCACCTCCATATCTCCAAAAGTGCTGAACAGAAAAAATTGAGACATGGCTCATTGTAAAGAACTCTCCATGTGGAATAAAATATGTTAATGATGACGTCATCGGTCACGTGGTTCGGCCGCCATCTTGGAAAAACCGAAAACTTTGCTCCTCAACATCTCCGAAAGTGCTGAATTGAAAAAATTGAGACGGCTCATTGTAAAGAACTCTCCATGGGGAATAAAATATGTTAATGATGACGTCATATGTCACGTGTTCGGCCGCCATCTTGGAAAAACGGCAAAATTTTGCTCCACTATATCTCCAAAAGTGCTGAACAGAAAAAATTGAGACATGGCTCATTGTAAAGACCTCTCCATGGGGAATAAAACATGTTAATGATGACGTCATCGGTCACGTGGTGCGGCCGCCATCTTGGAAAAACGGAAAAATTTTGCACCTCCATATCTCCGAAAGTGCTGAATAGAAAAAATTGAGACATGGCTCATTGGAAAGAACTCTCCAGGGGGAATAAAATATGTTAATGATGACGTCATCAGTCACGTGGTTCTGCCGCCATCTTGGAAAATCCGAAAAACCTTGCACCTCCATATCTCCGAAAGTGCTGAATAGAAAAAATTGAGACATGGCTCATTGGAAAGAAATCTCCATGGGGAATAAAATATGTTAATGATGACATCATCGGTCACATGGTTCGGCCGCCATCTTGGAAAAACTTTGCACCTCGATATCTCCGAAAGTGCTGAACAGAAAAAATTGAGACATGGCTCATTTTAAAGAACTCTCCATGGGGAATAAAATATGTAAATGATGACGTCATCGGTCACGTGGTTCGGCCGCCATATTTGTCCTAAATGGCCGATTAAAAAAGTACATTCCGGCAAGTCCTCGGTCTCTGACTGATTTTTCATTTGTTACTTGCCGGAAAAGATTCCGGCAAGTATGTTGATCTGTTCGTTTGGCTGTCTGTCTGTTTGCAGTACTACGTCTACACCGTTGCACATAGAATCGCCAAACTTTGCGAACGTATTTGTCTTGCCCTCTAATATACTGTGCCCAAATGATGACGTCATCGGTCACGTGGTTCGGCCGCCATCTTGGAAAAACCGAAAAACATCGCACCTCTATATCTCCGAAAGTGCTGAACAGAAAAAATTGAGACATGGCTCATTGCAAAGAACTCTCCATGGGGAATAAAATATGTTAATGATGACGTCATCGGTCACGTGGTTCGGCCGCCATCTTGGAAAAACCGAAAAACTTTGCACCTCCACATCTCCGAAAGTGCCAAGTAGAAAAAATTGAGACATGGCTCATTGTAAAGAACTCTCCTTGGGGAATAAAATATGTTGATGATGACGTCATCGTTCACGTGTTTCGGCCGCCATATTTGTCCTAAATGGCCGATAAAAAAGTACATTCCGGCAAGTCCTCGGTCTCTGACCGATTTTTCATTTGTTTGTTTGCTTGACTGTGAGCAGGATATCTCAAAAAGTTGTGGACGGCATTGGACGAAATTTGGTGGAGATGTTAGGTGTTTGACAAGGACAAAATGATTACATTTTGGTGAAGCTCCAAATCTGGATCCGGATATGAGAATTATTTTAAAAATTTAAGTGATTCTTCACCATTGAGAGATGAGGCCAAAAATGATATTAAGCAAGATGTATTAAAAGGTTATGGACGAGTTATAACAAAACTAGGTGGATGGAGGATGAGTTGGTTTGGTAACGAGAATAAGCCGATTAGATATTGGTTCAGGTCCGGATCCAGATCTGGCCTATCAGTGGGATACACAACGTAAACTGTTCAGCCTAGCGGAGGTGTGCCCTCTACCGAGTGCAGTTCTAGTCACATAATGTAATGGTTTTTTGAAGATTGCTTAGTGATTCTCTGTGGCCCAAATTCTGGTGACCTGGCTGTTCATATCGCCGGACATGTGGAACCATGCCTCATGCGTAAACAAGGCGCAGGCAAAAACCTGATCCCCTCTCCCTCTGGAATTTTGGAGCCATTGACAGAGGTCCACCGACTTTTCAGTGTCAATGAGTGCAAGTTCATGAAGACCAGGCACTCCATAGGGAAGGAACTTCATTTTATTCCGTGCAGCTCTGCATGTAGAGGTCGGTGAGTCGTACTTGTGATGAGCTTCTGAGCGATTTCCTTGCGGTTCTTTGCAAACAATTGCCAATATCCTGCAATACCACATCTGTCACAACCTTCAGCCAACCACTTACAGACTTGTCTGCAATGCTACCGGTTTCTCGAAACTTTTCAATCATTGCTTTCACACAATTTCGATGAGGCAGTCGTCCTTTGCCAAATTTCTCCTGAAACAAATCCTGCCCCTCAGTAATGTACTTCCCATCGTAGCGAAGAACACGCTGCACCGAAAACACACTTTCCTCCAATTTTAGGATCTTTCTTCATGGGTTGCCTTCGGAATAAACCATTAATATCTGACAAGTCGAAGTGAGTTGTCTCTCATCAGGTGGGTATCTCAGGTGAGTCAATGATACCTGCAAGTAAACGAGCATACATTTAAATTTTAAGATCAACAAACACATGAAACATTTAAGTGTTCGGTTTACTTTTGAAACACCCTGTATATGCACCCTTCCAAGGAAATTAGATGCAGGAGACCTTTAGGCCCATTGAAGCTCATGCAATGGTTGCCAACCTATGCTTGTTTGTCCTTGCTCTATCCTTTTTTAAATGTTGAGCATCAAGCAAGGAAGCGGCACGTACCAAGCAGGTACCCAAAGCGGCACGTACTAAGCGTGTACCCAAAGCGGCACGTACCAAGCAGGTACCCAAAGCGGCACATACCAAGCGTGTACCCAAAGTGGCACGTACCAAGCAGGTACCCAAAGCGGCACGTACCAAGCAGGTACCCAAAGCGGCACGTACCAAGCAGGTACCCAAAGCGGCACGTACCAAGCAGGTACCCAAAGCGGCACGTACTAAGCGTGTACCCAAAGCGGCACGTACTAAGCGTGTACCCAAAGCGGCACGTACCAAGCAGGTACCCAAAGCGGCACATACCAAGCGTGTACCCAAAGCGGCACGTACCAAGCAGGTACCCAAAGCGGCACGTACCAAGCAGGTACCCAAAGCGGCACGTACCAAGCGTGTACCCAAAGCGGCACGTACTAAGCGTGTACCCAAAGCGGCACGTACTAAGCGTGTACCCAAAGCGGCACGTACCAAGCGTGTACCCAAAGCGGCACGTACCAAGCAGGTACCCAAAGCGGCACATACCAAGCGTGTACCCAAAGTGGCACGTACCAAGCAGGTACCCAAAGTGGCACGTACCAAGCAGGTACCCAAAGCGGCACGTACCAAGCAGGTACCCAAAGCGGCACGTACCAAGCGTGTACCCAAAGCGGCACGTACCAAGCAGGTACCCAAAGCGGCACGTACCAAGCAGGTACCCAAAGCGGCATGTACCAAGCAGGTACCCAAAGTGGCACGTACCAAGCGTGTACCCAAAGTGGCACGTACCAAGCAGGTACCCAAAGCGGCACGTACCAAGCAGGTACCCAAAGCGGCACGTACCAAGCGTGTACCCAGACACAGAGGACGCTCTAAACATTGCAGCACCGTGTCTGGTAACAATGGGATTTTATTTATGGTAACAATGGGATTATCACATCAAGACAAGTATATTGATTAATGTAATGGAGCGTGTGTGGGTGGTGGGACAGACATGATGGACCAAGTGTCGGGCATTCGTTCTCATGATGGCTCCTGTTGTATTATCCTTGTGAGGCCCAGGCGATTCTAAGGAATGGAACTTTCATTATAATCTGTTTGGGATTGACAACACAAAGGAACCTCCTGTTTTATTGTCTTGCAGCATCTCAAATACCGTCCCCATTGGCGGTTTCCCTTCAAACTCGCACGTTTGTTTCGATGATTATGATTCCAGGAGGGAGACATTAAGTGTTTTCGTCCAACCGCTGAAGGTTTAATTAGACAGTTGTAAATATTGTTTCTGTAGATTTCCTTTCACATTGACCAAGGCACTCAAAGCCCAAATACAAAGTCAAATATGATTCGCCTCCCACCCTCCATCCCTCAATATCACTGTTTGAGCTTCTCATTGGCCGATTGTATGAGAGCAGAGAAAATGCTGGAATCCTGAACGACACCTGGAATTAGGTGAATAGATTCAGACGTTGTGGTGCTGCACGTTTTGAGTAGTCTCCTTGGTAACATTTTCTCAATTCTCTTAGTGATTTAAAAGCATTTGGAGCCTGTTATGATTTATTTAAAAGCGGTGTTATTTTCTTTTATTTATTTATTTTTCTTGCAAAATCGAGCCTTGTGGAAGAGTGAGTGGGCACAAGGGGAATGGGAAGGGGAATGATGACCCGGAAAAGAGGAAGCAGAGGAAACGCAGCAACAAGCCTGAATGGGGTTCACAGGAGCACGTGGCCCAGACAAGAACATGGACACCGAGTAGCAATACGTGCACGCACGCATGACGAGACGCACAAACACGTTACTAAACTAGAAAGAGCAATCGGAGATTGCAGACCCTCGCCAGGACGTGTTCTCGGTGGTTTTTAAGGCTTTTGTGTCAAAACAAATATGGCGGCCGAACCACGTGACCGATGACGTCATCATTATTATTTTTTCTCCACCAATTTATCCCTAAATGACGCTCAATAAATTTCATCTTGATCGGATGAAGTTTTGTACTTGTCGCATTATGATGTCATAATGGAGGCACTTATTTACATCGTCATTATCATTTCCCATGGAGAGTTCTTTACAATGAGCCATGTCTCATTTTTTTTTTCTATGCAGCGCTTTCGGAGATGTAAAGGTGCAAAGTTTTTGGGTTTTTCCAATATGGCGCCCATACCACGTGACCTATGACGTCATAATTGTCATTAAAAAATTATACAGATGGAGTTGCACCTATGGTGAAAATTTCCTGTCAATCGGACCAACGGTTGCAGAGAAAATCATATTTGTTCTGTGCGAACAAACAAAGACAGACAGACAAACAAATGAAAAATCAGCCGGAGACCCGAGGACTTGCCGGAATGTACTTTTTTAAAATCGGCCATTTTGGATCATGCACACACACGTGACATGATTCATGATTTTGGATCAAAATGGCGGGAAATCTATACATGTATAATTGTATATACGCAAAGCAATGGGAGGTAACTGAGTAAGTGTATGCATATCTCTTGTCCTTTCTGAGTTATAGTGGTTTGAAATATATTTTCAATGAAAACTTGGCCCCCTGACCTTTAACCCCAAAAAATAAATAAAACTAAGCATTTTTGACCATTTTATGCCACATGTTATTTTTCGGGAATTGAATAATGAACATGTTGGTGTTGGTTATAAGGGAATCGGATAATGTTTGCCAGAGTTATTAGTAAAAAAAAAAATTTGGACCTTGAGATTGACCTTTCAAGATCACTCAAGGTCAAAGGTCATGATGCGAAATGAAATGTCATATCTGATTTCCTATATGTCAGTAACTAAGTGTATGCATATCTCTTGTACTTTTAGAGTTACAGTGGTTTGAAATATATTTTAAATGAAAACTCGACCCCCCTGATTTCACGTTTTGGGTGACCTTGAGCTTGACCTTGGGCCGAGAGAGTTAAAAATTTATTCTATTCCGAATCTATTCCGGCAAGTGACAAATAAAAAATCACTCATAGAGCGACACTTTGCAAAACAGAACAAAGTAGAATGGCACTCAGTGGAGCATCCTTTTGACCTCAAAAAAATTAGTGGTTGAATTATGTGACCTGATATGCAAATCGCCTTCAAAGTTAAAGTTAATTGGATGAAAATTGACAATCTTAGAAATCTGGCCTATGTTGACCTTTTGGCCTATGTTGACCTCAAAAATAGTTGGTGGTTGGTTTCAGTAAACTGATGAGAAAATCCTATTCAAATTTCAAGTCAATCGGATGAAAATTGAGGATTTTAGAAATTTGTAAAGAGTGGTTGACCTTTGGCCTATGTTGACCTTTTGACCTATGTTGACCTCAAAATAGTTGTTGGTCGAATTCAGTTAACTGATATGTAAATCCCCTTCAATTTCAAGCCAATCGGATGAAAATTGAGGATTTTAGAATTCTGGCCTATGTTGACCTTTTGGCCGATGTTGACTTTAAAAATAGTTGGGGGTTGAATTCAGTGACCAGATATGCAAATCCTCTTAAAATTGCAAGTCAATCGAATGAAAATTGACAATTTTAGAAATACGGCCATGTTGACCTTTTGGCCGATGTTGACCTCAAAAATAGTTAGCGGTTGGTTTCAGCTAATGTTGAGGATGTCTAATCAGGATGCTAGGTGCTGTGCTAATGTTGAGGATGTGTAATTGGGATGCTATGTGCTGTGCTAATGTTGAGGATGTCGAATCAGGATGCTATGTGCTGTGCTAATGTTGAGGATGTGTAATCAGGATGCTATGTGCTGTGCTAATGTTGAGGATGTCGAATCAGGATGCTAGGTGCTGTGCTAATGTTGAGGATGTCTAATCAGGATGCTATGTGCTGTGCTAATGTTGAGGATGTGTAATTGGGATGCTATGTGCTGTGCTAATGTTGAGGATGTCTAATCAGGATGCTCGGTGCTGTGCTAATGTTGAGGATGTCGAATCAGGATGCTAGGTGCTGTGCTAATGTTGAGGATGTCTAATCAGGATGCTATGTGCTGTGCTAATGTTGAGGATGTGTAATTGGGATGCTATGTGCTGTGCTAATGTTGAGGATGTGTAATTGGGATGCTATGTGCTGTGCTAATGTTGAGGATGTCGAATCAGGATGCTATGTGCTGTGCTAATGTTGAGGATGTGTAATCAGGATGCTATGTGCTGTGCTAATGTTGAGGATGTCGAATCAGGATGCTATGTGCTGTGCTAATGTTGAGGATGTGTAATTGGGATGCTATGTGCTGTGCTAATGTTGAGGATGTCGAATCAGGATGCTATGTGCTGTGCTAATGTTGAGGATGTCTAATCAGGATGCTCGGTGCTGTGCTAATGTTGAGGATGTGTAATCAGGATGCTATGTGCTGTGCTAATGTTGAGGATGTGTAATTGGGATGCTATGTGCTGTGCTAATGTTGAGGATGTCTAATCAGGATGCTATGTGCTGTGCTAATGTTGAGGATGTCTAATCAGGATGCTATGTGCTGTGCTAATGTTGAGGATGTGTAATCGGGATGCGATGTGCTGTGCTAATGTTGAGGATGTCTAATCAGGATGCTATGTGCTGTGCTAATGTTGAGGATGTGTAATCAGGATGTTATGTGCTGTGCTAATGTTGAGGATGTCTAATCAGGATGCTATGTGCTGTGCTAATGTTGAGGATGTCGAATTAGGATGCTATGTGCTGTGCTAATGTTGAGGATGTGTAATCAGGATGCTATATGCTGTGCTATTGTTGAGGACATGTAATCAGGATGTCACGTGCTGTGCTAATGTTGAGGATGTGCAAGCTGATTGCTATATGCTGTGCTAATGTTGAGGATGTGCAAGCTGATTGCTATATGCTGTGCTAATGTTGAGGATGTGCAAGCTGATTGTGCTATATGCTGTGCTAATGTTGAGGATGTGCAAGCTGATTGCTATATGCTGTGCTAATGTTGAGGATGTGTAATCAGGATGTCATGTGCTGTGCTAATGTTGAGGATGTGTAATCAGGATGCTAGGTGCTGTGCTAATGTTGAGGATGTCTAATCAGGATGCTAGGTGCTGTGCTAATGTTGAGGATGTGTAATCAGGATGTCATGTGCTGTGCTAATGTTGAGGATGTCTAATCAGGATGCTATGTGCTGTGCTAATGTTGAGGATGTGTAATCAGGATGTTATATGCTGTGCTATTGTTGAGGACATGTAATCAGGATGTCATGTGCTGTGCTAATGTTGAGGATGTGTAATCAGGATGCTATGTGCTGTGCTAATGTTGAGGATGTGTAATCAGGACGTCATGTGCTGTGCTAATGTTGGGGATGTGTAATCAGGATGCTAGGTGCTGTGCTAATGTTGAGGATGTGTAATCAGGATGCTAGGTGCTGTGCTAATGTTGAGGATGTGTAATCAGGATGCTAGGTGCTGTGCTAATGTTGAGGATGTGTAATCAGGATGCTAGGTGCTGTGCTAATGTTGAGGATGTGTAATCAGGATGCTAGGTGCTGTGCTAATGTTGAGGATGTGCAAGCTGATTGCGATATGCTGTGCTAATGTTGAGGATGTGTAATCAGGATGTCATGTGCTGTGCTAATGTTGAGGATGTGTAATCAGGATGTCATGTGCTGTGCTAATGTTGAGAATGTGTAATCAGGATGCTCGGTGCTGTGCTAATGTTGAGGATGTCTAATCAGGATGCTCGGTGCTGTGCTAATGTTGAGGATGTCGAATCAGGATGCTAGGTGCTGTGCTAATGTTGAGGATGTCTAATCAGGATGCTATGTGCTGTGCTAATGTTGAGGATGTGTAATTGGGATGCTATGTGCTGTGCTAATGTTGAGGATGTGTAATTGGGATGCTATGTGCTGTGCTAATGTTGAGGATGTCGAATCAGGATGCTATGTGCTGTGCTAATGTTGAGGATGTGTAATCAGGATGCTATGTGCTGTGCTAATGTTGAGGATGTCGAATCAGGGTGCTATGTGCTGTGCTAATGTTGAGGATGTGTAATTGGGATGCTATGTGCTGTGCTAATGTTGAGGATGTCGAATCAGGATGCTATGTGCTGTGCTAATGTTGAGGATGTCTAATCAGGATGCTCGGTGCTGTGCTAATGTTGAGGATGTGTAATCAGGATGCTATGTGCTGTGCTAATGTTGAGGATGTGTAATTGGGATGCTATGTGCTGTGCTAATGTTGAGGATGTCTAATCAGGATGCTATGTGCTGTGCTAATGTTGAGGATGTCTAATCAGGATGCTATGTGCTGTGCTAATGTTGAAGATGTGTAATCGGGATGCTATGTGCTGTGCTAATGTTGAGGATGTCTAATCAGGATGCTATGTGCTGTGCTAATGTTGAGGATGTGTAATTGGGATGCTATGTGCTGTGCTAATGTTGAGGATGTGTAATCAGGATGCTATGTGCTGTGCTAATGTTGAGGATGTGTAATCGGGATGCTATGTGCTGTGCTAATGTTGAGGATGTCTAATCAGGATGCTATGTGCTGTGCTAATGTTGAGGATGTGTAATCGGGATGCTATGTGCTGTGCTAATGTTGAGGATGTCTAATCAGGATGCTATGTGCTGTGCTAATGTTGAGGATGTGTAATCAGGATGTCATGTGCTGTGCTAATGTTGAGTATGTGTAATCAGGATGCTATATGCTGTGCTATTGTTGAGGACGTGTAATCAGGATGTCATGTGCTGTGCTAATGTTGAGTATGTGTAATCAGGATGTTATGTGCTGTGCTAATGTTGAGGATGTCTAATCAGGATGCTATGTGCTGTGCTAATGTTGAGGATGTCGAATCAGGATGCTATGTGCTGTGCTAATGTTGAGGATGTGTAATCAGGATGCTATATACTGTGCTATTGTTGAGGACATGTAATCAGGATGTCACGTGCTGTGCTAATGTTGAGGATGTGCAAGCTGATTGCTATATGCTGTGCTAATGTTGAGGATGTGCAAGCTGATTGCTATATGCTGTGCTAATGTTGAGGATGTGCAAGCTGATTGCTATATGCTGTGCTAATGTTGAGTATGTGCAAGCTGATTGCTATATGCTGTGCTAATGTTGAGGATGTGCAAGCTGATTGCTATATGCTGTGCTAATGTTGAGGATGTGTAATCAGGATGTCATGTGCTGTGCTAATGTTGAGGATGTGTAATCAGGATGCTAGGTGCTGTGCTAATGTTGAGGATGTCTAATCAGGATGCTAGGTGCTGTGCTAATGTTGAGGATGTGTAATCAGGATGTCATGTGCTGTGCTAATGTTGAGGATGTCTAATCAGGATGCTATGTGCTGTGCTAATGTTGAGGATGTGTAATCAGGATGCTATATGCTGTGCTATTGTTGAGGACATGTAATCAGGATGTCATGTGCTGTGCTAATGTTGAGGATGTGTAATCAGGATGCTATGTGCTGTGCTAATGTTGAGGATGTGCAAGCTGATTGCTATATGCTGTGCTAATGTTGAGGATGTGTAATCAGGATGTCATGTGCTGTGCTGATGTTGAGGATGTGTAATCAGGATGTCATGTGCTGTGCTAATGTTGGGGATGTGTAATCAGGATGCTAGGTGCTGTGCTAATGTTGAGGATGTGTAATCAGGATGCTAGGTGCTGTGCTAATGTTGAGGATGTGTAATCAGGATGCTAGGTGCTGTGCTAATGTTGAGGATGTGTAATCAGGATGCTAGGTGCTGTGCTAATGTTGAGGATGTGCAAGCTGATTGCTATATGCTGTGCTAATGTTGAGGATGTGTAATCAGGATGTCATGTGCTGTGCTAATGTTGAGGATGTGTAATCAGGATGTCATGTGCTGTGCTAATGTTGAGAATGTGTAATCAGGATGCTCGGTGCTGTGCTAATGTTGAGGATGTCTAATCAGGATGCTATGTGCTGTGCTAATGTTGAGGATGTCTAATCAGATGCGAGGTGCTGTGCTAATGTTGAGGATGTCTAATCAGGATGCTATGTGCTGTGCTAATGTTGAGAATGTGTAATCAGGATGCTTTGTGCTGTGCTAATGTTGAGGATGTCTAATCAGGATGCTATGTGCTGTGCTAATGTTGAGGATGTCTAATCAGGATGCTATGTGCTGTGCTAATGTTGAGGATGTCTAATCAGATGCGAGGTGCTGTGCTAATGTTGAGGATGTCTAATCAGGATGCTATGTGCTGTGCTAATGTTGAGGATGTCTAATCAGGATGCTTTGTGCTGTGCTAATGTTGAGGATGTGCAAGCTGATTGCTATATGCTGTGCTAATGTTGAGGATGTGTAATCAGGATGTCATGTGCTGTGCTAATGTTGAGGATGTCTAATCAGGATGCTATGTGCTGTGCTAATGTTGAGGATGTCTAATAAGGATGCCATGTGCTGTGCTAATGTTGAGGATGTCTAATCAGGATGCTATGTGCTGTGCTAATGTTGAGGATGTCTAATCAGGATGCTATGTGCTGTGCTAATGTTGAGGATGTGTAATCAGGATGCTATGTGCTGTGCTAATGTTGAGGATGTCTAATCAGGATGCTATGTGCTGTGCTAATGTTGAGGATGTCTAATCAGGATGCTATGTGCTGTGCTAATGTTGAGGATGTCTAATCAGGATGCCATGTGCTGTGCTAATGTTGAGGATGTCTAATCAGGATGCCATGTGCTGTGCTAATGTTGAGGATGTCTAATCAGGATGCTATGTGCTGTGCTAATGTTGAGGATGTCTAATCAGGATGCCATGTGCTGTGCTAATGTTGAGGATGTCTAATCAGGATGCCATGTGCTGTGCTAATGTTGAGGATGTCTAATCAGGATGCTATGTGCTGTGCTAATGTTGAGGATGTGTAATCAGGATGCTATGTGCTGTGCTAATGTTGAGGATGTGTAATCAGGATGCTATGTGCTGTGCTAATGTTGAGGATGTGTAATCAGGATGTCATGTGCTGTGCTAATGTTGAGGATGTGTATTCAGGATGCTATGTGCTGTGCTAATGTTGAGGATGTCTAATCAGGATGCTATGTGCTGTGCTAATGTTGAGGATGTCTAATCAGGATGCTATGTGCTGTGCTAACATTGACTATGTGTAATCAGGATGCTATGTGCTGTGCTAATGTTGAGGATGTCTAATCAGGATGCTATGTGCTGTGCTAATGTTGAGGATGTGTAATCAGGAGGCTAGGTGCTGTGCTAATGTTGAGGATGTCTAATCAGGATGCTAGGTGCTGTGCTAATGTTGAGGATGTGTAATCAGGATGCTATGTGCTGTGCTAATGTTGAGGATGTGTAATCAGGATGTCATGTGCTGTGCTAATGTTGAGGATGTCTAATCAGGATGCTATGTGCTGTGCTAATGTTGAGGATGTCTAATCAGGATGCTACATGCTGTGCTAATGTTGAGGATGTGTAATCAGGATGCTATGTGCTGTGCTAATGTTGAGGATGTCTAATCAGGATGCTATGTGCTGTGCTAATGTTGAGGATGTCTAATCAGGATGCTATGGGCTGTGCTAATGTTGAGGATGTGTAATCAGGATGCTAGGTGCTGTGTTAATGTTGAGGATGTCTAATCAGGATGCTAGGTGCTGTGCTAATGTTGAGGATGTGTAATCAGGATGCTATGTGCTGTGCTAATGTTGAGGATGTGTAATCAGGATGTCATGTGCTGTGCTAATGTTGAGGATGTCTAATCAGGATGCTATGTGCTGTGCTAATGTTGAGGATGTCTAATCAGGATGCTACATGCTGTGCTAATGTTGAGGATGTCTAATCAGGATGCTATGTGCTGTGCTAATGTTGAGGATGTGTAATCAGGATGCGATGTGCTGTGCTAACGTTGACTATGTGTAATCAGGATGCTATGTGCTGTGCTAATGTTGAGGATGTCTAATCAGGATGCTATGTGCTGTGCTAATGTTGAGGATGTGTAATCAGGAGGCTAGGTGCTGTGCTAATGTTGAGGATGTCTAATCAGGATGCTATGTGCTGTGCTAATGTTGAGGATGTGTAATCAGATGCTATGTGCTGTGCTAATGTTGAGGATGTCTAATCAGGATGCTAGGTGCTGTGCTAATGTTGAGGATGTCTAATCAGGATGCTAGGTGCTGTGCTAATGTTGAGGATGTCTAATCAGGATGCTATGTGCTCTGCTAACGTTGAGGATGTCTAATCAGGATGCTATGTGCTGTGCTAATGTTGAGGATGTCTAATCAGGATGCTAGGTGCTGTGCTAATGTTGAGGATGTCTAATCAGGATGCTAGGTGCTGTGCTAATGTTGAGGATGTGTAATCAGGATGCTATGTGCTGTGCTAATGTTGAGGATGTCTAATCAGGATGCGAGGTGCTGTGCTGATGTTGAGGATGTGTAATCAGGATGCTATGTGCTGTGCTAATGTTGAGGATGTGCAAGCTGATTGCTATGTGCTGTGCTAATGTTGAGGATGTGCAAGCTGATTGCTATATGCTGTGCTAATGTTGAGGATGTGTAATCAGGACGTCATGTGCTGTGCTAATGTTGAGGATGTCTAATCAGGATGCTAGGTGCTGTGCTAATGTTGAGGATGTCTCATCAGGATGCTAGGTGCTGTGCTAATGTTGAGGATGTCTAATCAGGATGCTATGTGCTGTGCTAATGTTGATGTCTAATCAGGATGTGATATGCTGTGCTGATGTTGAGGATGTCTAATCAGGATGCTATGGGCTGTGCTAATGTTGAGGATGTCTAATCAGGATGCTAGGTGCTGTGCTAATGTTGAGGATGTCTAATCAGGATGCTAGGTGCTGTGCTGATGTTGAGGATGTCTAATCACGATGCTCGGTGCTGTGCTAATGTTGAGGATGTCTAATCAGGATGCTAGGTGCTGTGCTAATGTTGAGGATGTCTAATCAGGATGCTAGGTGCTGTGCTAATGTTGAGGATGTCTAATCAGGATGCGATATGCTGTGCTGATGTTGAGGATGTCTAATCACGATGCTCGGTGCTGTGCTAATGTTGAGGATGTCTAATCAGGATGCTAGGTGCTGTGCTAATGTTGAGGATGTCTAATCAGGATGCTAGGTGCTGTGCTAATGTTGAGGATGTCTAATCAGGATGCGATATGCTGTGCTGATGTTGAGGATGTCTAATCACGATGCTAGGTGCTGTGCTAATGTTGAGGATGTCTAATCAGGATGCTAGGTGCTGTGCTAATGTTGACGATATGTAATTAGGTTACCATGTGCTGTGCTAATGTTGACGATGTGTAATTAGGTTACCATGTGCTGTGCTAATGTTGAGGATGTCTAATCAGGATGCTATGTGCTGTGCTAATGTTGACGATGTGTAATCAGGATACTATGTGCTGTGCTAATGTTGAGGATGTGTAATCAGGATGCTATGTGCTGTGCTAATGTTAAGGATGTGTAATCAGGATGCTATGTGCTGTGCTAATGTTGAGGATGTCTAATCAGGATGCTAGGTGCTGTGCTAATGTTGAGGATGTCTAATCAGGATGCTAGGTGCTGTGCTAATGTTGAGGATGTGTAATCAGATGCTATGTGCTGTGCTAATGTTGAGGATGTCTAATCAGGATGCTCGGTGCTGTGCTAATGTTGAGGATGTGTAATCAGGATGCTATGTGCTGTGCTGATGTTGAGGATGTCTAATCACGATGCTCGGTGCTGTGCTAATGTTGAGGATGTCTAATCAGGATGGTATGTGCTGTGCTAATGTTGAGGATGTCTAATCAGGATGCTAGGTGCTGTGCTAATGTTGACGATGTGTAATTAGGTTACCATGTGCTGTGCTAATGTTGGCGATGTGTAATTAGGTTACCATGTGCTGTGCTGATGTTGACGATGTGTAATTAGGTTACCATGTGCTGTGCTAATGTTGAGGATGTGTAATCAGGATGCTATGTGCTGTGTTAATGTTAAGGATGTGTAATCAGGATGCTATGTGCTGTGCTTATGTTGAGGATGTCTAATCAGGATGCTAGGTGCTGTGCTAATGTTGAGGATGTCTAATCAGGATGCTATGTGCTGTGCTCATGTTGACGATGTGTAATTAGGTTACCATGTGCTGTGCTAATGTTGAGGATGTGTAATCAGGATGCTATGTGCTGTGCTTATGTTGAGGATGTCTAATCAGGATGCTAGGTGCTGTGCTAATGTTGAGAATGTCTAATCAGGATGCTAGGTGCTGTGCTAATGTTGACGATGTGTAATTCGGTTACCATGTGCTGTGCTAATGTTGAGGATGTGTAATCAGGATGCTATGTGCTGTGCTGATGTTAAGGATGTGTAATCAGGATGCTAGGTGCTGTGCTAATGTTGACGATGTGTAATTAGGTTACCATGTGCTGTGCTAATGTTGAGGATGTGTAATCAGGATGCTATGTGCTGTGCTAATGTTAAGGATGTGTAATCAGGATGCTATGTGCTGTGCTTATGTTGAGGATGTCTAATCAGGATGCTATGTGCTGTGCTAATGTTGAGAATGTGTAATCAGGATGTCATGTGCTGTGCTCATGTTGAGGATGTCTAATCAGGATGCTATGTGCTGTGCTAATGTTGACGATGTGTAATTAGGTTACCATGTGCTGTGCTAATGTTGAGGATGTCTAATCAGGATGCTATGTGCTGTGCTAATGTTGAGGATGTGTAATCAGGATGCTATGTGCTGTGCTAATGTTGACGATGTGTAATTAGGTTACCATGTGCTGTGCTAATGTTGAGGATGTCTAATCAGGATGCAAGGTGCTGTGCTAATGTTGAGGATGTGTAATCAGGATGCTAGGTGCTGTGCCAATGTTGAGGATGTGTAATCAGGATGCTATGTGCTGTGCTAATGTTGAGGATGTGTAATCAGGATGCTATGTGCTGTGCTAATGTTGAGGATGTCTAATCAGGATGCTATGTGCTGTGCTAATGTTGAGGATGTGTAATCAGGATGCTATGTGCTGTGCTAATGTTGACGATGTGTAATTAGGTTACCATGTGCTGTGCTAATGTTGAGGATGTGTAATCAGGATGCTATGTGCTGTGCTAATGTTGACGATGTGTAATTAGGTTACCATGTGCTGTGCTAATGTTGAGGATGTCTAATCAGGATGTCATGTGCTGTGCTAATGTTGAGGATGTGTAATCAGGATGCTATGTGCTGTGCTAATGTTGACGATGTGTAATTAGGTTACCATGTGCTGTGCTAATGTTGAGGATGTCTAATCAGGATGCTATGTGCTGTGCTAATGTTGAGGATGTGTAATCAGGATGCTATGTGCTGTGCTAATGTTGACGATGTGTAATTAGGTTACCATGTGCTGTGCTAATGTTGAGGATGTCTAATCAGGATGCAAGGTGCTGTGCTAATGTTGAGGATGTGTAATCAGGATGCTAGGTGCTGTGCCAATGTTGAGGATGTGTAATCAGGATGCTATGTGCTGTGCTAATGTTGAGGATGTGTAATTGGGATGCTATGTGCTGTGCTAATGTTGAGGATGTGTAATCAGGATGCTATGTGCTGTGCTAATGTTGAGGATGTGTAATCGGGATGCTATGTGCTGTGCTAATGTTGAGGATGTCTAATCAGGATGCTATGTGCTGTGCTAATGTTGAGGATGTGTAATCGGGATGCTATGTGCTGTGCTAATGTTGAGGATGTCTAATCAGGATGCTATGTGCTGTGCTAATGTTGAGGATGTGTAATTGGGATGCTATGTGCTGTGCTAATGTTGAGGATGTGTAATCAGGATGTCATGTGCTGTGCTAATGTTGAGTATGTGTAATCAGGATGCTATATGCTGTGCTATTGTTGAGGACGTGTAATCAGGATGTCATGTGCTGTGCTAATGTTGAGTATGTGTAATCAGGATGTTATGTGCTGTGCTAATGTTGAGGATGTCTAATCAGGATGCTATGTGCTGTGCTAATGTTGAGGATGTCGAATCAGGATGCTATGTGCTGTGCTAATGTTGAGGATGTGTAATCAGGATGCTATATACTGTGCTATTGTTGAGGACATGTAATCAGGATGTCACGTGCTGTGCTAATGTTGAGGATGTGCAAGCTGATTGCTATATGCTGTGCTAATGTTGAGGATGTGCAAGCTGATTGCTATATGCTGTGCTAATGTTGAGGATGTGCAAGCTGATTGCTATATGCTGTGCTAATGTTGAGTATGTGCAAGCTGATTGCTATATGCTGTGCTAATGTTGAGGATGTGCAAGCTGATTGCTATATGCTGTGCTAATGTTGAGGATGTGTAATCAGGATGTCATGTGCTGTGCTAATGTTGAGGATGTGTAATCAGGATGCTAGGTGCTGTGCTAATGTTGAGGATGTCTAATCAGGATGCTAGGTGCTGTGCTAATGTTGAGGATGTGTAATCAGGATGTCATGTGCTGTGCTAATGTTGAGGATGTCTAATCAGGATGCTATGTGCTGTGCTAATGTTGAGGATGTGTAATCAGGATGCTATATGCTGTGCTATTGTTGAGGACATGTAATCAGGATGTCATGTGCTGTGCTAATGTTGAGGATGTGTAATCAGGATGCTATGTGCTGTGCTAATGTTGAGGATGTGCAAGCTGATTGCTATATGCTGTGCTAATGTTGAGGATGTGTAATCAGGATGTCATGTGCTGTGCTGATGTTGAGGATGTGTAATCAGGATGTCATGTGCTGTGCTAATGTTGGGGATGTGTAATCAGGATGCTAGGTGCTGTGCTAATGTTGAGGATGTGTAATCAGGATGCTAGGTGCTGTGCTAATGTTGAGGATGTGTAATCAGGATGCTAGGTGCTGTGCTAATGTTGAGGATGTGTAATCAGGATGCTAGGTGCTGTGCTAATGTTGAGGATGTGCAAGCTGATTGCTATATGCTGTGCTAATGTTGAGGATGTGTAATCAGGATGTCATGTGCTGTGCTAATGTTGAGGATGTGTAATCAGGATGTCATGTGCTGTGCTAATGTTGAGAATGTGTAATCAGGATGCTCGGTGCTGTGCTAATGTTGAGGATGTCTAATCAGGATGCTATGTGCTGTGCTAATGTTGAGGATGTCTAATCAGATGCGAGGTGCTGTGCTAATGTTGAGGATGTCTAATCAGGATGCTATGTGCTGTGCTAATGTTGAGAATGTGTAATCAGGATGCTCGGTGCTGTGCTAATGTTGAGGATGTCTAATCAGGATGCTTTGTGCTGTGCTAATGTTGAGGATGTGCAAGCTGATTGCTATATGCTGTGCAAATGTTGAGGATGTGTAATCAGGATGTCATGTGCTGTGCTAATGTTGAGGATGTCTAATCAGGATGCTATGTGCTGTGCTAATGTTGAGGATGTCTAATAAGGATGCCATGTGCTGTGCTAATGTTGAGGATGTCTAATCAGGATGCTATGTGCTGTGCTAATGTTGAGGATGTCTAATCAGGATGCTATGTGCTGTGCTAATGTTGAGGATGTCTAATCAGGATGCTATGTGCTGTGCTAATGTTGAGGATGTGTAATCAGGATGCTATGTGCTGTGCTAATGTTGAGGATGTCTAATCAGGATGCTATGTGCTGTGCTAATGTTGAGGATGTCTAATCAGGATGCTATGTGCTGTGCTAATGTTGAGGATGTCTAATCAGGATGCCATGTGCTGTGCTAATGTTGAGGATGTCTAATCAGGATGCCATGTGCTGTGCTAATGTTGAGGATGTCTAATCAGGATGCCATGTGCTGTGCTAATGTTGAGGATGTCTAATCAGGATGCTATGTGCTGTGCTAATGTTGAGGATGTCTAATCAGGATGCTATGTGCTGTGCTAATGTTGAGGATGTGTAATCAGGATGCTATGTGCTGTGCTAATGTTGAGGATGTGTAATCAGGATGCTATGTGCTGTGCTAATGTTGAGGATGTGTAATCAGGATGTCATGTGCTGTGCTAATGTTGAGGATGTGTAATCAGGATGCTATGTGCTGTGCTAATGTTGAGGATGTCTAATCAGGATGCTATGTGCTGTGCTAATGTTGAGGATGTCTAATCAGGATGCTATGTGCTGTGCTAACATTGACTATGTGTAATCAGGATGCTATGTGCTGTGCTAATGTTGAGGATGTCTAATCAGGATGCTATGTGCTGTGCTAATGTTGAGGATGTGTAATCAGGAGGCTAGGTGCTGTGCTAATGTTGAGGATGTGTAATCAGGATGCTATGTGCTGTGCTAATGTTGACGATGTGTAATTAGGTTACCATGTGCTGTGCTAATGTTGAGGATGTGTAATCAGGATGCTATGTGCTGTGCTAATGTTGACGATGTGTAATTAGGTTACCATGTGCTGTGCTAATGTTGAGGATGTCTAATCAGGATGTCATGTGCTGTGCTAATGTTGAGGATGTGTAATCAGGATGCTATGTGCTGTGCTAATGTTGACGATGTGTAATTAGGTTACCATGTGCTGTGCTAATGTTGAGGATGTCTAATCAGGATGCTATGTGCTGTGCTAATGTTGAGGATGTGTAATCAGGATGCTATGTGCTGTGCTAATGTTGACGATGTGTAATTAGGTTACCATGTGCTGTGCTAATGTTGAGGATGTCTAATCAGGATGCAAGGTGCTGTGCTAATGTTGAGGATGTGTAATCAGGATGCTAGGTGCTGTGCCAATGTTGAGGATGTGTAATCAGGATGCTATGTGCTGTGCTAATGTTGAGGATGTGTAATTGGGATGCTATGTGCTGTGCTAATGTTGAGGATGTGTAATCAGGATGCTATGTGCTGTGCTAATGTTGAGGATGTGTAATCGGGATGCTATGTGCTGTGCTAATGTTGAGGATGTCTAATCAGGATGCTATGTGCTGTGCTAATGTTGAGGATGTGTAATCGGGATGCTATGTGCTGTGCTAATGTTGAGGATGTCTAATCAGGATGCTATGTGCTGTGCTAATGTTGAGGATGTGTAATTGGGATGCTATGTGCTGTGCTAATGTTGAGGATGTGTAATCAGGATGTCATGTGCTGTGCTAATGTTGAGTATGTGTAATCAGGATGCTATATGCTGTGCTATTGTTGAGGACGTGTAATCAGGATGTCATGTGCTGTGCTAATGTTGAGTATGTGTAATCAGGATGTTATGTGCTGTGCTAATGTTGAGGATGTCTAATCAGGATGCTATGTGCTGTGCTAATGTTGAGGATGTCGAATCAGGATGCTATGTGCTGTGCTAATGTTGAGGATGTGTAATCAGGATGCTATATACTGTGCTATTGTTGAGGACATGTAATCAGGATGTCACGTGCTGTGCTAATGTTGAGGATGTGCAAGCTGATTGCTATATGCTGTGCTAATGTTGAGGATGTGCAAGCTGATTGCTATATGCTGTGCTAATGTTGAGGATGTGCAAGCTGATTGCTATATGCTGTGCTAATGTTGAGTATGTGCAAGCTGATTGCTATATGCTGTGCTAATGTTGAGGATGTGCAAGCTGATTGCTATATGCTGTGCTAATGTTGAGGATGTGTAATCAGGATGTCATGTGCTGTGCTAATGTTGAGGATGTGTAATCAGGATGCTAGGTGCTGTGCTAATGTTGAGGATGTCTAATCAGGATGCTAGGTGCTGTGCTAATGTTGAGGATGTGTAATCAGGATGTCATGTGCTGTGCTAATGTTGAGGATGTCTAATCAGGATGCTATGTGCTGTGCTAATGTTGAGGATGTGTAATCAGGATGCTATATGCTGTGCTATTGTTGAGGACATGTAATCAGGATGTCATGTGCTGTGCTAATGTTGAGGATGTGTAATCAGGATGCTATGTGCTGTGCTAATGTTGAGGATGTGCAAGCTGATTGCTATATGCTGTGCTAATGTTGAGGATGTGTAATCAGGATGTCATGTGCTGTGCTGATGTTGAGGATGTGTAATCAGGATGTCATGTGCTGTGCTAATGTTGGGGATGTGTAATCAGGATGCTAGGTGCTGTGCTAATGTTGAGGATGTGTAATCAGGATGCTAGGTGCTGTGCTAATGTTGAGGATGTGTAATCAGGATGCTAGGTGCTGTGCTAATGTTGAGGATGTGTAATCAGGATGCTAGGTGCTGTGCTAATGTTGAGGATGTGCAAGCTGATTGCTATATGCTGTGCTAATGTTGAGGATGTGTAATCAGGATGTCATGTGCTGTGCTAATGTTGAGGATGTGTAATCAGGATGTCATGTGCTGTGCTAATGTTGAGAATGTGTAATCAGGATGCTCGGTGCTGTGCTAATGTTGAGGATGTCTAATCAGGATGCTATGTGCTGTGCTAATGTTGAGGATGTCTAATCAGATGCGAGGTGCTGTGCTAATGTTGAGGATGTCTAATCAGGATGCTATGTGCTGTGCTAATGTTGAGAATGTGTAATCAGGATGCTCGGTGCTGTGCTAATGTTGAGGATGTCTAATCAGGATGCTTTGTGCTGTGCTAATGTTGAGGATGTGCAAGCTGATTGCTATATGCTGTGCAAATGTTGAGGATGTGTAATCAGGATGTCATGTGCTGTGCTAATGTTGAGGATGTCTAATCAGGATGCTATGTGCTGTGCTAATGTTGAGGATGTCTAATAAGGATGCCATGTGCTGTGCTAATGTTGAGGATGTCTAATCAGGATGCTATGTGCTGTGCTAATGTTGAGGATGTCTAATCAGGATGCTATGTGCTGTGCTAATGTTGAGGATGTCTAATCAGGATGCTATGTGCTGTGCTAATGTTGAGGATGTGTAATCAGGATGCTATGTGCTGTGCTAATGTTGAGGATGTCTAATCAGGATGCTATGTGCTGTGCTAATGTTGAGGATGTCTAATCAGGATGCTATGTGCTGTGCTAATGTTGAGGATGTCTAATCAGGATGCCATGTGCTGTGCTAATGTTGAGGATGTCTAATCAGGATGCCATGTGCTGTGCTAATGTTGAGGATGTCTAATCAGGATGCCATGTGCTGTGCTAATGTTGAGGATGTCTAATCAGGATGCTATGTGCTGTGCTAATGTTGAGGATGTCTAATCAGGATGCTATGTGCTGTGCTAATGTTGAGGATGTGTAATCAGGATGCTATGTGCTGTGCTAATGTTGAGGATGTGTAATCAGGATGCTATGTGCTGTGCTAATGTTGAGGATGTGTAATCAGGATGTCATGTGCTGTGCTAATGTTGAGGATGTGTAATCAGGATGCTATGTGCTGTGCTAATGTTGAGGATGTCTAATCAGGATGCTATGTGCTGTGCTAATGTTGAGGATGTCTAATCAGGATGCTATGTGCTGTGCTAACATTGACTATGTGTAATCAGGATGCTATGTGCTGTGCTAATGTTGAGGATGTCTAATCAGGATGCTATGTGCTGTGCTAATGTTGAGGATGTCTAATCAGGATGCTATGTGCTGTGCTAATGTTGAGGATGTGCAATCAGATGCTATGTGCTGTGCTAATGTTGAGGATGTCTAATCAGGATGCTAGGTGCTGTGCTAATGTTGAGGATGTGTAATCAGGATGCTAGGTGCTGTGCTAATGTTGAGGATGTGTAATCAGGATGCTCGGTGCTGTGCTAATGTTGAGGATGTGTAATCAGGATGCTCGGTGCTGTGCTAATGTTGAGGATGTGTAATCAGGATGCTCGGTGCTGTGCTAATGTTGAGGATGTGTAATCAGGATGCTCGGTGCTGTGCTAATGTTGAGGATGTGTAATCAGGATGCTCGGTGCTGTGCTAATGTTGAGGATGTCTAATCAGGATGCTATGTGCTGTGCTAATGTTGAGGATGTGTAATCAGGATGCTATGTGCTGTGCTAATGTTGAGGATGTGTAATCAGGATGCTAGGTGCTGTGTTAATGTTGAGGATGTCTAATCAGGATGCTAGGTGCTGTGCTAATGTTGAGGATGTGTAATCAGGATGCTATGTGCTGTGCTAATGTTGAGGATGTGTAATCAGGATGTCATGTGCTGTGCTAATGTTGAGGATGTCTAATCAGGATGCTATGTGCTGTGCTAATGTTGAGGATGTGTAATCAGGATGCTATGTGCTGTGCTAATGTTGAGGATGTCTAATCAGGATGCTATGTGCTGTGCTAATGTTGAGGATGTGTAATCAGGATGCTAGGTGCTGTGTTAATGTTGAGGATGTCTAATCAGGATGCTATGTGCTGTGCTAATGTTGAGGATGTCTAATCAGGATGCTACATGCTGTGCTAATGTTGAGGATGTGTAATCAGGATGCTATGTGCTGTGCTAATGTTGAGGATGTCTAATCAGGATGCTATGTGCTGTGCTAATGTTGAGGATGTCTAATCAGGATGCTATGGGCTGTGCTAATGTTGAGGATGTGTAATCAGGATGCTAGGTGCTGTGTTAATGTTGAGGATGTCTAATCAGGATGCTAGGTGCTGTGCTAATGTTGAGGATGTGTAATCAGGATGCTATGTGCTGTGCTAATGTTGAGGATGTGTAATCAGGATGTCATGTGCTGTGCTAATGTTGAGGATGTGTAATCAGGATGCCATGTGCTGTGCTAATGTTGAGGATGTCTAATCAGGATGCTATGTGCTGTGCTAATGTTGAGGATGTCTAATCAGGATGCTATGTGCTGTGCTAATGTTGAGGATGTCTAATCAGGATGCTATGTGCTGTGCTAATGTTGAGGATGTGTAATCAGGATGCGATGTGCTGTGCTAACGTTGACTATGTGTAATCAGGATGCTATGTGCTGTGCTAATGTTGAGGATGTCTAATCAGGATGCTATGTGCTGTGCTAATGTTGAGGATGTGTAATCAGGAGGCTAGGTGCTGTGCTAATGTTGAGGATGTCTAATCAGGATGCTATGTGCTGTGCTAATGTTGAGGATGTGTAATCAGATGCTATGTGCTGTGCTAATGTTGAGGATGTCTAATCAGGATGCTAGGTGCTGTGCTAATGTTGAGGATGTCTAATCAGGATGCTAGGTGCTGTGCTAATGTTGAGGATGTCTAATCAGGATGCTATGTGCTGTGCTAACGTTGAGGATGTCTAATCAGGATGCTATATGCTGTGCTAATGTTGAGGATGTCTAATCAGGATGCTAGGTGCTGTGCTAATGTTGAGGATGTCTAATCAGGATGCTAGGTGCTGTGCTAATGTTGAGGATGTGTAATCAGGATGCTATGTGCTGTGCTAATGTTGAGGATGTATAATCAGGATGCTAGGTGCTGTGCTAATGTTGAGGATGTCTAATCAGGATGCTATGTGCTGTGCTAATGTTGAGGATGTCTAATCAGGATGCTATGTGCTGTGCTAATGTTGAGGATGTCTAATCAGGATGCGAGGTGCTGTGCTGATGTTGAGGATGTGTAATCAGGATGCTATGTGCTGTGCTAATGTTGAGGATGTGCAAGCTGATTGCTATATGCTGTGCTAATGTTGAGGATGTGTAATCAGGACGTCATGTGCTGTGCTAATGTTGAGGATGTCTAATCAGGATGCTAGGTGCTGTGCTAATGTTGAGGATGTCTCATCAGGATGCTAGGTGCTGTGCTAATGTTGAGGATGTCTAATCAGGATGCTATGTGCTGTGCTAATGTTGATGTCTAATCAGGATGTGATATGCTGTGCTGATGTTGAGGATGTCTAATCAGGATGTTATGGGCTGTGCTAATGTTGAGGATGTCTAATCAGGATGCTAGGTGCTGTGCTAATGTTGAGGATGTCTAATCAGGATGCTAGGTGCTGTGCTGATGTTGAGGATGTCTAATCACGATGCTCGGTGCTGTGCTAATGTTGAGGATGTCTAATCAGGATGCTAGGTGCTGTGCTAATGTTGAGGATGTCTAATCAGGATGCTAGGTGCTGTGCTAATGTTGAGGATGTCTAATCAGGATGCGATATGCTGTGCTGATGTTGAGGATGTCTAATCACGATGCTCGGTGCTGTGCTAATGTTGAGGATGTCTAATCAGGATGCTAGGTGCTGTGCTAATGTTGAGGATGTTTAATCAGGATGCTAGGTGCTGTGCTAATGTTGAGGATGTCTAATCAGGATGCGATATGCTGTGCTGATGTTGAGGATGTCTAATCACGATGCTAGGTGCTGTGCTAATGTTGAGGATGTCTAATCAGGATGCTAGGTGCTGTGCTAATGTTGACGATATGTAATTAGGTTACCATGTGCTGTGCTAATGTTGACGATGTGTAATTAGGTTACCATGTGCTGTGCTAATGTTGAGGATGTCTAATCAGGATGCTATGTGCTGTGCTAATGTTGACGATGTGTAATCAGGATACTATGTGCTGTGCTAATGTTGAGGATGTGTAATCAGGATGCTATGTGCTGTGCTAATGTTAAGGATGTGTAATCAGGATGCTATGTGCTGTGCTAATGTTGAGGATGTCTAATCAGGATGCTAGGTGCTGTGCTAATGTTGAGGATGTCTAATCAGGATGCTAGGTGCTGTGCTAATGTTGAGGATGTGTAATCAGATGCTATGTGCTGTGCTAATGTTGAGGATGTCTAATCAGGATGCTCGGTGCTGTGCTAATGTTGAGGATGTGTAATCAGGATGCTATGTGCTGTGCTGATGTTGAGGATGTCTAATCACGATGCTCGGTGCTGTGCTAATGTTGAGGATGTCTAATCAGGATGGTATGTGCTGTGCTAATGTTGAGGATGTCTAATCAGGATGCTAGGTGCTGTGCTAATGTTGACGATGTGTAATTAGGTTACCATGTGCTGTGCTAATGTTGGCGATGTGTAATTAGGTTACCATGTGCTGTGCTGATGTTGACGATGTGTAATTAGGTTACCATGTGCTGTGCTAATGTTGAGGATGTGTAATCAGGATGCTATGTGCTGTGCTAATGTTGAGGATGTGTAATCAGGATGCTATGTGCTGTGCTAATGTTGACGATGTGTAATTAGGTTACCATGTGCTGTGCTAATGTTGAGGATGTCTAATCAGGATGCAAGGTGCTGTGCTAATGTTGAGGATGTGTAATCAGGATGCTAGGTGCTGTGCCAATGTTGAGGATGTGTAATCAGGATGCTATGTGCTGTGCTAATGTTGAGGATGTGTAATTGGGATGCTATGTGCTGTGCTAATGTTGAGGATGTGTAATCAGGATGCTATGTGCTGTGCTAATGTTGAGGATGTGTAATCGGGATGCTATGTGCTGTGCTAATGTTGAGGATGTCTAATCAGGATGCTATGTGCTGTGCTAATGTTGAGGATGTGTAATCGGGATGCTATGTGCTGTGCTAATGTTGAGGATGTCTAATCAGGATGCTATGTGCTGTGCTAATGTTGAGGATGTGTAATTGGGATGCTATGTGCTGTGCTAATGTTGAGGATGTGTAATCAGGATGTCATGTGCTGTGCTAATGTTGAGTATGTGTAATCAGGATGCTATATGCTGTGCTATTGTTGAGGACGTGTAATCAGGATGTCATGTGCTGTGCTAATGTTGAGTATGTGTAATCAGGATGTTATGTGCTGTGCTAATGTTGAGGATGTCTAATCAGGATGCTATGTGCTGTGCTAATGTTGAGGATGTCGAATCAGGATGCTATGTGCTGTGCTAATGTTGAGGATGTGTAATCAGGATGCTATATACTGTGCTATTGTTGAGGACATGTAATCAGGATGTCACGTGCTGTGCTAATGTTGAGGATGTGCAAGCTGATTGCTATATGCTGTGCTAATGTTGAGGATGTGCAAGCTGATTGCTATATGCTGTGCTAATGTTGAGGATGTGCAAGCTGATTGCTATATGCTGTGCTAATGTTGAGTATGTGCAAGCTGATTGCTATATGCTGTGCTAATGTTGAGGATGTGCAAGCTGATTGCTATATGCTGTGCTAATGTTGAGGATGTGTAATCAGGATGTCATGTGCTGTGCTAATGTTGAGGATGTGTAATCAGGATGCTAGGTGCTGTGCTAATGTTGAGGATGTCTAATCAGGATGCTAGGTGCTGTGCTAATGTTGAGGATGTGTAATCAGGATGTCATGTGCTGTGCTAATGTTGAGGATGTCTAATCAGGATGCTATGTGCTGTGCTAATGTTGAGGATGTGTAATCAGGATGCTATATGCTGTGCTATTGTTGAGGACATGTAATCAGGATGTCATGTGCTGTGCTAATGTTGAGGATGTGTAATCAGGATGCTATGTGCTGTGCTAATGTTGAGGATGTGCAAGCTGATTGCTATATGCTGTGCTAATGTTGAGGATGTGTAATCAGGATGTCATGTGCTGTGCTGATGTTGAGGATGTGTAATCAGGATGTCATGTGCTGTGCTAATGTTGGGGATGTGTAATCAGGATGCTAGGTGCTGTGCTAATGTTGAGGATGTGTAATCAGGATGCTAGGTGCTGTGCTAATGTTGAGGATGTGTAATCAGGATGCTAGGTGCTGTGCTAATGTTGAGGATGTGTAATCAGGATGCTAGGTGCTGTGCTAATGTTGAGGATGTGCAAGCTGATTGCTATATGCTGTGCTAATGTTGAGGATGTGTAATCAGGATGTCATGTGCTGTGCTAATGTTGAGGATGTGTAATCAGGATGTCATGTGCTGTGCTAATGTTGAGAATGTGTAATCAGGATGCTCGGTGCTGTGCTAATGTTGAGGATGTCTAATCAGGATGCTATGTGCTGTGCTAATGTTGAGGATGTCTAATCAGATGCGAGGTGCTGTGCTAATGTTGAGGATGTCTAATCAGGATGCTATGTGCTGTGCTAATGTTGAGAATGTGTAATCAGGATGCTCGGTGCTGTGCTAATGTTGAGGATGTCTAATCAGGATGCTTTGTGCTGTGCTAATGTTGAGGATGTGCAAGCTGATTGCTATATGCTGTGCAAATGTTGAGGATGTGTAATCAGGATGTCATGTGCTGTGCTAATGTTGAGGATGTCTAATCAGGATGCTATGTGCTGTGCTAATGTTGAGGATGTCTAATAAGGATGCCATGTGCTGTGCTAATGTTGAGGATGTCTAATCAGGATGCTATGTGCTGTGCTAATGTTGAGGATGTCTAATCAGGATGCTATGTGCTGTGCTAATGTTGAGGATGTCTAATCAGGATGCTATGTGCTGTGCTAATGTTGAGGATGTGTAATCAGGATGCTATGTGCTGTGCTAATGTTGAGGATGTCTAATCAGGATGCTATGTGCTGTGCTAATGTTGAGGATGTGTAATCAGGATGCTATGTGCTGTGCTAATGTTGAGGATGTCTAATCAGGATGCCATGTGCTGTGCTAATGTTGAGGATGTCTAATCAGGATGCCATGTGCTGTGCTAATGTTGAGGATGTCTAATCAGGATGCCATGTGCTGTGCTAATGTTGAGGATGTCTAATCAGGATGCTATGTGCTGTGCTAATGTTGAGGATGTCTAATCAGGATGCTATGTGCTGTGCTAATGTTGAGGATGTGTAATCAGGATGCTATGTGCTGTGCTAATGTTGAGGATGTGTAATCAGGATGCTATGTGCTGTGCTAATGTTGAGGATGTGTAATCAGGATGTCATGTGCTGTGCTAATGTTGAGGATGTGTAATCAGGATGCTATGTGCTGTGCTAATGTTGAGGATGTCTAATCAGGATGCTATGTGCTGTGCTAATGTTGAGGATGTCTAATCAGGATGCTATGTGCTGTGCTAACATTGACTATGTGTAATCAGGATGCTATGTGCTGTGCTAATGTTGAGGATGTCTAATCAGGATGCTATGTGCTGTGCTAATGTTGAGGATGTGTAATCAGGAGGCTAGGTGCTGTGCTAATGTTGAGGATGTCTAATCAGGATGCTATGTGCTGTGCTAATGTTGAGGATGTGTAATCAGATGCTATGTGCTGTGCTAATGTTGAGGATGTCTAATCAGGATGCTAGGTGCTGTGCTAATGTTGAGGATGTGTAATCAGGATGCTAGGTGCTGTGCTAATGTTGAGGATGTGTAATCAGGATGCTCGGTGCTGTGCTAATGTTGAGGATGTGTAATCAGGATGCTCGGTGCTGTGCTAATGTTGAGGATGTGTAATCAGGATGCTCGGTGCTGTGCTAATGTTGAGGATGTGTAATCAGGATGCTCGGTGCTGTGCTAATGTTGAGGATGTGTAATCAGGATGCTCGGTGCTGTGCTAATGTTGAGGATGTCTAATCAGGATGCTATGTGCTGTGCTAATGTTGAGGATGTGTAATCAGGATGCTATGTGCTGTGCTAATGTTGAGGATGTGTAATCAGGATGCTAGGTGCTGTGTTAATGTTGAGGATGTCTAATCAGGATGCTAGGTGCTGTGCTAATGTTGAGGATGTGTAATCAGGATGCTATGTGCTGTGCTAATGTTGAGGATGTGTAATCAGGATGTCATGTGCTGTGCTAATGTTGAGGATGTCTAATCAGGATGCTATGTGCTGTGCTAATGTTGAGGATGTGTAATCAGGATGCTATGTGCTGTGCTAATGTTGAGGATGTCTAATCAGGATGCGAGGTGCTGTGCTAATGTTGAGGATGTCTAATCAGGATGCTATGGGCTGTGCTAATGTTGAGGATGTGTAATCAGGATGCTAGGTGCTGTGTTAATGTTGAGGATGTCTAATCAGGATGCTAGGTGCTGTGCTAATGTTGAGGATGTGTAATCAGGATGCTATGTGCTGTGCTAATGTTGAGGATGTGTAATCAGGATGTCATGTGCTGTGCTAATGTTGAGGATGTCTAATCAGGATGCTATGTGCTGTGCTAATGTTGAGGATGTCTAATCAGGATGCTACATGCTGTGCTAATGTTGAGGATGTGTAATCAGGATGCTATGTGCTGTGCTAATGTTGAGGATGTCTAATCAGGATGCTATGTGCTGTGCTAATGTTGAGGATGTCTAATCAGGATGCTATGGGCTGTGCTAATGTTGAGGATGTGTAATCAGGATGCTAGGTGCTGTGTTAATGTTGAGGATGTCTAATCAGGATGCTAGGTGCTGTGCTAATGTTGAGGATGTGTAATCAGGATGCTATGTGCTGTGCTAATGTTGAGGATGTGTAATCAGGATGTCATGTGCTGTGCTAATGTTGAGGATGTCTAATCAGGATGCTATGTGCTGTGCTAATGTTGAGGATGTCTAATCAGGATGCTATGTGCTGTGCTAATGTTGAGGATGTCTAATCAGGATGCTATGTGCTGTGCTAATGTTGAGGATGTCTATTCAGGATGCTATGTGCTGTGCTAATGTTGAGGATGTGTAATCAGGATGCGATGTGCTGTGCTAACGTTGACTATGTGTAATCAGGATGCTATGTGCTGTGCTAATGTTGAGGATGTCTAATCAGGATGCTATGTGCTGTGCTAATGTTGAGGATGTGTAATCAGGAGGCTAGGTGCTGTGCTAATGTTGAGGATGTCTAATCAGGATGCTATGTGCTGTGCTAATGTTGAGGATGTGTAATCAGATGCTATGTGCTGTGCTAATGTTGAGGATGTCTAATCAGGATGCTAGGTGCTGTGCTAATGTTGAGGATGTCTAATCAGGATGCTAGGTGCTGTGCTAATGTTGAGGATGTCTAATCAGGATGCTATGTGCTGTGCTAACGTTGAGGATGTCTAATCAGGATGCTATATGCTGTGCTAATGTTGAGGATGTCTAATCAGGATGCTAGGTGCTGTGCTAATGTTGAGGATGTCTAATCAGGATGCTAGGTGCTGTGCTAATGTTGAGGATGTGTAATCAGGATGCTATGTGCTGTGCTAATGTTGAGGATGTATAATCAGGATGCTCGGTGCTGTGCTAATGTTGAGGATGTCTAATCAGGATGCTACATGCTGTGCTAATGTTGAGGATGTCTAATCAGGATGCTATGTGCTGTGCTAATGTTGAGGATGTCTAATCAGGATGCTATGTGCTGTGCTAATGTTGAGGATGTCTAATCAGGATGCGAGGTGCTGTGCTGATGTTGAGGATGTGTAATCAGGATGCTATGGTGCTGTGCTAATGTTGAGGATGTGCAAGCTGATTGCTATATGCTGTGCTAATGTTGAGGATGTGTAATCAGGACGTCATGTGCTGTGCTAATGTTGAGGATGTCTAATCAGGATGCTAGGTGCTGTGCTAATGTTGAGGATGTCTCATCAGGATGCTAGGTGCTGTGCTAATGTTGAGGATGTCTAATCAGGATGCTATGTGCTGTGCTAATGTTGATGTCTAATCAGGATGTGATATGCTGTGCTGATGTTGAGGATGTCTAATCAGGATGCTATGGGCTGTGCTAATGTTGAGGATGTCTAATCAGGATGCTAGGTGCTGTGCTAATGTTGAGGATGTCTAATCAGGATGCTAGGTGCTGTGCTGATGTTGAGGATGTCTAATCACGATGCTCGGTGCTGTGCTAATGTTGAGGATGTCTAATCAGGATGCTAGGTGCTGTGCTAATGTTGAGGATGTCTAATCAGGATGCTTGGTGCTGTGCTAATGTTGAGGATGTCTAATCAGGATGCTATGTGCTGTGCTAATGTTGAGGATGTGTAATCAGGAGGCTAGGTGCTGTGCTAATGTTGAGGATGTCTAATCAGGATGCTATGTGCTGTGCTAATGTTGAGGATGTCTAATCAGGATGCTACATGCTGTGCTAATGTTGAGGATGTGTAATCAGGATGCTATGTGCTGTGCTAATGTTGAGGATGTCTAATCAGGATGCTATGTGCTGTGCTAATGTTGAGGATGTCTAATCAGGATGCTATGGGCTGTGCTAATGTTGAGGATGTGTAATCAGGATGCTAGGTGCTGTGTTAATGTTGAGGATGTCTAATCAGGATGCTAGGTGCTGTGCTAATGTTGAGGATGTGTAATCAGGATGCTATGTGCTGTGCTAATGTTGAGGATGTGTAATCAGGATGTCATGTGCTGTGCTAATGTTGAGGATGTCTAATCAGGATGCTATGTGCTGTGCTAATGTTGAGGATGTCTAATCAGGATGCTATGTGCTGTGCTAATGTTGAGGATGTCTAATCAGGATGCTATGTGCTGTGCTAATGTTGAGGATGTCTATTCAGGATGCTATGTGCTGTGCTAATGTTGAGGATGTGTAATCAGGATGCGATGTGCTGTGCTAACGTTGACTATGTGTAATCAGGATGCTATGTGCTGTGCTAATGTTGAGGATGTCTAATCAGGATGCTATGTGCTGTGCTAATGTTGAGGATGTGTAATCAGGAGGCTAGGTGCTGTGCTAATGTTGAGGATGTCTAATCAGGATGCTATGTGCTGTGCTAATGTTGAGGATGTGTAATCAGATGCTATGTGCTGTGCTAATGTTGAGGATGTCTAATCAGGATGCTAGGTGCTGTGCTAATGTTGAGGATGTCTAATCAGGATGCTAGGTGCTGTGCTAATGTTGAGGATGTCTAATCAGGATGCTATGTGCTGTGCTAACGTTGAGGATGTCTAATCAGGATGCTATATGCTGTGCTAATGTTGAGGATGTCTAATCAGGATGCTAGGTGCTGTGCTAATGTTGAGGATGTCTAATCAGGATGCTAGGTGCTGTGCTAATGTTGAGGATGTGTAATCAGGATGCTATGTGCTGTGCTAATGTTGAGGATGTATAATCAGGATGCTCGGTGCTGTGCTAATGTTGAGGATGTCTAATCAGGATGCTACATGCTGTGCTAATGTTGAGGATGTCTAATCAGGATGCTATGTGCTGTGCTAATGTTGAGGATGTCTAATCAGGATGCTATGTGCTGTGCTAATGTTGAGGATGTCTAATCAGGATGCGAGGTGCTGTGCTGATGTTGAGGATGTGTAATCAGGATGCTATGTGCTGTGCTAATGTTGAGGATGTGCAAGCTGATTGCTATATGCTGTGCTAATGTTGAGGATGTGTAATCAGGACGTCATGTGCTGTGCTAATGTTGAGGATGTCTAATCAGGATGCTAGGTGCTGTGCTAATGTTGAGGATGTCTCATCAGGATGCTAGGTGCTGTGCTAATGTTGAGGATGTCTAATCAGGATGCTATGTGCTGTGCTAATGTTGATGTCTAATCAGGATGTGATATGCTGTGCTGATGTTGAGGATGTCTAATCAGGATGCTATGGGCTGTGCTAATGTTGAGGATGTCTAATCAGGATGCTAGGTGCTGTGCTAATGTTGAGGATGTCTAATCAGGATGCTAGGTGCTGTGCTGATGTTGAGGATGTCTAATCACGATGCTCGGTGCTGTGCTAATGTTGAGGATGTCTAATCAGGATGCTAGGTGCTGTGCTAATGTTGAGGATGTCTAATCAGGATGCTCGGTGCTGTGCTAATGTTGAGGATGTCTAATCAGGATGCTATGTGCTGTGCTAATGTTGAGGATGTGTAATCAGGAGGCTAGGTGCTGTGCTAATGTTGAGGATGTCTAATCAGGATGCTATGTGCTGTGCTAATGTTGAGGATGTGTAATCAGATGCTATGTGCTGTGCTAATGTTGAGGATGTCTAATCAGGATGCTAGGTGCTGTGCTAATGTTGAGGATGTGTAATCAGGATGCTAGGTGCTGTGCTAATGTTGAGGATGTGTAATCAGGATGCTCGGTGCTGTGCTAATGTTGAGGATGTGTAATCAGGATGCTCGGTGCTGTGCTAATGTTGAGGATGTGTAATCAGGATGCTCGGTGCTGTGCTAATGTTGAGGATGTGTAATCAGGATGCTCGGTGCTGTGCTAATGTTGAGGATGTCTAATCAGGATGCTATGTGCTGTGCTAATGTTGAGGATGTGTAATCAGGATGCTATGTGCTGTGCTAATGTTGAGGATGTGTAATCAGGATGCTAGGTGCTGTGTTAATGTTGAGGATGTCTAATCAGGATGCTAGGTGCTGTGCTAATGTTGAGGATGTGTAATCAGGATGCTATGTGCTGTGCTAATGTTGAGGATGTGTAATCAGGATGTCATGTGCTGTGCTAATGTTGAGGATGTCTAATCAGGATGCTATGTGCTGTGCTAATGTTGAGGATGTGTAATCAGGATGCTATGTGCTGTGCTAATGTTGAGGATGTCTAATCAGGATGCTATGTGCTGTGCTAATGTTGAGGATGTCTAATCAGGATGCTATGGGCTGTGCTAATGTTGAGGATGTGTAATCAGGATGCTAGGTGCTGTGTTAATGTTGAGGATGTCTAATCAGGATGCTAGGTGCTGTGCTAATGTTGAGGATGTGTAATCAGGATGCTATGTGCTGTGCTAATGTTGAGGATGTGTAATCAGGATGTCATGTGCTGTGCTAATGTTGAGGATGTCTAATCAGGATGCTATGTGCTGTGCTAATGTTGAGGATGTCTAATCAGGATGCTACATGCTGTGCTAATGTTGAGGATGTGTAATCAGGATGCTATGTGCTGTGCTAATGTTGAGGATGTCTAATCAGGATGCTATGTGCTGTGCTAATGTTGAGGATGTCTAATCAGGATGCTATGGGCTGTGCTAATGTTGAGGATGTGTAATCAGGATGCTAGGTGCTGTGTTAATGTTGAGGATGTCTAATCAGGATGCTAGGTGCTGTGCTAATGTTGAGGATGTGTAATCAGGATGCTATGTGCTGTGCTAATGTTGAGGATGTGTAATCAGGATGTCATGTGCTGTGCTAATGTTGAGGATGTCTAATCAGGATGCTATGTGCTGTGCTAATGTTGAGGATGTCTAATCAGGATGCTACATGCTGTGCTAATGTTGAGGATGTCTAATCAGGATGCTATGTGCTGTGCTAATGTTGAGGATGTGTAATCAGGATGCGATGTGCTGTGCTAACGTTGACTATGTGTAATCAGGATGCTATGTGCTGTGCTAATGTTGAGGATGTCTAATCAGGATGCTATGTGCTGTGCTAATGTTGAGGATGTGTAATCAGGAGGCTAGGTGCTGTGCTAATGTTGAGGATGTCTAATCAGGATGCTATGTGCTGTGCTAATGTTGAGGATGTGTAATCAGATGCTATGTGCTGTGCTAATGTTGAGGATGTCTAATCAGGATGCTAGGTGCTGTGCTAATGTTGAGGATGTCTAATCAGGATGCTAGGTGCTGTGCTAATGTTGAGGATGTCTAATCAGGATGCTATGTGCTGTGCTAACGTTGAGGATGTCTAATCAGGATGCTATGTGCTGTGCTAATGTTGAGGATGTCTAATCAGGATGCTAGGTGCTGTGCTAATGTTGAGGATGTCTAATCAGGATGCTAGGTGCTGTGCTAATGTTGAGGATGTGTAATCAGGATGCTATGTGCTGTGCTTATGTTGAGGATGTATAATCAGGATGCTCGGTGCTGTGCTAATGTTGAGGATGTCTAATCAGGATGCTACATGCTGTGCTAATGTTGAGGATGTCTAATCAGGATGCTATGTGCTGTGCTAATGTTGAGGATGTCTAATCAGGATGCTATGTGCTGTGCTAATGTTGAGGATGTCTAATCAGGATGCGAGGTGCTGTGCTGATGTTGAGGATGTGTAATCAGGATGCTATGTGCTGTGCTAATGTTGAGGATGTGCAAGCTGATTGCTATATGCTGTGCTAATGTTGAGGATGTGTAATCAGGACGTCATGTGCTGTGCTAATGTTGAGGATGTCTAATCAGGATGCTAGGTGCTGTGCTAATGTTGAGGATGTCTCATCAGGATGCTAGGTGCTGTGCTAATGTTGAGGATGTCTAATCAGGATGCTATGTGCTGTGCTAATGTTGATGTCTAATCAGGATGTGATATGCTGTGCTGATGTTGAGGATGTCTAATCAGGATGCTATGGGCTGTGCTAATGTTGAGGATGTCTAATCAGGATGCTAGGTGCTGTGCTAATGTTGAGGATGTCTAATCAGGATGCTAGGTGCTGTGCTGATGTTGAGGATGTCTAATCACGATGCTCGGTGCTGTGCTAATGTTGAGGATGTCTAATCAGGATGCTAGGTGCTGTGCTAATGTTGAGGATGTCTAATCAGGATGCTAGGTGCTGTGCTAATGTTGAGGATGTCTAATCAGGATGTGATATGCTGTGCTGATGTTGAGGATGTCTAATCACGATGCTCGGTGCTGTGCTAATGTTGAGGATGTCTAATCAGGATGCTAGGTGCTGTGCTAATGTTGAGGATGTTTAATCAGGATGCTAGGTGCTGTGCTAATGTTGAGGATGTCTAATCAGGATGCGATATGCTGTGCTGATGTTGAGGATGTCTAATCACGATGCTAGGTGCTGTGCTAATGTTGAGGATGTCTAATCAGGATGCTAGGTGCTGTGCTAATGTTGACGATATGTAATTAGGTTACCATGTGCTGTGCTAATGTTGACGATGTGTAATTAGGTTACCATGTGCTGTGCTAATGTTGAGGATGTCTAATCAGGATGCTATGTGCTGTGCTAATGTTGACGATGTGTAATCAGGATACTATGTGCTGTGCTAATGTTGAGGATGTGTAATCAGGATGCTATGTGCTGTGCTAATGTTAAGGATGTGTAATCAGGATGCTATGTGCTGTGCTAATGTTGAGGATGTCTAATCAGGATGCTAGGTGCTGTGCTAATGTTGAGGATGTCTAATCAGGATGCTAGGTGCTGTGCTAATGTTGAGGATGTGTAATCAGATGCTATGTGCTGTGCTAATGTTGAGGATGTCTAATCAGGATGCTCGGTGCTGTGCTAATGTTGAGGATGTGTAATCAGGATGCTATGTGCTGTGCTGATGTTGAGGATGTCTAATCACGATGCTCGGTGCTGTGCTAATGTTGAGGATGTCTAATCAGGATGGTATGTGCTGTGCTAATGTTGAGGATGTCTAATCAGGATGCTAGGTGCTGTGCTAATGTTGACGATGTGTAATTAGGTTACCATGTGCTGTGCTAATGTTGGCGATGTGTAATTAGGTTACCATGTGCTGTGCTGATGTTGACGATGTGTAATTAGTTTACCATGTGCTGTGCTAATGTTGAGGATGTGTAATCAGGATGCTATGTGCTGTGTTAATGTTAAGGATGTGTAATCAGGATGCTATGTGCTGTGCTTATGTTGAGGATGTCTAATCAGGATGCTAGGTGCTGTGCTAATGTTGAGGATGTCTAATCAGGATGCTATGTGCTGTGCTCATGTTGACGATGTGTAATTAGGTTACCATGTGCTGTGCTAATGTTGAGGATGTGTAATCAGGATGCTATGTGCTGTGCTTATGTTGAGGATGTCTAATCAGGATGCTAGGTGCTGTGCTAATGTTGAGAATGTCTAATCAGGATGCTAGGTGCTGTGCTAATGTTGACGATGTGTAATTCGGTTACCATGTGCTGTGCTAATGTTGAGGATGTGTAATCAGGATGCTATGTGCTGTGCTGATGTTAAGGATGTGTAATCAGGATGCTAGGTGCTGTGCTAATGTTGACGATGTGTAATTAGGTTACCATGTGCTGTGCTAATGTTGAGGATGTGTAATCAGGATGCTATGTGCTGTGCTAATGTTAAGGATGTGTAATCAGGATGCTATGTGCTGTGCTTATGTTGAGGATGTCTAATCAGGATGCTATGTGCTGTGCTAATGTTGAGAATGTGTAATCAGGATGTCATGTGCTGTGCTCATGTTGAGGATGTCTAATCAGGATGCTATGTGCTGTGCTAATGTTGACGATGTGTAATTAGGTTACCATGTGCTGTGCTAATGTTGAGGATGTCTAATCAGGATGCTATGTGCTGTGCTAATGTTGAGGATGTGTAATCAGGATGCTATGTGCTGTGCTAATGTTGACGATGTGTAATTAGGTTACCATGTGCTGTGCTAATGTTGAGGATGTCTAATCAGGATGCAAGGTGCTGTGCTAATGTTGAGGATGTGTAATCAGGATGCTAGGTGCTGTGCCAATGTTGAGGATGTGTAATCAGGATGCTATGTGCTGTGCTAATGTTGAGGATGTGTAATCAGGATGCTATGTGCTGTGCTAATGTTGAGGATGTCTAATCAGGATGCTATGTGCTGTGCTAATGTTGAGGATGTGTAATCAGGATGCTATGTGCTGTGCTAATGTTGACGATGTGTAATTAGGTTACCATGTGCTGTGCTAATGTTGAGGATGTGTAATCAGGATGCTATGTGCTGTGCTAATGTTGACGATGTGTAATTAGGTTACCATGTGCTGTGCTAATGTTGAGGATGTCTAATCAGGATGCTATGTGCTGTGCTAATGTTGAGGATGTGTAATCAGGATGCTATGTGCTGTGCTAATGTTGACGATGTGTAATTAGGTTACCATGTGCTGTGCTAATGTTGAGGATGTCTAATCAGGATGCAAGGTGCTGTGCTAATGTTGAGGATGTGTAATCAGGATGCTAGGTGCTGTGCCAATGTTGAGGATGTGTAATCAGGATGCTATGTGCTGTGCTAATGTTGAGGATGTGTAATCAGGATGCTATGTGCTGTGCTAATGTTGAGGATGTCTAATCAGGATGCTATGTGCTGTGCTAATGTTGACGATGTCTAATCAGGATGCGAGGTGCTGTGCTAATGTTGAGGATGTGTAATCAGGATGCTATGTGCTGTGCTAATTTTAAGGATGTGTAATCAGGATGCTATGTGCTGTGCTTATGTTGAGGATGTCTAATCAGGATGCTAGGTGCTGTGCTAATGTTGAGGATGTCTAATCAGGATGCTAGGTGCTGTGCTAATGTTGAGGATGTCTAATCAGGATGCGAGGTGCTGTGCTAATGTTGAGGATGTGTAATCAGGATGCTACATGCTGTGCTAATGTTGAGGATGTGTAATCAGGATGCTAGGTGCTGTGCTAATGTTGGGGATGTCTAATCAGGATGCTAGGTGCTGTGCTAATGTTGAGGATGTCTAATCAGGATGCTAGGTGCTGTGCTAATGTTGAGGATGTCTAATCAGGATGCTAGGTGCTGTCCTAATGTTGAGGATGTCTAATCAGGATGCTAGGTGCTGTGCTAATGTTGAGGATGTGTAATCAGGATGCTACATGCTGTGCTGATTTTAAGGATTGTGGGAGCAGGTTGAAGAGCAGGTGGGAGGAAAAAAAGAAATGGACCACACGCCGTTACCACCTACATCCACAGCAGCAAAGACTGTACTTTCCATCTCAGTGGATGATGTATGTTTGTGCATGTGACGTTTCTTAGCATTGAAGTAATGAAGCAACTTCATATATCTATATATTCGATGTTTCCTCACCCCTCATCTACTTCATTCACTCTCTAAAGGTGCGACTTACTGAGTCTGCACAAGCCTGTCTTCCCCCTGGTGCTGACTCTGTTGCGGATGGTCTTCGCCGTACCCAATCCTCAAACAGCTTGGGTTCCCGTGTGATCCCGACGCCTATCGTGCCGCCTTCACTTTCTTCACACACATTAAAAGCTTGCTCTGACCCACACCTCGACGATGCTGAATTTGGACCAATGGTCACCGCAAGTGAAGGGTCCACCGAGAGATTTGACCTTCAGCTGGACTCTCGGCCGCTTGCAATACCTTTCACTGATAATTATAATGACTCCGATGTGGTGACGGTCACGTCTGACTCTGATATTGGCAATGGCGATGCGCACACTATGGGAACAAGTGGACCTGATGGGCCGAGCGGCGCTGCGGACACTTTAGGTGTGGGATTCGTGCTGACGAGGGATCAGGAGAAGGCAATCAAGTCGCAGACACCTGAGCAGGAAGAGACTGCATCATTGGTTTCTACAGCTACGCAGGAACCCGGAGAAGCTAATGGTTGCCTACCTGAGGGTTACCGGCTGGTCAGTGAAAGCGAGTGGAACAAGCTGCAGCAGGAGGTGAACACCTATGGGTCTCAAGGTTCTGGCATTGTCGGTTGCTGCTTGTGAGGATGATGAGAATGTGGATGACGTGCATCTGATGAAATGCCATGACCTAACTATTTTGATCTTTCTTGTACAGGTGCTCAAGGCTGGAAGTTGCCTTGTACTACCGTGTGACATGTGCTCCAACTATGAACAGCAGCTCCAGGGGGTCCAGGCCCAGGAAGCAGAGACCAGAGACCAGGTGTGGCCAGCATATTTATTTCTCTACCAGGCTTTAAAAACAGTAGGGGGCACTCTGTTCTCAGCCCACCTTAGGGGGGAAATGTGCTGTGGCACATTCTTGAAAATGCACTTTATAAATTTTAGTCATTTGTGAAATATATTTTATTGATCACAACATATCATACTACGTTTCATAATTTTGAGAAGGTTCCATTATATTATGGTAATAAAGATGATTTATAATACCGGCTACCACCACAGTTGGCGCTGTTTCCACCACGTGTATTTGTATACAGTATATCAGGGGTCGGCAACCTTTTTGACATGAAGTGCCAGTTTGAAATGTTCTTGTTAATTAGTGTGCCATATCAACATTAAGTTTAACATCAAGTTTAATTATGACATCATATCAAAAAAATATTTCCAACAGACATGGAATTTTATTCCATCCATATAGGCTACATGCATAGCAACAATATTTTAAAGAAACATTTATCTCTCATAATCAGGACATTGTAATGATCATTTTATCATTGTAAAATTTGGCCCCCACGAGGTTACAAATTATATGCACGGACCCCATTTCAAAACACTGCTTTCAGTAACTCATTTACAAAGTATTGCATTGGGAACAAATGTCAAAAAGGGAGAATACAGTGTATCAAACAGAAATACCAGTACTATACAACAATGCTGCCATCCTCATGGAAACATCCACATCTGAGTTGGAAAAAAAGAGATGGACAAACAGCTACATATGCAAACCCATGTGTACTACACATATACAGATGCCGACCAGTCAGTGTGATCCCTGGCCCTGCTTTCCTTTGCTGAGCTCCATTATCTGGGGGTTGTAGTTAGTCACTTTAAGTTGCACACATGCTTCGGAGTGGTCGGTTGTCAAACGACTGCGGGAGGGGCTGAGCACGTTCTTCGTGTGTGACAATATCTGCTCACAGGTACGTTGACCCGAAGACTGACGGCAAAGTCAGTGCAACGTTCCGGAGACAGCTGAACTTCTTCGGCACGGATGTCCAGCAGGTGAAGATGCAGGTTCCGTGATCTTGCACTGCCGTGGTTTATAGTTGTTTCCGTAGCTCTGCAAACTTAGTCACCCACAGTGTTGAACTCTTCAGCTCAATCGGCTGCATTTCCATGTCCTGTGTATCCAACCAGTCTATCAGAGATAAATCCAATTCATGTCCATCAAAGCTGTCTGGCTTGATCAAGAAAGAGAACATGGGTCCATACTTCTGAAAGTACCAAAATCGTGTTGTGAACTCCGACTCAAGCTCGCTCATGTATTTGCATATTTCAGCGGTGCTGATGCTGTGCTGCGAGGACAGCTTCCTTCCGTGTCTGAAGTAGCAGAAAGTGGAGGTAGCAACATCGCTTGAAAAGATTGCTAGCTTGCCGACAAAAGCCGTCCATGTGTCGAACATGTCCAAAACAGTTTGCCCTGCACCTTGCAGTCGGAGATTGAGCTCGTTGAGGTGTCCCATAATATCCGTGAGAAACATAAGTTTCACAACCCACTTCTCGTCCTCGAGTTCTGGGTAGTTTTGGCCCTTTTCAGCCAGGAAGGCCTTGATGGCATCAAAGCAGCTGACAAAAACCGCTCCGAAACTTTTCCGCAGCTTAGCCACCTAACCGCTCAGTGGAGAGGGATATCTTTGTATGTGCAGTTCATTTCCTCGAGCAGGGACTGGAACTGTCGGTGTGTCAGAGCAGATCGCTTGACTATGAAGTTAATAACCTTTACGACCGTAGCCATAACCTCATTAAGATCTGAATTTGACATCTTTGCACAGAGGTTTTCTTGGTGTATTATGCAGTGGAGTTTCATGATGGGGTGACCGACTTTTTCCTCAATTAATCTGACAGCTCCCCTCTGTTTCCCGACCATGGCGAGGGTACCATCTGTTGTCACTGCAAAAATTTTCCTGATGTCAATCCCTCACTCCTCAAAATGTTCCATAAACACCTTGGCTGTGTCCTCACCTTTTGTTGTGTCCGACATTGGCTTTAAGCAGCAGAGTTCCTCTCTTACAGTCGAATCACAGTATCTTGCCATGACTGCCAAACGTGGTATGTCATTCACCTCCACGCTCTCGTCAAGTGCAATGCTAAATACCACAGCATCTTTTAACCCAGCTATTTGCTGCGCGCTGACATTTTCTGCCATTTCTTCGATGCGTCGCTCAACACTTCTAGGTGACATGGGAATATCTTTTATTCTTGATTTGATTGTCTCTTTGTTTGGTAAGCCTTCAAACAGAACCTCTGAGCTACAGAGAAAAGCCTCCTTAATATATTCGCCATCCGTGAATGGCTTTCCGCGTTTCACAATGCAATGAGCAATGCGATAGCTTGCTTCAGTCGCATGGTTTTTAGCAATGGCAAAGATTTTGAGGGTGTTGGCTTGCTTCCCATACCTGGACATGGCACGTTTGATGGATTCTGCCTTGTCTGCCTGATCTTTGAAAGTTTTCTCGTGCTTTGTCTCAAAATGGCGCTTAACACTCGACGTTCGACAAACATTTTCAAAACATAAAGTACACACAGCACGGTCCTTCTGAAAAACAAAACCCCACTCTTCTGTCCATGAGGGCTGGAATGCCCGAACCTTTACTTCAGCTTTCTTAGCTAGCGGGGTTGCCATAATCTACCGAACCTGAACCGCTTCACTGCAATTCCTGTGGGAAATGTGAGCGGGAGGCCGTACCGTCAATCAAACTAAACAAGCATTCTGAGTATTGCGCTGCAATACATGGTCCCTACCGGCAGTCTATCGTCCGGAAAACGGTTGGGGAAATTACCAAAGTTCAAAGTGCCATAACTTTGTCAAAAATGATCGAAACGTCGTGAAGTTCGAACTTGATCTGTAACTTATCATGAGGAAACCATGTACCAAGCTTGAAATCATTAGCATTAAGAGTTTAGAAAAAAAGTCCGGAAAACTGTTCTTTGCGTGACGGACTGATAGACTGACAGACTGACAGACTGACGGACAGACGGAGGGACAGCGTGCGAACCTATAGTCCCCTCCGGTGTACACCGGTCGGGGACTAATAAGACAGGCCGCGTGTTACGAGAAAAACTACTACCCCCATTTTCATTACTACCACCCCATAAAAAAAAACCTCAAAATAATGACGAGTTTTAATATTAAAACGCAGAAGGCAGCCTGAATGATAACAAAGAGTGGAGATGCAGCTGCTGACCACCGGGTGTTAACAGCACAGTCGCTCTTACACCACCTCAGGTTGCCACAAACGGCGTATCGGAAGGCACCAAGCCTGCATCTCCTGTTTTATATCTGCGATTATTATACAATTCAGAATAATGATGAGATTAATATAAAAACTCAGAAACCAGTCCGAATAACAATAATGAGTGGAGATGCAGCCTCGGACCATCTGCTGTGAACAACACCATTGTTCTTACAGCACATCCAGTTGCCGCGAATATTGTGTTTGAATGCGCCAGGCCGGCATTTCATGTTGTGCACCTTTGATTATTATTCCAGTAAAAGAATTTGGAATTGGAATGGTGACTCTGCTCTGATCCATCTACCTCATCACCCTGCACCATCACACCGGAATACTGTTATAGTGCAACACGCGCAACAGCCAATGGCTGTTCAAGAGGTGATTTGGCATGCAGCGGAGAGGGCACTGCTTTCGCCAGTGTGCCAATGATTACGCTGCCGCATGCCAATGGTGGCACGCATGCCTAAGGTTGCCGACCCCTGCAGTATATACTAAACTAATTAGATGGTGTACAAGTTGAATTGGCTAAGCTTCCCATTTTTCTTTCCTTCATTCATAGATAAGTCGATTTGGAATATAAGACAAAGCTAGATCAACTAAGGTAGTTATCAAAACAGTCATTCAGAACAATCGAGGTGTTGATTCCTCCCTGTCACTCACAACGTCGCACTATGGTACTTCCAGGGTCATGAATATTATTTGAATTACTGTGTGGGACAACATTTCGGATAAATTAGGAATGTAAATACCCTCGGTCCCCACTATCCGTGGGAGATATGTTCCTGGAAAATCCACGACTAGTGAAACTGCAAATAGCGGAGCATTGTTTCAATGGAAAAAGGGGGGGTGGGGGTGGGGGGTAGGTTCCCGGGTCGTGAAAATCTGCGAATAGATAGGACCAAACAGCGAATGGCGAGACAAAATCTGCGAATGGTGAGGCAAAATCCGTGAATGGCGAGGCAAAATCCGTGACTGGTGAGGCAAAATCCGTTAATGGCAAGGCAAAATCCACGAATGGTGAGGCAAATCCAGAGAATGTCGACAATAATCCACGAAGATTGATGAAAGTCCTGCAAATGGCGAGGCAAATCCTGTGAATGTCGACGATAATCCGTGAAGGTCGATGAAAATCCTGCGAATGTATGCCGCGGCATTGTTTCAATGCCCCTGAAAAACCGCGAATTCGCGGAACACGGCCGCGAATAGGAAAAAAAACCCCACGATTTCACGGAGCACAGCTGCGAATGGGAAGAAAACCGCGAATTTGCGGGACACTTTTCCGCGAATAGAGAAACAGGTCGCATTTTATCACCTGCGAATAGTGGAACCGCAAACAGCGGAACAGTGGAACCGCAAACAGCGGGGTCCGACAGTAGTTTTTTTAAAGGTGGTTGTTATCATATTGAGGTACAGTATTTAAAACAAGCTACAGAATCATTATCAGCATTACTTCATAGCACATTGCATTTTGTCGCAGTTCACTCCTCCTTAATATACACGAACACCTGACACATTGTAATACAAGCACTCAATGTTTGTCCACCTAGCTTTGCAGTCACGATTAGCCATATTGGTTTTCTCAACATAAGATTCGTCTTCATACAAATACAGTATTCGTATTTTCCCAGTGTTCTGATCGCACAATCCCTCGGCACCTCGGTGATGACTTCTCTGCTCTGGATTCACTGCGTGATCGTTCGATAGCTCGATTGGAGATTTCTTGATTCCAGATTCGCCGCGCGACTCATCCGAAAGCCCGATCAGGGTGAGGGGAGTGCCGTATCGCTCCGAGTTTACCTCCCATTTGCCTTCCCAGCCCATAAATTATTTGAGCAGTAACCGATAAATCCGATACACGAAGGACTAATGTCCCTTCCTGTAACACCTCCAACTCCACACCCGCACTTCTCCCCCATTCTGACAAGCAATCTCGGCGCTACATTTTGGTAAGTACCCTTGTAACTGCTTATTTAATTTTTCTATTTGTGCGTTTAATTTGTGTTTTTATCGATTTGTTTAATAGTATGTTGTTAATAGTATGTTTTAATAGTATGTTTAATAGTCTCTAATAGTAATATGTTGTTAATAGAGGTTAACATTATCTCGGGCCAACATTTTACCTGCTTCTACATTCGCGCTTCGCATATTTGGGGTTTAATTTTTTTTAAATTCTTTTAACACATCAGGAGGAATGCAGGTGCAGGGTCTCCTATATCCACCACCGCTAATATTAATTCAGCCTAGGAATTCTTCCACAGAAACTTACTCTTTCTTATGCATAAATTCATCCCATCTGCTTTAAAACAACTTGCATTCTCCTGGAAGGCAAATCCAACTGAAGCCAACCTCAGATCGTTCCATAAAGCTGGCAACCTGTGTGTCTACTCTTTCAAAAGCCAGAAAACAACATCTGTCTAATCTCAAGAATGAGCTTTCATATTTGTCTTCCTTCTATAAAACCTGGTGGTGCCTTGTCAAGGCTTGTCCCACTCATGTGTCTGCAGGACGCACGCAGTCCACCAGCAACCCTCACACTGTCTTCAATCTAATTCTTCCCTCCAGGTCATCAAGACAGTTGTTCACCACCATCTCAAGTCATCCCCTCTCCAAAATCATGATCTTTTATGCACCTGTTAAACCACCCCCACCCTTCCCAAAACGTTTGCTTATGTATCCATCTTTTTAAACCTTTGCGTTCTCCCTTTCCCCTTATCGTTACCTGCATCCCTTGTTGGTCAGTTTATGTCTATTTTCTCCCTCCGTCCTGCTGTTGGTGTGTTTCCTCTTTCTCCTGCTGTTCTCTTTGTTATGTTGTGTCCTGGTTTCTTCTGTGCCAAAGCTATTCCACGATCCTACACCATGTAGTAAAAAAAAATATCCTCCCACCCCGCATTCAAACAATGCCCCCACATTCGTGGATTCGACATTCACAGTACTTTCTAGGAATGTGTCCCTTGCGAATGTTGGAGTCTTACTGTACATGTACATTGTATACATTTTTTTATTTTTCAAACAAAGTTTTTGTTATCGTCGACGGAGGCGTTATGTTTTCAGGTCGTCCGTCCGGCTGTCCATCTGTGATAGGTTTTTGTTTCCGCAATAACTTGAGAATGGCAGAAGGGATCTTAGTAAAACTTGGTGCAGGTATGTATAATGAGGTAAAGATGAACTGATTATATTTTGGCGTCACAAGGTCAAAGGCCAAAGGTCAGAGGTCATGTTAGGTAAAAATCCTGTTACTGCGATAACTTGTGAACCAATGATGGGATTCTGACCAAATTTGGTACACTTATGTAGAATGATGTAAAGATGAACCGATTAGATTTTGGGGTCAAGAAGTCAAAGGTCAAAGGACAAAGTCTGTAATATGTCTATAACTTGAGAACGACTGAAGTGATCTAATTAAAACTTGGTACAGGTATGTATACTGATGTAAAGATTAACTAATTCAAATTTGGGGCCAAGAGGTCAAAGGTTAAAATCCGTAATAGGTCTATAACTTGAGAACGGCTGAAGTTATCTCATTGAAACTTGGTACAGGTATGTATAATGATGTAATGATTAACTGATTAGATTTTGGGGTCCCAAGGTCAAAGGTCAGAGGTCATGTCAGGTAAAAATGTGACAACTTGTGAACAGCTAAAGGATTGAAATTAAAACTTGGTGCAGGTATGTATAATGATGTAACCATGAACTGACCACATTTTGGGGTCAAGAGGTCAAAGGTCAAAGTCTGTAATAGGTCTATAACTTGAGAATGGCTAAATGGATCTAATTCAAACTTGGTACAGATATATATAATGATGCAAAGATTAACTGATTGGATTTTGGGGTCCCGAGGTCAAAGGCCACAGGTCAGAAGTCATGTCAGGTAAAAATGTGATAACTTGTGAACAGCTGAAGGGATTTAAATCAAATGTGGTACAAGTATTATAATGATGTAACGATGTGGGCGGGGCCTATATCGGTCGACGTCGTGACGTTGAAGAGTGTTATTCTAGTTTTCTCCTACCTTAACCTTTACCCGTTAGCCCCCGACCATGGCCTCTTACCTTACCATGTATTGCCATCCTCCGTCGCCCTCTAGCTGAAGCGCCTCCAGATTATGCTGCGTCAGGTGAACGAGCAACTTGAGGTCGAGGCACGGGAGCGAGAACAGGTCGATGAAAAGGCACGGCTGTTGGGCGAGGAATGTGGTTGCAAGGTGCGCTCTCGAGACCTTTGGCAAGGTTTTGTGCATAAAACATGCCGCAGAAAGGCACGCGGTCCACAATGCATGCATGTGCACAGTTAAAAGCAGATTTTAAAAATAAATTAGAATATTGCAGAGGCAGCGAAGGATGAAATGTGTATTGTGAATCAAAGATGACAAAAAACAAGTCACTTTTTAATGGATGAAATTTAATGACAGTTTTTGTGATTTGCAAAGAAAGGCATGCTATTTGTGGAAGCAAATGAGGTAATCCCAATGCTTGCACATTTAATTAATTAATTTTTAAAAAGGCAACTCCATTTCTCAATTCATTATTTAAATAATATTATGTGATTCCTGCTTTTTAAAATCCATGTTATGCAGTGTGAAACAAAGCTCTGATTTCAAATGCAAACGTTGCTTTTGGAACAGTTGTCCCAGCTCCAGGAAAAGAATCAGGAAGCTCAGGCATTTTTGGTCGAGCTCCAGCGCAGGTTTGGAGAAACGAGTCATCGCATGGCCGAGCAACTGGTAACTGAGACGCAATTTAATCGTGCGAATCATTCAAGCATGCTCGGTCTTAGGCCCTCCATGACGGTGCTATCTTGCAACATTTTTGCTCTCTTCCACGTACATGTTGTCATTGTCTGTTCAGGTCATGCTGTCTCGGGCGGCCGAGCAGTCGGCTGACGAGGTGCGGAAGTTGCATTTTGAGTTGGAGGCTGCACAGGGGAAACGTGACCTACAACTCGCCCTTTTGCATGAGGAGAAACCCATTCCCAACAATGTACAGGTAACAAGGTGCAGGAGAGCTTCCTGTATCTGATCTCTCAGCTCCTAAAAGTCGAGAGCAGGTGTCTGCATATGTCACAATACCAACAAGAAAGAGCAATCAGAGTTTGCAGACCCTCACCAGGATGTGTTTTCAGTGGTTTTTAAGGCTTTTGTGTTGAAACAAATCTGGCAGCCGAACCACGTGACCGATTATGTCAACATTATTGTTTTTCTCCACCAATTTATTCCTAGGTTATGCTCAAGAAATTTCATCTTGATCGGATGAAGTTTTGTACTTGTCGAATTATGACGTCATAACGGAGGCACCTATGACATCATCATTAACAGATGTTATTCCACATGGAGAGTTCTTTACAATGAGCCATGTCTCAATTTTTTCTGTGCACCGCTTTCGGAGATATAGAGGTGATTTTTTTTCGGTTTTTCAAAGATGGCGGCCGAACCACGTGACCGATGACATCATCATCATTTTTTTTTTCTCCACCAATTTATGCCGACATGGCGCTCAAGAACTTTCATCTTGATCGGATGAAGTTTTGTACTTGTCGAATTATGACGTCATAATGGAGGCACCTATAACATCATCATTAACATATTCTATTCCACATGGAGAGTTCTTTACAATGAGCCATGTCTCAATTTTTTCTATACAGCGCTTTCAGCGATATAGAGGTGCAAAGTTTTTCGGTTTTTCCAAGATGGCGGCGAGCTCTGCATATGTCACAATATCAACAAGGCCAGAACATAGTTCACGAAGGCCAGAACATAGTTCACGAAGGCCAGAACATAGTTCACGAAGGCCAGAACATAGTTCACGAAGGCCAGAACATAGTTCACGAAGGCCAGAACATAGTTCACGAAGGCCAGAACATAAGTTCACGAAGGCCAGACCATAAGTTCACGAAGGCCAGACCATAAGTTCACGAAGGCCAGACCATAAGTTCACGAAGGCCAGACCATAAGTTCACGAAGGCCAGACCATAAGTTCACGAAGGCCAGACCATAAGTTCACGAAGGCCAGACCATAAGTTCACGAAGGCCAGACCATAAGTTCACGAAGGCCAGACCATAAGTTCACGAAGGCCAGACCATAAGTTCACGAAGGCCAGACCATAAGTTCACGAAGGCCAGACCATAAGTTCACGAAGGCCAGACCATAAGTTCACGAAGGCCAGACCATAAGTTCACGAAGGCCAGACCATAAGTTCACGAAGGCCAGACCATAAGTTCACGAAGGCCAGACCATAAGTTCACGAAGGCCAGACCATAAGTTCACGAAGGCCAGACCATAAGTTCACGAAGGCCAGACCATAAGTTCACGAAGGCCAGACCATAAGTTCACGAAGGCCAGACCATAAGTTCACGAAGGCCAGACCATAAGTTCACGAAGGCCAGACCATAAGTTCACGAAGGCCAGACCATAAGTTCACGAAGGCCAGACCATAAGTTCACGAAGGCCAGAACATAAGTTCACAAAGGCCAGAGCATAAGTTAGAAGTCTGATTCACGACATGGGGATCAACAATGGTCGCGCGTGTGTGTGTGTGTGTGTGTGTGTGTGTGTGTGTGTGTGTGTGTGTGTGTGTGTGTGTGTGTGTGTGTGTGTGTGTGTGTGTGAGAGACCTATGACGTCATAATTATCATAAAAAATTATACAGGTGGAGTTGCACCACTGGTGAAAATTTCCTGTCAATCGGACCAACGGTTGCAGAGAAAATCATATTTATTCTGTGCGGACAAACAAACAGACAAACAAATGAAAAATCGGTCAGAGACCGAGGACTTGCCGGAATGTACTTTTTTATCGGCCATTTTGGATCAAAATAATAATACATAAGGACATGGGTTGAATCCCTGCTTGAGAGAATGCCAACCCACTCCCCGCCATCACGGTCGTCTCTCCAACTCACAATCCCACGAGATATGCGGAAAGGACGACCCAAAACCAATTATCTTCTTTTTGATTCGTATATAAACATCGTTAAAAGTAAATAATGACCTCTGCCAAAGTTAAAATGACGTGGGTTTAATCTCTACATGAGAGAATTCCACATAGCTATTTGGGCGGTGTATAAGCTAACAGATCGCTGTCTCCGTCGACCTTGCCAAGGCCGTAACACCTATCGGCTCAAAATCCTTTTAACTGTTGACTTGGTAGTTTTTACAATGAAGGAAACACGTATTGGGAGTACATACGACATAGCGATTGTGAATGTGAATGTGACAGCTCTGGGGTGTCTTTCGCTTCGCATCGCAGTGACGGCGAGCACCAACGGCTGTAAGATTAAAATCTGGCTTAAAGCCCCCTCACCACCCAAAATCTATTCCGGCAAATCTACTCCGGCAAGTAACAAACCAACCAACCAACCAACATACTTGCCGGAATCTATTCTGGCAAGTAACAAACGGACAAACAGACAGGGGTGAAAACATAACCTCCATCCACCTTTGGTGGTGGAGGTAACTTAATCAGGATGAAGGTCCCAATGAAAATCAGCCTCATCGTGGCTTCATTTAAACCATCGAATCCTTCCGCTGTATCACTCCGCCTCGCCCCAGCTTTACGCTGCGGTCACGATTTTCACATTTTGGGTGACCTTTAGCTTGACCTTGGGCCAAGAGAGTTAAAAATTGGGCACAGTCTATTCCAGGGCAAGGTAAATATGTGTTTAAAGTATGGCGATGCTATGTGCAACGATGTAGACGTCGTACTGCGCACAAACAGACAGACAGACAGACAAACTAGAAATCGGTGAGAGACCGAGGACTTGCCGGCATTAAAAATACTAGGGCATGCCCGTACTATATATATATATCTAAAATTATATCCCCCCCCCTCTATTTACATGAAATGGTTTGGTTCATGAAATGTTTTGGTCCATTCGCAACGCCAAAGCGAACGGCGAACGCTTTACATGAAATGGTTTGGTCCATGAAATGTTTTGGTCCATTCGCAACGCCAAAGCGAACGGCGAACGGCTTGCGAGTACAGTGACAATCCCCCCCCCCCCCCCCCCTCTATTTACATGAAATGGTTTTAATTAGTTTTAAAACATAGTTTAACGCCAACATAGCGGCAACATAGTTTGCCAACGTGAAATAAATGAATACGCTCTCAAATGTGCCGTCCGAGGCAGAGTGTGTTCGCCACGTTCGGCACACGCGATAGCTCGCTGCTCTCTGATTGGTTGAATCGTTTTTTGGACATAGCTCGGTAAGTAATTGTCCGATTAATATGAAACCTTGAAAAGGCACATCCTCGGGTCCCCAGCAATATACCTGGCAAGTTTAAAGTATATCGGACCCGTGGTTGTCGAGAAACAGCGGTCACAGACAAACATACATACAAACATACATACAAACATACACACAGAGATTAGTGGAATTATAGATAGATGGCAGCTGAACCACGTGACAGATGACGGCATCATTATTTGTTTTCTAAACTAATTTATTCCAAGATTATGCTCAAGAAATTTCATCTTGTTCGGATGAAGTTTTGTACTTGTCGAATTATGACATCATAATGGAGGCACCTATGACATCATCATTAACATATTTTATTCCCCATGGAGAGTTCTTTCCAATGAGTCATGTCTCAATTTTTTCTATTCAGCACTTTCGGAGATAAAGAGGTGCAAAGTTTTTCCGTTTTTCCAAGATGGCGGCCGAACCACGTGACCGATGACGTCATCATTATTTTTTCTCCACCAGTTTATGCCGACATGTCGCTCAAGAAATTGCATCTTGATTGGATGAAGTTTTGTACTTGTCGAATTATCGAATTATGACGTCATAATGGAGGCCTTGGGCCTAGAGAGTTAGAAATTGGGCACAGTCTATTCCAGGGCAAGACAAATATGTGTGTAAAGTTTGGCGATTCTATGTGCAACGGTGGAGACGTAGTACTGCGCACAAACAGAAAAACCAACCAACCAACCAACATACTTGCCAGAATCTATTCCGGCAAGTAACAAACGGACTCAAATGCAATGCCCTCTCCTCAGGCGAGGGTAACAAGGATATGTATTGAAAGTGGTCGAGCAATGGGAGGGTCTATAATTGATCTAGTTTGGTGGTTTCTCAATTATTATCACGAGCATGACTCGGCGTGGTCCGCGCGCCTCCCCACACGTCGTTTCAGAGGGGTATGCATCTTTGACCATTTCGGTGTCTTTTGGGTCTTCATGGTGTTTTGGGTCTTCAGGGCCATTTGGGTCTTCAGGGTCTTTTGGATACTCTTGGCCTTTAAGGGTATTTTGGGTCTTCGAGGTGTTTTTGGGTCTTTGGTATCTTCAGAGGCTTTTGGGTCTTAAGGGTCTTCGGTGACTTTTGGGTCTGTGGGGTCTTCAGGGGCTTTTTGGGTCTTCGGGGTCTTTTGGGTCTTCGGGGTATTTTGGTCTTCGGGGTCTTTTGGGTCTTTGGGGTGTTTTGGGTCTTTGGGGTGTTTTGGGTCTTCTGGGTGTTTTGGGTCTTCTGGGTGTTTTGGGTCTTCGGGGTGTTTTGGGTCTTTGGGGTGTTTTGGGTCTTAGGGGTGTTTTGGGTCTTCGGGGTGTTTTGGGTCTTCGGGGTGTTTTGGGTCTTCGTGGTGTTTTGGGGCTTCGGGGTGTTTTGGGTCTTTGGGGTGTTTTGGGTCTTCGGGGTGTTTTGGGTCTTCGGGGTGTTTTGGGTCTTCGGGGTGTTTTGGGTCTTCGTGGTGTTTTGGGTCTTCGGGGTGTTTTGGGTCTTCGGGGTGTTTTGGGTCTTCGGGGTGTTTTGGGTGTTCGGGGTGTTTTGGGTCTTCGGGGTGTTTTGGGTCTTCGGGGTGTTTTGGGTCTTCGGGATGTTTTGGGTCTTCGGGGTGTTTTGGGTCTTCGGGGTGTTTTGGGTCTTCGGGGTGTTTTGGGTCTTCGGGGTGTTTTGGGTCTTTGGGGTGTTTTGGGTCTTCGGGGTGTTTTGGGTCTTTGGGGTATTGGGGGTCTTCATGGTATGTTGGGTCTTTGGAGGTCTTCAGGGTATTTTGGGTCTTCAGGGGTCTTGGGGAAATTTGAAGGTCGTCAAAGGTCTGAGGGGTCTCAGCAGTCTTATCGCAATTAAGAGGGTTAATTAAGAGGGTGGTAATTTTATTTGAAGAAGAAGAAGACTTTTTCGTCGCATATAAACTTCCATAGCGAACCATATATTATGTTTGCTCGATTATAATAAGATGTCATGCTTTTGAGGCTGCCACTGGTAACATATGTTAGCTGTTGCATGGTAGGATTGTCGGCGACTAAACTGACACCCCTCAATGGCTTTGTTTGTGGGGAGGGTGACGGTGACACTCTGCCAGGACTTAAATCAACACCTGGCAAGGGACGGGTGAGCTCCCAGAGGGAGCACACGGCCATCCAGTAAGAAGATGGTGTCTCCCAAAGAAAACACCCATCGGGATTGGACCGGTTCAAATAATACCAAAGACTTTAAAATGGTACGTGCTGCTTCCTTGCTTGACGTTCAGCATTTAAAAGGACAGAGCACGGACAATCCCCATCGGTTGGCATCTATGGGGAGGAGGAAAATCCTCTTGAGGAAATGCTCCGCTGAGTGCGGTGAGAAAAGCGGTGCCATTGTTATGACGTCGCTGTACCCAGAGTATTCCCGGAAGACGGCATGCCCCAAGCTCAGTGGCTGGGTTAAGTGTTTGGTGTTTGGTGTGTGTGTGTGTGTGTGTGTGTGTGTGTGTGTGTGTGTGTGTGTGTGTGTGTGTGTGTGTGTGTGTGTGTGTGTGTGTGTGTGTGTGTGTGTGTGTCCGTGTGTGTGTGTCCGTGTGTGTCCGTGTCCTGATGCTGATTCGAGGACTGTCACCAATCAGGCATCTTTTCCCCCATTTGTTAAACACACCATTCTGGTATATTTTCCATCAAAACACCAGATCATGCAGAAATAACTGTACAAATAAGTATGGAATAGTTTGTCCCTCAGCTTTCTTAAAATTATCCAGTTTGGTCAAACTTTCACAAAGCTTCTTGCACCACTAAATGTCAATATTGTCCCATTCATGTTTGGCATCTTCCCAAAGTTGATCAGATTTGGCAAATTTCCTTCCAATAAGTTTGTGCTCAATATCGGCCCAAAGATTCTCTATTGGGTTCAAATTGGGACTCTAACCAGGCCAGAACATACAGTCACGTGAAAAAGTAAGCACACCCCATGTAAAGTTTTGAGTTTTTCAACATATTTCAACATACAGCTATTTGATCTTCATTTCAACAATATTGATAGATAAAGGTGATATAATATAACAAATATCATGAAACATTTACATTTTGTAGTCCATTGTATAATTTAAATAAACATAAATGAAAATTTTGCATGTGGAAAAAGTAAGTACACCCCTACATTTATCACTGCTTCAAATACCTAAAATTAGAATCAGGTGCACCAGCTCAGGTGCATATGATTAGAACATCGTTAGAGAGGATCTTGGAGGAACCTGTCTTATTTAAACCTCAGACATTTAGTTTGGTTTGCTCTTTGTTGTTGAAGTGTGCGGCGTCACCATGCCGAGATCAAAAAAGCTCTCTGAGGCCTTCAGAAAGAAGGTTATAGATGCCTACGGGTCTGGGAAGGGATTTAAAAAGATCTCCAAACAATGTGAAATCAATCATTCGACTGTCCGGAAGATCATCTACAACTGGAGAAGATTCCAAACAACTGCCAACTTGTTCAGGCCAGGCCACCCCAGCAAGTTCAGCCCGAGAGCAGACCGCAAGATGCTGAAAGAAGTCTCTAAGAACCCCAGAATGTCATCACGGGACCTACAGGTAGCTCTTGCCACAGTTGATGTCAAAGTGCTCGAGTCTAACATTAGAAAGAGGCTGCACAAATTTGATCTACATGGGAGGTGTGCCAGGAGGAAACCTTTCCTGTCCAGAAAGAACATCAGGGCAAGACTAAAGTTTGCCAATGAACACCTAGGCAAAGACCAGCACTTCTGGAACAATGTGCTCTGGACAGATGAGTCAAAGGTAGAGCTATTTGGCCACAGTACCAGAAGACATGTTTGGCAAAAACCAAAGACAGCATTTGACCACAATAACCTGATACCAACTGTAAAGCATGGTGGTGGAAATATTATGGTTTGGGGCAGCTTTGCTGCATCAGGGCCTGGGCAGCTCACCTTCATAATATAATCCACTATGAATTCTTCATTGTGCCAGAGGGTGCTTGAGGATAATGTGAGGCCATCTGTCGGAAAGTTGAAGCTCAACCGAAGGTGGACCTTGAAAACATGACAATGACCCTAAACATACCAGTAAATCCACCAAGGAATGGCTGAAAAGAAAGAAATGGAGGGTTCTGGAATGGCCAAGTCAAAGCCCGGATCTAAATCCCATCGAGATGTTGTGGGGGGATTTGAAACGAGCTGTGCATGCAAGAAACCCCTCAAACATCGCACAGCTGAAAGAATTCTGCATGGAGGAGTGGGCAAAAATTTCTCCCAGTCGATGTCAGAGACTGGTAGACAGTTATAACTTATAAGAAACTCCTACTTGAGGTTGTTTCTGCCAAAGGGGGCAATACCACCTATTAGAGCCAAGGGTGTACTTACTTTTTCCACGTGACTGTACGTTTCAGGGACTTTTTCTCCGACCATTTTTGGAGGCTTTTGCAGTATGGGTCGGGGCATTATTTTGTGGAAAAAAGACTCATTTGCTTTTCTCTCTGCGAAATGACTTTTGGAGGCTGGGAAGTAATCCTGTCACTAATATTTCTGGTATTCCTTGGCAGTAATTGACTGTCCACACCTTATCAGCTCACCAATACCAGCAGATGAAAATGCACCCCAGACCATGACTCCACCTCCTCCATGCTTCACAGGTGTTGAAATGCATTCAGGGTTTAATCTCTCACCAGATCTGCGAAGGTAACGTTCTGGGACATCACCACAAATCTGAACTCTTGATTCATGACCTCCCAGAACTCTCTGAAACCAGTCTGAATCACAGTTCCCAAATTTGGCCGAAACGTGCAATCTGTCCTGAATGTTTATCTTAGAACTTAGATAATAGAGGCTTCTTAGCACACCTTGAGGTAAAACCAACATCAGTCGACCTTCCTGTGATTGTCCTTCTGGAAACGGTCTTGGTTTCAGCAGTTCTGAACTCCTCTGACAGTTTCCGCAGGCTTTTCTTTCTTTCCTGGAGAACTAAAAATTTCATTCACCTGTCATCTTTACCTGTCGTGGCTCTAGGCCTGCCAGATCCGTTCTTCCTTGCAGTTGAACCAGTTTTCTGGAACTGTAGACCTATTCTCTTTATGGTAGGCAGAGAAATAGGGATGTTCTTCTTTAGGAGCTTGTGGATTTCAGCATATGTCTTTCCCGCTTGATGAAGACAAGCAATTCGATATTTAACATCCCCATCAGCATGAAAGTTCTCTTTTTGGAGACATTTCTAAATTGAAACACAAAAACATGACCTACACTACCTGTACAAGTCATAAATTGGAGCAATTTAGGCATCACACATGTGCACTAAACAGTCAAAAAAACTTGACAACACCCTGATAATGCATTGCACATCTTTAAAAATATACTCGAACAGTATAATATATATTTTAATTTTTTTGTGACACAGACCAACTCAAAACCTGTACCTTCCTTTTTATGTGTACATTTTTGATCTATTTTGTCTTACCTGAGATATTGGCTTTTAAAGGCGAAAATGCGGAAATTTTTTAATTTTCATTACATTTTTCATTAAAAATGTTGAGAACATTTTTTTAAACACGAATTTTTTCATCAAAATTGTTGTAAACTGCACAGAGGGCTTTTAGCTGCTGTAACCTGGGTGATCAATTTAAACTGTGATGTGTCCTGCACATCTGTGGCTTCAAATTTCAAAAAACAGCTTGGCTCATATTTTTCCCCCGAAGTGTATATCCGTATCAAGATGGCTTATCGTGGCATTTTTACAAAAGTAATAACAACATCAATGATAATAGCATAATATTAATATAATTACAAAACATACCCTGAATTACAAAACATACATACAAAACAAAACAAAACATACCTCTGGGTAGAGGACCCAAAAGACCTCAAGGACCTAAATGACCCCGAGTACCCAAAAGAGCCAGAGGACCGAAAAGACGTCGAGGACTCAAAAGACCCTAAACTACCTGAAGACCCAAAAGACCCTTAAAGACCTCAAAGTTCCAAAAGACCCTGAAGACCCATAAGACCTTTAAGACCCGTAAGACACTTTAGGCCCAAATAACCTTCAGACATTTACACCCCTTAAACCCCATTCGACCCCTTTGATATTAACACCATTTGGACACCTTCCATCCTTCAGACAGCTTGGACCCTTGACCATTTTGAGCTTCAGGCAACTTTAACCTTTTTTGATTACAAATAAATAATATCACCAAGATTACAAATACATTTGCACAAAAACAATGTTTGTATTATGCTTGGTGTAAATCATGACAACACAACTCACGTCCAGTCATTATCCTCAGTTAAAACAAGCGTGTCTCTATGGCGATGTTTGGCGAGGCGAGTGTGGCGAGCCGTTCCACGCTAGCACATATAATTATGTATATTTTTTCTAGGAACTTCACCAATTAGTCGAGTATTACCGAGGCCTGCTAGCAGAGTTGCGCGCCGGTGCCGAGCAGCGGGAGGAACGGTTGCGTGCCGAGTCATTGTTTCTTCGAGAGCAGTTGCAGGCCGAGCAGGGAACGCGTGAGGAGATGGAATTGGCTCTCCAGGGTGAGATCGACACGCAGCGAGAGAATGTGGGTACGTGAGGATGTTTCACTTTCTACCGAACACGTGATTGTATTTACAATTGTACTCGTATCTCTTTAATTCATCTACTTCAAGCAAAGTTTCCACTCAAATAGCTTTTGTTTTCTTTCACATTTTGGTCCCATGTTAAACCATGGACTACCCTTGTTCACCTCGTTTATTTGATGTAAAACCATATTTACCGTTTGCCATCGCCCATCATTTGTGTTCCTGTGCATCCAGAGAGGCCCCATTACACGCAGGTTAACACACTTGGTTGATGTATGTTCTCAGTCTGACATATCGAAAGCCTTTGCAGGGTTTTCTTTTGCCTAACATGAAAACATGCTTTTGATCTTAACAAAAATATTTAATGCTCGACGCCCTCGTTTCATGTTCACACCAGAGTTTGGGATTCTGTCCTGTTTTTTTAATGGAAATTGGCACAAACAAGGCACAAAGCCACTCTAGGTAAGGGGCTATGGGAAGGTTAGATAAAGATAAGGATAAAGAAAAATAAAACGTAAATAAATAAAAAAATAACAAGAAAACATCCAAGACACAGGAAGTAGCAGAGGTTGGGTAAAATGCGATTAAACCTCAAAGATGTAGGAAGTATGAATGGACATTCCCCTTGAAGCCGAGTAGATCGTAGGATAATGGGAAGCATGTTACAGGTGGTGAATTCCAGAGCGAGACAGCACGAGGGATAAAACTATCTGCATTGCCTTTCTTTCTGCATCTTGGATCAGCTATAATGTATGGGTGAGCGGAGATGGCAAACTGAGTCTTACGTCCAAACACTTGTATGGGAGGAACCAAGTTAGAAAGTCCAACAGAACATTTGCCATGAAAATATCTGTAGAACAAACCAAGAGTGGCACCTGACCTACGGTGAGAGAGTGGTTGAAGAGTTGAACCCATCTCCACACCAACCAGGTTGACGATGCGTTTCTAGAGCCTATCAAGTAAAGATAAGTGGCAGGCTGGTGCTCCAGTCCAAATGTGGCAACAGTACTCCATGAGGGGACGTGTAGTTGCCTTATACAGGTACAAACCTTATACAGTATCACAACAAGTCCTCAAAATGGAGGGCCATGCACACTACACCCTTGGGTACCAACCTACTCTGAGATCCTCCAGACATTTAGCCAGTGCCCTCAAGAGAACTGTTACCCTGGTGCACTACTAGGAGGTAGTAGGTAGTCTGAAAGTCTTGGCAAGGGTAGAGGCTATGTACCAGAAGGAAGGGCTTACGCACTCGGCCTTTTCGCTCGCAGAGCTATCCAGCGGCTGTAGAAAAAAAGCAAAGAGTGGTAAACCACATCGCACCTGACTACAGCACTAGACACATACACCTGCCCTTTGAAAAAATACCCACAAGCAACACAGACAGAAAGAAATAACAATACCAGAAAGGTACATATCACATCGGAGGTTAGAGGAGATGTCCAGACCAAAAAGCCGAAGCTCTGATGATTCTGTTAAGGTTGAAGACCCCATGTGCACAGAAGGGAAAGACCTGTTTCTGGAGTGAGATATGGACACCAATTTAGTTTTCTTTGCATTGAAGGTTACCAGGCAGTCGTGCCCCAACTTCAACACTACTAGGAGGTTGAAGCTCGCTCTTTCACGAGCTCGCTCTTTCACGAGCCTCGATATTGTATACAAAAAAAAAAAAAAAAAAAAAAAAAAAAAACATTCTCCAAATCATTGTCCAGAGAAACTCCAACCTCATTACGAGTGGCGTTGAGTGAATCAGCAGATGTACAGTAGAGTGAGGAATCATCAGCATACATGGCTATATGAGACAGAACATTATCAGGAAGATCATTGATGTAAACAAGGAACAATGTGGAACCAAGGACAGAACCCTGTGGAGCACCAGAATTGATGGAGCAAGTAGGAGAAGATTGACCCTCAAGTACCACTTTAATCTTGTGATTTGTAAGGAAAGCTGAAATGATTGAATGCATCACTCCAGATACACCATACGACTGAAGCTTGTGGAGCAGACTCCTGTGCCAACCTTTATCAAAGGCTTTTGAGATATCCTAAGCAACTAATGGAGCTTCACCCTTGAGCTCCAATCTCCTGTTGATATGATCTGTAATTAAGGATAGCAGATCACCAGTAGAGCGAGAATAGCGAAAGCCATACTGGCAGTCATTGAGAAGTTCATTGTCCTCCAGATGGCTGAGAAGTTGTTCATTGATGAAACATTCAAATACCTTACTTATTACAGGAAGTAGGCTGATGGGGCGATAGTTACTTGGTTCAGAATGCTCACGTACACCCATGAAAACAGGGACAACAGAAGTTACTTTCCTTGATGAAGGAAACACTTGAGCAGACAAGCGCATGTTGAATAGCTTGGGAAGAATCGGTGACAGTTCGGGACAACACATCTTCAATACAATCACAGGGATTCCATCAGGACCAGTCGTTTTTGAAGCATCTAAAGTACGAATAATTCTGGTAACCTTCTTAGGAGTGATAACTGGAACAAGAATGTCAGTCTGTACGACATGGAAAATCAGGAAGAGGTTATCCCCAATCATTGAGTGTTGAATTGGAAACAAACAGGTTTGAAAAGAGGTTAGCCTTATCCAGAGGTGAAGTAACAACCTCAGGTCCATGAAAGAGAGGAGGCATAGATGATTTATTGCGGTTGAGTACACTGTTGGCAATCCTCCAAAAGTCCTGAGAGCCAATCCGCTGAGTCGCAATGGAATCGGCTACAGAAGCAGCATATTGATGCTTGGCATCCTCAAGAACTCTTTTACAGAGGTTACTTGCTTTGCGGAAGAGACATTTTGACTCCAGAGACCCTTGCACATGGTACTGCTTGAAATAGTGGTTGCGATGAGCAATCGCTGATGCACAAGCCGGAGTGAACCATGGATGGGACTGGACCTTCACTTGATAGGTACGTGAGGGAATATAAATGCCAATACCAGTGCAAATCCATTGGTATATTTCCTCGGCAACCATATCGGAACCAAGACTGAAAGCTGAGGTCCATTGCACATCAGCAAGAAATGAACGGAATCCATCCCAATCAGATTTCCCAAACTGAAGCACAGTGCGGTGAAAAGGATGCACTGGAGTCGAGAATGAGGGGTAAGAGACACAAACAGAAACGGTGGAATGATCTGAGTTACCGATTGGAGGCAGAACATCAGCAACACAATTACCGGGGTTAGAACACAGAAAGAGATCAAGCAGGTTTCTTCCATCAGAAGCACGGTCAGGAATATGAGTGGGAGATGAAACAATTTAGGTGACGTTTTGAGAGATTGAGAAATTATAGGCTTTGATACCAGGAAGGACAGTACTGCGAGATTGTACAAACCACTCCTTGTGGTGAACATTGAAGTCACCAAATACCATGATGTGTGCAGAAGGGTGGAGTAAAATATTCTTGTCTGCTATCTGAGCTCGTATCAAGCACGGCATAAGAGGGAAAGGAAGGTGAGCGATGCAGAAAGAGGTACGGTGCCGTCAGAAAGTATTCACACCCCATGACTTTTTAACATTTTGTTGTTACAACCTGAATTTAGAATGGATTAAATGAAGATTTTTTTTGGTCAATGATCATAAACATAATATCCCATAATGTTAGTGGAATTTTTTTTTTTAGAAAGTTTTGCAAAATACTTAAAAATGAAACACAGAAATATCTGATTTACAAAAGTATTCAAACCTGAGTCAATACTTTGTAGAAGCGCCTTTCACAGCGATTACAGCTTCGATTCTTTTTGGGTATGTGTGTCTCAGCTTTGCACATTTGGAGTTGGGGAATTTCTCCCATTCTTCCTTGCAGATCTCCTCAAGCTCTGTCAAGGTGGATGGGAAGCATCGGTGAACAGCAATCTTCCAGTCTTTTTACAGATTTTCAATGGGATTCAAGTCTGGACTATGGCTGGGCCACTCATGGACTTTCACATTCTTGTTCTGAAGCCATTCCAGTGTTGCTTTGGCTGTAGGATTGGGGTCATTGTCCTGTTAGAATGTAAATCTTCACCGCAATCCAAGGTCTTTTGCACTCTGCAAGTATTTGCCTGTATTTGGCTCCATTCATTGTTCCCTCTATTCTTGTAAGTCTCCCAGCCCCTGCCACTGAAAAGCATCCCCATAGCATGATGATGCTGCCACCACCATGCCTCACGTTAGGGATGGTGTTAGATGGGCGATGAGCTGTGCTCGGTTTCCGCCAGACGTAGCGCTTTGCATTCAGGTCAAAGAGTTAAATTTTTTGTCTCATCAGACCGCAGAAAAATTTTCCTCATGCTCTCCGAGTCTTTCACATACCTTTTTGCAAACTCCAGGTGTGTTGTAATGTGCCTTTTTCTCTGGAGCGGCTTCCATCTGGCAACTCCCATAAAGCCTAGATTTGTGAAGTGCTGCCAAGACTGTTGTCCTTCTAGCAGGTTCTCCCATCTCAGCCAAGGAACTCTGTAGTTCTGTCAGAATGGTCATTGGGTTATTGGTCACCTCCCTGACCAAGGTCCTTCTTGCCCAGTTACTCAGTTTGGTTGGATGGCCAGCTCTAAGAAGAGTCTGTGTAGTTCCATATTTTTCCATTTCCTAATGATGGAGCTCACTTTGCTTTTGGGAACTTTCAACACTCCAGAACTTGTTTTATACCCTTCCCCAGATCTAGGCCACCTCACAATTCTATCTCGGAGTTCTACGGACAGTTCCTTGGACTTCATGGTAGAGTTTGTGCTCTTACAAGCACCGTCAACTGTGCGACCTTATATAGAAAGGTGTTTCTTTCTAAATCGTGTCCAATGAAATGAATTGGCCACAGGTGGATTCCAATCAAGGTGTAGAGACATCTCAAGGATGATCAAAGGAAATTTGATGCACCTGAGCTCAATTTGGATTGTCATAGCAAAGGGGTTGAATACTTGTTGATTCAAGACATTTCAGGTTTTCATTTTTAATTATTTTGTAAAAATAATTCTATAACTAAAATTCCACTTTGACATTATGGGGTATTTTGTGTAGATCAGTGACAAAACATCTTTGTTTATCAATTTTAAATTCAGGCTGTAACAACAAAATGTGGATAAAAGTCAAGGGGTGTGAATATTTTCTAAAGACACTGTATCTTGTTGAATTCAGGAGAGCAAGGAAGAAACACATAAACTTAAGAGAGCCACCTTCAAGAGAATTTTCACGAGCTAAATGTAGAGAGTCTTTAACATCGATACCAAGACCATGAGAAGGAGGGTGATCAAGTAAGTGAAAAATGTAACCAGGTATCTTGAAAGAAATGGAGGAGATGCCACTGTCCAACTGACACTTGAATAGCAGGTCAGGTGAATTAAGCTGAACAAAAGATTGCACATAAAGTTTGGAGTGAATGCCCCTGACATTGGAGAAGCAAATATTAAAAGGATTTGAGCGTCGCTGCGCACGGGCTGGTGGATTAGCACGTGCAGGTGGAGATCTGTTATTCTTTGAATGTAGAACCATATTCATAGTGATAAAAATATATAAAACATTGAAAGGTAGTGGACAGGCCTGGACAAGGAAGAAGAAGAAGACATAAGGCAAAGTTACCGGAACAAATTCACAGACCAGTCCAAGACACTCAATAGGGTCCCACGAACCCAAGTGAACACATTGTCGTAACAATGCCACTCTGGTGGCCTCAGGAATACATCCGAAAATGGATGCATGGACCACCTCCACGCATGTCCATGGTAGTACAATCCCACAGGTAATCCCGGACAAGAAAGATGCAAAATAACTGAGACGAGAAATGACAGAATAGAATAAAAGAAAGGAGACTAGGAAGATAAAAAACGAAGAAGACAAGGACGAAGAAGACAAGGACGAAGAAGACAAGGACGAAGAAGACAAGGACGAAGAAGACAAGGACGAAGAAGACAAGGACGAAGAAGACAAGGACGAAGAAGACCAGGACGAAGAAGACCAGGACGAAGAAGACCAGGACGAAGAAGACCAGGACGAAGAAGACCAGGACGAAGAAGACCAGGACGAAGAAGACCAGGACGAAGAAGACCAGGACGAAGAAGACTTGGACGAAGAAGACAAAGAAGAAAAATAACAAGAAGAATAAGACTGACTGGTGCCATTCACCCAGTGAAACAAGGAAAAGCTTCTTCACAGAGCCACTGTGAAGGTGTGGGTGACTAGGCCAGGTGGAAAAATAAATTTTCCTACCCCCAAAAAGATGTGATTACTCTTTGTCTAGTTCTTTCCCCTTGACCTGTCTGGCTAGGTAAGACCTACCAGGAACAAAGCTCCCACGAGTATAGCACGCACAGGTCATGGGAGCATACAAGCCTTCACACTACGATCAAACGGAAATCACAATCGGGGAGGTTTTGCGTGATACTCCACTCAGACGCATTCCATCTGATTTGTTCCACAAATAATTCCTCCATGTTTTCACCCTTCTCTCTACCTGCTTCTTTCACCCCCACCCTTGCCCCCAATTCCCAAATGCTTTTCTCAGGTGTTTTAGAAGATAAAGTTTCCGTTGGTTTCTCTGTGCATGATACAAACGATATATAGCAAGGTATTTCAAAAGGTTATGGACGGGTTATGACAAAACATGGTGGATGAGTTGGTTCGGTGACGAGAACAAGCCGATTCGATTTTGGTTCAGGTACGGATCCAGATCCGGCCTATCAGTGGGATACAAAACATTAACTCTTCATCTTGGCAGAGGTGTGGGTTCTACCCAGTTCCGTTCTAGTTCAGCACGCACTTATGTTGTGACTTTTTTATTTGCAAACCATGGATAATCCCACCGTCCCAAACATTTATGTCGTCGGTTTTGAGGAATTAAGGTCGTCATTTTGTTTCTACTCCTCTTCAAATGCTGCTTGGGTACTTGTAATGTTTTCATTTCACCACTTTGTTCCATATGCATGTCCGTGAAACCCAATTGTTCCCGATTCACCATGTGATGGACATATAATTTTCTCATGATTTTAATTTCCTTTTTCCGCTTCCTTTCTAGCATCGCTGTCGAGTCTTCAGCCAGAAGTTGAAAAGTACAGGAAGGAAAGCGAGAAGGTACAAACATGTTATTCGAGGCCTCGTGGCGACGCAAACAAACCGACACGTTTCACCGCTCGTGAGACAAATGGACATCGAGTAGCAAAATGTAAAAGTTTTGAACAATGTACAAACTTACTATTGTTAATTACCTCCCCCACTTAAGGTGGATGGAGGTTGTTTTCACCGAGGTTTGTCTGTTTGTTACTTGTGAAAACCGAAGATTTTAAAAGTATATTGGTTGGTCCCGTGTGTTATTCTGTTTGTCTGTCTGTCTGTCAATTGCCCACAGGTCACAATTTCAAACCGATCTTCACGAAACTTCACCAAATGGTAGAATTGGCCATAAGGAAGAAGCATATTGATTTTGAGGTCAAAACGTCAACGTCAACATCAACATCGGCCAAATTTATCAAATTGTCAATTTTCATCCGGACTTCAAACTTGAAGAGGATTTGCATGTCAGGTCATTTAATTCAATCACCAATTATTCGAGGCCAAAAGGTCAACATGGGCTGAATTTCTAAAATTGTCAATTTTCATCTGATTAACTTGCAATTTGAAGAGGATTTGCAAATTTTGTCACTGAATTCAATCACCAACTATTTAAAGGGATATCGCAAGTATCATGCTCTACACGACATCTTTTTTGTTTGTTTATCTGTGAGCATGATATCCCAAAACGTTATGGACGGATTTAGACTAAACTTGGTGGAAGGTTGGGTGTATGACGAGAACAAACTGAATCGATTTTGGTGAAGATCCGAATCCGGATCCAGATATGAGAATTCTTTAATTTTCTAAGTGAATCTTCACCATTGCAAGATAGGACCAAAAACGATATGTGCAACCAAAAAGGACCAAAACTTGGTGGATGAGGAGAGTTGGTGACGAGAGCAAGCCGATTAGATTTTAGTTCAGTTCCGGATGCACATCTGGCCTATCATTGGGATACAAAACGTAAATTGTTCAGCCTGGTGGAGGTACGTGCTCTGTCGAGTGCCGCTCCAATTAGCCTGTCCCCCCACGCTGTGGTTTTTTTTTTGTATACAGAATCGAGGCTCGTGTAAGAGCTAACACATTGAACATACAATGAAGGGAGTGGGTGAAAAGAGGGGGAGAGAGAGGGAAGCACACAAGCACAACAACAGTAGAGAACAGGGACGTCGGTAGATCTGTGGAAGGGGGAGGGCTGGGGGAGGAGGGAGGGGTACACGGTATAAAGCAAATTGACACTACTAGAAATTTCAGGAAAGAAGTGGGGGATTGAAAAGAGGTGGATTTGGGGTGAATTAATGGGGGCAGAAAAGATCAAGGTTTTGGATGGGGGAAGATAAGAGATGATGGTGAACAGCTGTTTTAAAGACCTGGAGGGTGGAGTGGGATTGAAGAGAGTGAGGGAGTTTGTTCCAGAGGCGGGAGAAAAGGGGAATGAAGGAGTGAAGGAAGGTGAGGAGAGAGTCTTGATTTTGGCAGTTTAACAATAAGAGGGTTGCAGGCAGATCTTGTGCGACCTGGTAGGAATATTTGGGGTGCAGAGCACAGAGAGAGCTGGGGGAGCAAGGCCAGAGAGGAGTCTATAGAAGACAGAAAGACCACCAACCTGCCTGCGGTGAGTGAGTGAAAGGCCCTCACAATCGGCTTCATCGCGGGAGATTCCAATGATTCTGAAAGCTTTGGTTTCAACCGCGTGAAGCCGAACTAGGTGTGACGCAGGAGCACCGGCCCATAGGGTAGAACAGTATTCCATCGAGCTGCGGATGAAAGCCTTGTATGTGGTGAGGAGCTCAGGTGTGCCAAGGAAGGACTTCGCACGATGGAGGATGCGCAGTCTGCGACTGGCTTTGGTGACCAGCTTGGAAATGTGGTTTTCCCTAGAAAGGGTGTGTGTGTGTGTGTGTGTGTGTGTGTGTGTGTGTGTGTGTGTGTGTGTGTGTGTGTGTGTGTGTGTATGTGTGTGTGTGTGTGTGTGTGTGTGTGTGTGTGTGTGTGTGTATGTATGTGTGTGTGTGTGTATGTATTAAAAATAGGGGTAATACCCCTGGGCACTCACCTCGTAGAATAAAGCAGTATACTACACTGACTAAAGGTATTTTAAACAGTATCATGGTATTTTAAACCAAGTTCAATGGTTGCTCGAAAACAGGGCAACATGTAGATTCATACTAACGTTATCATAAGACTGTGTTTTTCTTATACAACATCGAGGCTCGTTTAAGAGCTAACACATTAAACACAAAAAACATAAACGGACACATAAAACATACAATAAAGGTAGTGGGAGACAAGAGGGGGAGAGAGAGGGAAGCACAACAACAGTAGAGCACAGGGACATTGGTAGGTCTGTGGAAGGGAGAGGGTTGGGGGTGGGGGGTGGGGTGGTGTACATGGTATAAAGCAAGTGGACACGACGAGGAATTTCGCGAATGAAGTCGGAAATTAAAAGAGGTGGATTTGGGGTGTATTAACCGGGGTAACAAAGATCCCGATTTTTTTTTTTGTTTGCTGGGAACAAATGTTGGTACATCATGGGTGATGAAAGTTGTGGTGAAGTTACATCTGAATTGCTTGTGTGGTTCTGAGAAGAAATCAAATACCTTTTTTGGGGGGCGACCGCCCCCCCCCCTTTAAATCCCCCAGGGCCCGATTTAATTTTTTTTTAATGCCATGAACGAACTTTGATACATGCATCCTTAATCCTTCATCACATATTATAATTTCACCTCGCAGCTTTCCCAGGAAGTCCAGGAAAGGGAACGAAACTTTGAGCAGTTCCGAGAAGCCGAACGAAAGTTGGAGGAGCACATCCAAGAGGAGAAATCCCAGCGGGTATGCTTTATTTCCCACCTCTCCTTCCCTCTTCTTAACCAGTCCTTGCAAAATGAATGCATGTTTGCAACAATGCTGGGAACATTTTGAGTACAAGGGAAGAGCATAAAATGGAAAGAGGAAAGATGAACCGATAGATCTAATCAAGGATGGAATGTGTTCGTAGTAGGCCTCAAAAACACAACTTTTGTTTGGTTCACCAACCTCTAAGAATCCCAGACGTCGTCCGTCACAAACCCGATTATATACCTGACTCTTCCTATTCCACTGATCCAACGTGCTTCCACAACTTCCCTAGTCCCCCCCCCCACCCCCTTTGTGGTGTGAAAGGTGAGTAAATGAAAACGTTTTTGTTGGACCCTTTCTTGATTGGTCGGTGCAGATGCGAGCTGAGCAAGCGGTGCTCGATGAGCGGGGAAAGGCTCAGCGGCTGCAAGCGGAGCTCGATACGTCTGAGCAGGTGCAGAGAGACTTTGTGAAGCTTTCACAATCTCTCCAGGTACCTGAGAGTTTGTATCCATACTAGTATTGACTGGCTTTCATCACTGGCACATGCTTACACCCATCACTACACATGCATTTACAGCCTTTGGATGTTGTATCAAACATTGAAGGTGATTGCGATAACCTTTCTTAGCAATTATCATGGATTAGCACACAAGAGGGGGATTTTGTGTGTGTGTGTGTGTGTGTGTGTGTGTGTGGGGGGGGGGGTGGGGGGTGTGTGTGTGGGGGGGGGGGTGGGCGGACGGACGGACGGATGGACTGGATGTTGTCGCTCAAAAAGAAATCAAACTACCGTCAGGTATGGGAGCATGTGCCACGGCAGCGCTTCGACGCATCCACTTTCCGACGGTATTCCAGGGACCTCTGTCTGGCCATCCTCAGGCTGATACCTGGCCCATCCCTTTCTCCTTGAGATACCTATCAACCTGCTGTAACCATGAGGCACGCGGTCGGCCCGTTGGCCTCCTTTACTCACGAGGCTCCCTTGCTGAGAGTATCTGGTGAGCTGGATCAGCGTCCGGAAAAAGAGCCACATGTCCATACAGCCGCAGCTGACGCTCACGAACCATACAGGTAACAAATCTTATCTGATTCTCTCAGCAACCGCTCGTTGGACACAAAGTCCGACCAGCGATAGCCAAGGATTCTCCGAAGAGACTTGGTTCCGAAGGAGTTAAGTCTCATTCTCTGGCCCTTGGTAAGGGTCCACGTCTTGCATCCGTAGAGCAAGACTGGAAGCACCAAGGACTTAAAGACTCTGACTTTCGTCCTCCTGCATAGATGCTGACAGCGCCACACCCATTGGTCCAGTGAATCTATGACTCCCTTGGCCAGACCCAGACGTCTATCAACCTCTGGCTCACAACATGCGGAGACATGAATAACATTGCCAAGGTAAGTGATCAACTCTTCATGACTTCAACATCTTCGCCACAAACAGGCACAGACAGGACAGCAGCATCCAATATGTCATTGAAAGCCTGGATCTTGGTTATAACCAGGAAATCCGTAATCCAAGCGGCTCCACCTTCTCATTCAGTCCCTGGAGGGCCCCCGTAAGAATATCCAGGGTCTCCACAAAGATGACTGCATCATCTGCGAAATCAAGGTCAGAGATCTTGACACTCCCAAACGATGCACCACAGCCTGACCTCTGACATCCTCCCCAGAATCCAGTGCATACAAGCGCTGAAGAGTGTGGGAGTCAGTACACACCCCTGCCGAACTCCAGTAACAACTGGAAATAAGTCAGAGATGGAGCCACCACACCTCACAGCACTCTCAGTACCAGAGTATAGTTCAGAGATCATAGTCAGGTTCACAATGTTTTTTCGTTTAAATTTTTTGGAGATTAGCAAAACTATACATTTTTGGAATATTCAGAGCATGAGGAATCCAAAAATTAATGTTGGCGTTTGCGTAGACACCTTTGCAAAAATGACACTCAGGACAGTGATGGAGTTCTGTAAAAGCATATTCCTGAACGGTCTAGACCGAGTAGATCCTGTGTATAGGACTAAGTAAGTACACCCCATGTAAAAATTTTGACTTTTTCAACATATTTCAACATACAGCTATTTGATCTTCATTTCAACAATATTGATAGATAAAGGTGATATAATATAACAAATATCATGAAACATTTACATTTTGAAGTCCATTGTATAATTTAAATAAACACAAATGCAAATTTCGCATGTGGAAAAAGTAAGTACACCCCTACATTTATCACTACTTCAAATACCTAAAATTAGAATCAGGTGCACCAGCTCAGGTGCAAATGATTAGAACATCGTTAGAGAGGATCTTGGAGGAACCTGTCTTATTTAAACCTCAGACATTTAGTTTGCTTTGCTCTTTGTTGTTGAAGTGTGCGGCGTCACCATGCCGAGATCAAAAGAGCTCTCTGAGGCCTTCAGAAAGAAGGTTATAGATGCCTACGAGTCTGGGAAGGGATTTAAAAAGATCTCCAAACAATTTGAAATCAATCATTCGACTGTCCGGAAGATCATCGACAAGGTGAGAAGATTCCAAACAACTGCCAACTTGTTCAGGTCAGGCCGCCCCAGCAAGTTCAGCCCGAGAGCAGACCACAAGATGCTGAAAGAAGTCTCTAAGAACCCCAGAATGTCATCACGGGACCTACAGGTAGCTCTTGCCACTGTTGATGTCAAAGTGCATGAGGCTACCATGAGAAGGAGGCTGCACAAATTTGATCTACATGGGAGGTGTGCCAGGAGGAAGCCTTTGCTGTCCAGAAAGAACATCAGGGCAAGATTAAATTTTGCCAATGAACATCTAGGCAAAGACCAGCACTTCTGGAACAATGTGCTCTGGACAGATGAGTCAAAGGTAGAGCTATTTGGCCACAGTACCAGAAGACATGTTTGGCGAAAACTAAAGACAGCATTTGACCACAAGAACCTGATACCAATTGTAAAGCATGGTGGTGGAAATATTATGGTTTGGGGCAGCTTTGCTGCATCAGGGCCTGGGCAGCTCACCATCATAGAATCCACTGTGAATTCTTCATTGTACCAGAGGGTGCTTGAGGATAATGTGAGGCCATCTGTCGGGAAGTTGAAGCTCAACCGAAGGTGGATCTTGCAACATGACAATGACCCTAGACATACCAGTAAATCCACCAAGGAATGGCTGAAAAGAAAGAAATGGAGGGTTCTGGAATGGCCAAGTCAAAGCCCGGATCTAAATCCCATCGCGATGTTGTGGGGGGGATTTGAAACGAGCTGTGCATGCTCGAAACCCCTCAAACATCGCACAGCTGAAAGAATTCTGCATGGAGGAGTGGGCAAAAATTTCTCCCAGTCGATGTCAGAGACTGGTAGACAGTTATAAGAAACGCCTACTTGAGGTTGTTTCTGCCAAAGGGGGCAATACCACCTATCAGAGCCAAGGGTGTACTTACTTTTTCCACATGCGAAATTTGCATTTATGTTTATTTTAATTATACAATGGACTACAAAATGTACATGTTTCATGATATTTGTTATATTATATCACCTTTATCTATCAATATTGTTGAAATGAAGATCAAATAGCTGTATGTTGAAATATGTTGAAAAAGTCAAAACTTTACATGGGGTGTACTTACTTTTTCACGTGACTGTATAGTTCAATCTGATACTAACAAGGCTGCTTTCTTGCTTTATAAACCCATACCCCCGGGGCAGGGGACCCCCCTCCAGGGGCCGGGCCAGGCGACAAGTCACCAGGCCCGGCCTCCGGAGTGGAGTCCACCCTTTCCTCCACTGACCTACGGCTATGTGGTGGACGTGCAGGTCTCGGCCGAGGACGCGGTTGTTGTGTCGACTCTACAAGGAGCCGCTGCACCAACTCCTTGTAGGCCTGCGCCCTCCGCTTTCCCTTGATGGCCTCAAGGGATCGGCCAGGGGCTTTATCAGGCAGTCCTTGGTTTAAAAAACCGACAACCCTGCTGAATCAGCCGGACCTCCTCGAGAGCCATCATGTGTTCTTCCACGGAGTCCCACCGCGCCTTCCCCCTTGCGGGAAGATGAAGCTCATGGAACTCCCGAGGGTGTTTAGCACGAGAGTGCACTCCAAGCCCAATTTTCGTCCCGAATTCCCTTCCACAGTCCGCACACGCAAACACCGCGCGCCCCCGAGCCCCGCCTGGCTCCAGCGCGATACCCTCCAGGGTAACTGCAGAGGAAGCACCCGAACTTTCCGCCATTATTCTTTTACGAAATTTGGAGGGTAACTCCGGGGAAAAGGGGGGTGCTTCCCCAGATCCCCTTGGTGCCCAGCCGCAACTTGGCACAGCCCCAAAGGAGCTGCCCCGACTCTCGCCACGTGGAGGCGGCGGCTTTAGGCCACTTATCCTTTCCTCAAATTGAGGACCACGACCACGCTATACCACAGTAAGCCACAGTACCGTATCGCAACTCCTTCTCCAAGATAAAGACGAAGAGTGTCGCTCACATACAGTCACCAAAGTCTTCCGACCTCCACCATCGTAGTTGTGGGCCAAGCCGCAACGTATGAATTCTTGCCTCAAGCATTGTGGCAGCACTTTCTTCGGAAAATAAAGAACCTTCCCCTAAAAAGCTCTCACCTGTCCTTTCCTTATCAAAAATCCTTGGTCTCTCGAAACAGTGACCTCGGTGGTGCCCTTGTTAAACTTTTTAACCTAGACCTCCTAGTACTCACTTGCTACACACCGTATCTCCGAGGGAGAGACCTCCTGGTTGGGTGCGAGGAAGGGAAGGGCGAAGACCGTTATCATCCAACAAGCCTAAGGATTCCATGACTATATCCCCATTTCGTATCGTGTCATAGATCGTGCAAGTGTCCTTAAGAGAGATCGAAAAAGATCAAGAGCGATCGAGAGAGATCGAGAGATCAGGAGAGATCGAGAAGGATCAAGAGAGATCGAGAAAGATCGAGAAAGATCAAAAGAGATCAAGAGAGATTGAGAGAGATCGAGTGAGAGAGAGAGAGAGTAAGTGACTGGAACAAACTCCCCCACTCCCTTCAATCCCACTCCTCCCTCCAGGTCTTTAAAACAGCTGTTCACCACCATCTCTTATCTTCCCCCATCCAAAACCTTGATCTTTTCTACCCCCGCTAATTCACCCCAGAGTCCTTGCAGTGCTCATATGTTTTATACCTCTCCCACCTCCCCCCAAGTCCTCCCGATGTCCCTGCTCTCAAATGTTGTGTTTGTGTCCTTCCCCCTCTCTCCCCATCTTGTCTGCCGCTCCCCTTGTTTTTTGTTTTGTGTGTCGGTTTGACTTTTTGTGTGAGTAATGTTAGCTCTTTCACGAGCCTCGATCTTGTATACAAAAAAAACCAAAAAAAAAACCTATAACTTCAAAGGACTTTCAATATCATGTATTATGTAATAGTTATATCACAAATATAAAGACAATGGTTTTCAATTACCTTTGTTTGTTGCTTTTCTATAATCCTGAGCACTATTTTGAGGCCTTTATTGGATTCTTTGAGCCAGAAAACATAGGATTAGCATATTTAAGTAAGTTTCTAGGTTGACTAGAAGCCGAGACAGCGCAAAATATTGTTACGGACGCGGTTTAGATGTTATTTACCGAGCGGTGGTATTGCCGCGACCGAACAGTTATTCCCCGACTAGACCCCGATTCCACCCAGACGTTGACCAAATTGCGCTATGCCAAATCGATGATGGAAAGGACGCGACGACTGGGAAAGAGGAAACGACGCAAGGGGTACAGTTCTCAAGACCTCCGGAGGAGGGTATAATTACAGTGGTGGAGAAAAGGGGGGTAGATTACACGGCAGAGTGAGGTAAAAGACACAGAAGAGATGGGCACTTAAATACAATCTTATCTATTCCCGGACAGACCACAGACAAACGGAACAAGGCTGACTTACACAGGGATTGATGGCAGGGAGGGACAGGTAGTTCGATGGCACAAGGTGCACCTTGGCTCAGGGACAGGATAAAGCACGGTCCAGTCCAGAAGATGCGGGGAGGCCTCACAGCGCTCGGAGGGTACGTCTTGCTTGCTCCAAGCTCAGCGCGCATCTGACGTCACCTCCCTCTCCCTGCGCATGCTCAGCGGGGAGTGACACGCCCTCGGCTGGTTGGCTCCGCCCCACTGGGGCCGGTCCGCCGCTTCCATTGGGTGCGGGGGTTACCGGGCTCCGCCCTTGACGAGGAGCTGACAGGGAGCCCCTATTTGGTAACCCCGTCGAGCACATGTTCGATGGCGGCTCGTTGGGGAGGCCTGGTGCCCTCCCAACACCCCCTACCAACCAAGCCGGAGTGAGGACGCGCACTCCCCGCGCCCGCCGCTGCCGTTGCTGTTGTTGTTGTTGTTGTTGCTGAACCGTGAGGAAGAGCTGCGGGGAGGTATTGGGAGGTCCTAAACTTCCTAACGGTGCCATACAATCACATTCTGGTGCAACGAAGGGTCAGAATTAATGGAAACGAGTCCTTAACTGACATAGACTAAGAATAACTAGCAAGATGTCCTATAGTTGTCTTACATGAGATGCGGTGAACCTGGGCACGACATTTAATGGGGGAAATAGGGGGAGGTCGGGTCTACAGAGTGTTGTTTACAGAAAATGGGACTAGGGAATGGGGGATTGGGGATAGTTGGGAAGTATTGAGGAAATAGGGGAATATTTACAAGCGGATATGGATGGATGCAAATCCCATATCCGCAACAATATGTATTTTATGGCGGCCATTTTGAAAATCCAAAATCTGTGTGTGCAAATGCCAACATTGATTTTCGGATTCTGATGATGATTCCAAAAATGTATAGGTTTGCTAATCTCCCAAAATTTTGAACGAAATTATATTTGTTAACATAGTGAACCTGACTATCAGATTGATCAGCGTTGGTGGCACCCCACGAAGACCAAGAATCCTCCAGAGGGCATCCCGATTCACAGAATCGAACGCTTTGCGGAGATCAACATAGGCTGCAAGCAGCCCCTGACGAAACTCTCACGCGTTTGGTGAGGACCCGAAGCGCAAGGATACGGTCAATCGTTGACTTCTTTGTTGTAAAACCCGACTGGTCGCTGGTGCTCGAGCAGATGGCGGTGAACCCTCCCAAGAATGATACAAGCAAAGATCTTGCCCGGCACCGAGAGTAGTGTCACCCCTCGGTAGTTGTTGCAGTCCTGGTGATCACCCTTCCCTTTCCAGATGGGGACAATAAGGCCCCTCTGTCAGTCAGTTGGGATGATGCCTGTGCTCCAAACAGAGCACAGAACTGCATGCAGCGACTCAAGTACAGCATTTCCACCAGCCTTGAGAAGCTCAGCATGGATCCCACAAATTCTAGGAGCTTTGCCCCCTTTCAACCGGTTCACCACCGCCTGTGTTTCCACAAGTGAAGGCGGTTCACAGTTAATTGTGGGGTCAGCATTTGGGATCGCAACACCCCTGACATCCAACTCAACAGCCGGTGGGTCAGCCTGGTACAGCCGTTCAAAGTAACCGGCCCAGCAGGCCTTCACTTCAGACTCCCCTGTCAAGAGGCCACCACCTCTGTAAGCTCTAACTGCAGTACACCTAGGGATAGGCTTAGAGGAACGCAATGCAAGGATTCCTCTAAGCGGGATGAGAATCACATGTCCACAAGTGATGCTCTACCCTTGCACAGATTCCTCGCACATAGGCCTCCCTTGTCCACCCTCAGCGAACGTATAACCCAAGGAGACCGTCATCTGGTGGACGACACCTCAGCACCGCTCCGACACACACCTCCACAACCCCACCCAGGAAAGTTACCCCGTGCTTTTCCTCCTATTATTTTATCAAAGAATGGGATCCCGAAGGCTTTTCCCCAATCCCGTCATCCGGTGAGTTGCTCTGCGAAGGGCAGCTGCAAGGAGGTACTCCAACGGAGTGGGTTTTTTTTAGTTGTGTTCTTTGTGCGTGTTGCAGAATAACATGTTTTTATGGTGGCCGGAGTGCAAATCCTGCCACCAACCTCCTGGAAAGAGCTAACCCGACTGCAAGAGGACGTCCGCAGACACAAACTACCATGAGTTGTACAAATCATTTTAAATATGCCAATTCCCTGTATTATTGTATAATGAAAACTATAGTCATCATAGATGGGGGAATGTGTTGAAGCATACGTGTCTGTTTGTGGGAAGAAATGCATTGAAACTTGTTGGGTGTACTCGGGGTGTGCATGGACATTTTCTAAGTTGGGATGGCCACCTCCAACTGAAAGTTGCTATCCTTTGCTATTTTTGTAGGGAGTGAGTATTTTTAGAGAGAGTAAATACGTTTATATTTGTAGTGTAAAAGGTTGGGTGGAGATGGGGAGTAAAGTAAAGGGAACAACTGAGATTTGGACTTAATGGTTGAAGGAGTTGGAATATTGTCATTTTACATATGTAATGTATAGATGATTCGTTCAAGTGAAAGTCGTCAAAATGACGAAACATCCGGAGTCCCACGAAGCCTCTGATTGGAACCGTTTGAAGGTTCAGATCGAATGTGGGTTGTTAAGGATGGTAATAGTTGTGGTCATGTTTCTGGTGGTTGCACGCAGGTGCAGTTGGAGAGGATCCGACAGATGGAATCCCTCGAGGAGGTGCAAGCCGTCCTCGACAGCACAAACCTGAGTGACGTGAGTCGCCTCCCGGAGACTTAAGGCCGGCGCTCGCCCGGACACGGAGTCGGCGGAGAGCCGAGCAACGCTTTGGTCCTGAGGTGGTAGTGGTGCGACAAAGCGAGCGAGGGGTTGTGGTGCGGCCCGTGTGCTTCATAGTCACTCTGGTTTTGCTGAAACTTTGCCGGAAATCGCACGGTGTTGGGTACGGCCGTTTGCGCTTCGAGACGCTCGGACGTGCCGAGCGGTCGCACAGAGGGATGTGACGTCTCACTTTCCTTTGCTCGCTGAGGTTCGACTGGATTTCGTTACAACAACTAGCAATATCATCGTTGTTCAATTTGCTTTTGGTTTGAATACAGCTGGTGGGTTTATGGTGTGAAGGTGTGTAGAAGCACCTTTTAAGGGTTAAGTATTGGATTGGTGTTACTGTATGAGATTTGTATTTTACCCCATTTTGCACAATCACCACCTGTTGGCATTTGCTGGTTGTGTCTATACGAAAGGTACAATAGGAAATCCAGATGGAACTATAAAGCCAGAGCCTCGACTCAAACACTAATCCACCAATGGGGTTATCAAAGTAACTTTAAGGAAAATCGTTCAGCAAACAAGGTGTTTGATGGAAATATTTAATTTCTGTAATTGTTCTGGACCTGCGTACAAAACCCCATTCGCAGAACGTGTTGATTTTGGAACCAAAGCCTGGGATTTGTCAAGTCCAGAGCTACGCCCCTCCCGACCTCCCCACCCTCCCACCCCGAGGATGAATATACCTGTTGGGCACGGCGGATCGGTGGCTTCGGGCGGGAGTCGTCCTCCAGGAATTTCCGACACGTCGTCACAGGTGCGTGACCTGCTGAGTTTCACAAGCGCGCAGCGCGAGTCCTTTAATGGTGTGAAATGTAGGTTTTCTGTTGGGATCTCAAATCCGTTTTGCCCTTTATATCCAGCGTTGATGTTTTCCTGTTTCATTGCTTGTTCATTGTCATCGATGAACTGTTGCTGAACTTTACAAGAGTTATGATGGAGGAAAAAAACAAGTCCAACTTTTAAATTCGTTTTCCTGTGGGATTTACAACTCCAATTTGTTCCCAGAATTGAACAGGAAGGCAGAAGTTATGAACGTGGCACTTGGTTTTATACTTGAACACTCCCCCCTCCCTCCCTGTCCCAAGAACCCCCGACTCCACTCCACTCCATGGTAAAATTCTTCCTGTGCTGACCTCTGCAGTGCTTGGTTCTTCACTTAAGTTAATTGTAAAATGTGAAAACAGGCACCGTGCCCTGTGGGCTGCTTGCAGTCAATAAACATGCGTGTTACTTGCATGTTGGTGTCGACTCCTCCGTGTTACGTTCTTAACGGAGGGAAGAGCTAGGTTTGGTTGGGGAAGAGGAGAGGTGAGGGGAGAGTGAGATTGGACCTCCAAACCAGTTGAATGACTCTGATGATGGCACCTTTGGTTTGTGGATGGAAATGTGACGCTTTATATCTCATTTGTGATCAATTCATATTTTGATGTCAGCATGATAAAAACAAGTCTGAAAAGATTTTGTTTCCCTCGTAATTGAAGACCTAATGGTGTCAGGTTCGAGGGAAGACGGTCATTCCCCCTTAAAAAAGGCAAGTTTAATCCCAACTGCTTATTGGGAGAGGGAATAAATGAACGATGATGACTGTAGCTCTTCCACGAGACTCAATCTCTCTAAAATAAAATAAAAAATCTGGGATAACCACATTCCAACTTTTATACTTTATCTCTTCCACAACACTCGATCTCTTTAAAATAAAATAAAAAATCTGGGATAACCACATTCCAACTTTTCTTTTTTTGGGCATCTTCCACGAGACTCGATCTCTTTAAAATAAAATAAAAAATCTGGGATAACCACATTCCAACTTTTCTTTTTTTGGGCATCTTCCACAAGACTCGATCTCTTTAAAATAAAATAAAAAATCTGGGATAACCACATTCCAACTTTTATACTCTCGCTCTTCCACGAGACTCACTCTCTTTAAAATAAAAAATCTGGGATAACCACATTCCAACTTTTATACTTTATCTCTTCCACAAGACTCGATCTCTTTAAAATAAAATAAAAAATCTGGGATAACCACATTCCAACTTTTCTTTTTTTGGGCATCTTCCACAAGACTCGATCTCTTTAAAATAAAATAAAAAATCTGGGATAACCACATTCCAACTTTTATACTCTCGCTCTTCCACGAGACTCGATCTCTTTAAAATAAAATAAGAAATCTGGGATAACCACATTCCAACTTTTATACTTTATCTTCCAAAGGGATTTAAGAATTTATCTCAAATCCAAGCCAGCGAAACAAATTATACATTTGGACGAAGACCTTGAGCCCTATGCCAGGTTACCTCTGGGCCTTGTACTAGGTTCGTTGATGTGCCTTTGCTCGATTTGGACATGGCCATCGAGCCATGTCCCAGGTTACCTCTGGGCCTTGTACTAGGTTTGGTAGTGTGCCTTAGCTCGATTTGGACATGGACCTCGAGCCATGTCCTAGGTTACCTCTGGGCCTTGTACTAGATTCAGTTGTGTAATGTATGCAACGGGGGATTCTTCCAAAGTCTTTAACTTTAGTGAAGTCGAGCAGATCACTGCAGATAACCTGACTCGATCAGGGAAATAAATCTTCACAAGCTTTAATGCCCTTAGAAAAAAAATGTTTTCTTTTCAGAAAATGAAAAATAGTTGTATTAGGAGGTAGAGATAAAGGTATCCATAAACTACCAACTGAATAGAATGTACTCTTTTTACATCTGGCTTTTAAAAAGAATCGGTTTCAGGTATTCCACAAGCGTTAACGTCTGTGTAACTGGTTCTGAACTGACATCAGAGAGATCCTGTGTAAATAGTAAGAAATCTAATTTGTTGTTTCTGTTTCCTCTTCGTCCTCCTGCTCCCTCCGTCTCTCCCTTGCGAGGTCAAGTAGCAACCGGTCTAGGCTTGGTCTACGACGTGCTTGACGCGTACCTGCAAAAGATTATCCATGAACCAATACACGACGGTAATTAGGTTTGATTTGATCCATTGGATAGTAAAGTAGTTCGAGTTATGTTGCAGTGAAGGCCTGGATTGTTAAAGGTGCTTTTGGTGGTACCTGCAACCCGCCGTGGGAGTAGCTCGTGAGGTCTCGTCTCCGGCTGTCTCTCCTCGCTGAAGTCGAACGCGGACATTTCCATTCTGATAAAGGGATAATGTGTGGAGATGGAACACGGAACAATCAGGTTTACTGGGGTTCATTCCCAGTGTGTACCCTGGTTAGAATAGGTACACCGTATCCCTGCGTGTCGTAAGAGACGACTAAGAGGGTTGGCGTCAGGAAGGGCATCCGGCCATAAAAAAAAAAACATTGCCTCAAAAAGAGAACCATGACAATTACAACTACATATGGGCAGGGTACAGCCCGAAGTGGAGATCGGTTTCTGAGGTTTGGGACATGGAATGTAGGGACAATGACAAGGAGATCAGGAGAAGTGGTGGAAGTATTGATCAGAAGAAGAGTGGACATATGTTGTGTGCAAGAGACGAGATGGAAGGGAAGTGGTGTGAGAATGGTGAAGGGTAGGCAAGGACAGAAATACAAGTTTGTGTGGCAAGGGTGCCCGGAGGGCGTGAATGGTGTTGGTGTCCTGTTTTCTGAGGAGTTTGTAGACAGTGTGGTGAGTGTGACTAGAGTGAGTGATAGGTTGATGATGGTGAAAATGATGATTGGAAAGCTCTTGGTGAACGTCATCTCGGGATATGCTCCGCAGGTTGGTCGGAGCGATGAAGAGAAGGACAAGTTCTGGTGTGCGATAGAGAAGCTGATGGAAAACGTGAAAGATGAGGAAGTTGTTGTGGTAGGAGGAGACCTAAATGGACATGTGGGAAGGAGTATGGACGGTTTTGAGGGAGTTCATGGGGGTTACGGATATGGTGTGAGAAATGGAGAAGGTGAAAGGATTTTGGAGTTTGCTGATGGAGCTGATTTGTTGATTTGTAATACTCAGTTCCAGAAAGAGGATAATAAGCTTGTTACATACACGTCAGGTGGGGTCGACGACAACCGTTGACTACCTGATGGTGCATCGGCGAGATAGGGGGCACCTCCGCGACACAAAGGTGATCCCGGGGGAGGAGGCCGTTTCACAGCACCACTTGGTTGTCTGCGACATAAGGGTGAAAGGTGCGAGGAGAGCTCGGCGGGTGAGGTACCAACCGAGAATGAAGGTGTGGAGGTTGAAAGAGGTGACAGTAAGGGAGGCATTAAAAGAGAGGCTGAGTAGGGTGGAGGATGATGTGGTTGAGCTTGAACGTGGTTGGATGTCAATGAAAGATAGTCTGTTGGGAGCCATTGGTGAGGTATGTGGATGGACAAAAGGACCATCAAGGCACTCGGAAACATGGTGGTGGGATGATGAAGTTGGAAAGGGGATTGACGAGAAGAGGAAGAAGTTCAAGGAGTGGCAGAAGGCGAAGGGTACGGGAGCAGAAAAATCAGAGCATGAAAGTTATAAGGCAGCCAAGAAGGCTGCAAAGAAAGAGGTAGCAAAGGCGCAAGAGGCATGTAGGAAAATGTTCGGAGAAAGCTTGGATTCGGAAGAGGGTCAGAGAGCGGTATTCGGGATTGCAAAGCAGATAGCGAAAGAGAGGTGTGATGTGATGGGGGTGAGTTGCTTGAAGGATGAAGTGGGACAAATCGTTGTGGACCCAGATGGAATGAAAGGAAGATGGAAAAGATACATGGAAATGCTGTTGAATACAGAGAATGAATGGGATGGCAACATCGAGAGTAACACAGTTTTAGGACCAGCAGAGAAGATAACTGAGAAGGAAGTTGAGGAAGCGATAAAAGCAATGAAGAGTAGAAAAGCGGGAGGGCCGACGGGAGTTGTGGGAGATATGTTGAAGGCAGCGGGAAATTGGGGTGTGAAGAGAATGACAGAGATCTGTAATCTGGTGGTGAAAGAAGGCCACATTCCAGTGGATTGGGAACCGAGTACCCTCGTCCCTCTATACAAGGGGAAAGGTGACCCTCTGGACTGTGGCTCGTACCGAGCGATAAAGTTATTGGAGCATGGAATGAAGGTATTGGAAAGGGTGTTTCAGAGGAGGATAAGGAAGAAGGTGAAGATCGACGAAATGCAGTTTGGATTTATGCCAGGAAGAGGAACGACAGACGCGCTCTTTGTTGTGAGGCAGTTGCAGGAGAAGTACATGGAGAAGAGGAAGAAGTTGTTTCTTGGGTTTGTTGATCTGGAGAAAGCATTCGATGGGGTTCCACGTGAAGTATTGACATGGGCATTGAGGAAATTAGGAGTGGAGGAATGGTTGATCAGAGTAGTGATGGCAATGTACAAAAGAGCGCGCACAGCTGTAAGGACGAAAGATGGGAACAGTGGTGAGTTTGAGGTGAAGGTGGGAGTGCATCAGGGGTCGGTACTAAGTCCACTACTATTTGTCGTTGTGATGGAGGTGCTGGCTCAGAATGTAAAGGAGGGTTTACCGTGGGAGTTGTTGTATGCAGATGATCTGGTGTTGATTGCGGAAAGTATGGATGGACTGAAGGAAAATATGAACAAGTGGAAGGAATGTATGGAGACAAAAGGTCTGAAGGTGAATATAGGAAAGACGAAGGTGATGGCAAGTGGTAAAGCATGTGGTGAGGTGGAAAGAACTGGGAAGTGGCCCTGTGCTGTGTGTAGGAAGGGTGTCGGAGTGAACTCCATTCAATGCACAATGTGCGCTGAGTGGGTTCATCAAAAATGTAGTGGTCTGAGAAGGTCATTAACCAGTGTGGCAGCTACATTCAAATGTAAGGTGTGCACAGAGGGAGCTGCAGATGGAGGAAATGTTGAGTTGGATCTTGGAGACGGCGTGAAGCTGGAAGGTGTGAAAACATTTGGCTACCTCGGAGACATGCTGAATGGAGAAGGTGGATCAGACTCGGCAACGGTTGCAAGTGTGAGATGTGCATGGAAGAAGTTTCGAGAACTGAGTGGCATGCTGATGACGAAGGGAGTGTCGTTGAAGCTGAAGGGAAAGGTGTATGCTGCATGTGTGAGAAGTGTTATGATTTATGGGAGCGAGACATGGCTAATGAACGGAGAGCAGCAATGAAGGCTCGAAAGGGTGGAAATGCGAATGGTTCGGTGGATGTGCGGAGTATCGTTGAGAGAGAGGAAGACAAATGATGAATTGCGAAAGATGATGGAAATAGAGCCTGTGATTGATGCTGTGAAGAGGAACAGGTTGAGATGGTTTGGTCATGTGTTGAGGAAGGATGAAAGTGACTGGTTGAGAAGAGTGATGGAAATCAATGTAGAAGGAAGTAGAGGACAGGGAAGACCGAGAAAGACTTGGCTAAAGATGGTGGAAGAAGAAATGCGGGCAAGGGGGTTAACAAGGAGACACGCAGAAAATAGGGCAAAATGGAGAAGATTGTCATGGGGACCGCAAGGCTAACCCCCGCTCTAGCAGGGAAAATGGCCTTAAAATGCATGTTGTTGTATTCCCAGATAAAGGTGATCTTACCAACATGTTACGGTTAAATGCATACAAATGTCATGTCCATTATGACTGACATTTCCGATTGTTTTATTTTCATCCCCTCGCAGCATGCGTACATCGTCGATGGTAAGCGTTCTGAACCGTTCATGTATTTGTGGTAATGTTGCATTTTGACTAATTCACACCATTTTCCTTCCTCGTATCTTGTGTGGTCCAAGCACTCAAACATTATAAAATTATCTTTGACTTCGCTTCCATCAGCCTTGTGCCGTACCAGCTGGTGAAGGCTATAACACCTTTTCAAATCGCTCGTTTAATCTCCTTCTGCCCACACTACTGTTTCTGGCACTTTTCCATACACCGGACATGGCGTTTGATGTTTCGGTTCACGTGTGAAATACTTTACCCTATTAGTACTGTCGTGTGATTCCCTCCCAGTTAACACCAGGAGAGTCACGGATGGCCAATAGCGAGGTTTAAATTCCGAAGGCGTTCAGTTCAATTGCGGACTTTACTACATAGCGCGGGAGGAAAGAAAAGCTAAAGGGGGAGGAAGCTGAAGCGCTTACCTGAGCAATACCGCCGGGCAGTCTTCAACCTGCAGAAAATAACTCAAACAAAAACCGGGTTGAGAAATGTACAAAAAAATAACAAAAGGATTTATTAAAACGGATGCCGATAAAAAAACACGATGGTAAAACCAAGTTCCTAAATGGAGCGCTCCCTCACCAGACTTAAAACACAGACAAGTGGAGAGGATAAACTGGATAAAATAAATTATGTGTGTGTGCACTTATCTCAATCGGCTGTGGTATTTCTTCTCAGGAATCGTCTCCGGCCGTTGGCGGGAAAACCCGCACATCCTTTGGCGCACGCGCACAAAGCCAGGCCTCGCTGTACGGTCCGTCTTGGACGGCAGGCGCGCAGCTGGCCTCCCCAGCCGCATCGGCCTCCGTTCTCCTCACACGCCAAAGGATGCTGTCAGCAAGTGTCGAGGACCAGGGGTGAGCGAGAGGCAGGAACGTCGAGGGACAGAGGAAGATGCGAGAGGTGAGGAAGGGCAAGAGGTCGTCGAGAGCAAGATGAATGCGTGAAGGGCAAAAGGCAAGAGAGAAAATGTCGGTTCAAGCCTTCTTTTATCGACAGTCTCGTAACGTCCTCCGTGACTCTCCACCAATCAGCCCGCAGGCCACCACGGCATGCTCAGCTCTCCACCAGTCAGCGCGCCGCTTCTTGCTCGCCCTTCTTTCACCAATCAGTGAGTTGCTTCTTACTCCACCCTAGCCAATCACGGCTCCTCGGGGCATGTCTTCGGCCTGCCAGAGCCATGTGTGGCGATGTTGATGGTGGTGTCCATCGGCAGTGTTCAGAACTGGCTTCCGGTTGGTTTTATTGTTATTATTTAGTGCAATTAATGGGCATTTTCTCAATCGTGTCTATGGTGCAGTGCCAAAAGAGATAAAGGATAAATTACTGAGGTTTGACGAACAGGGGAATTAACATAATCCCGATACTAGTTAACATGCCCCATTCCTCGTAATGGAGACGAAGATACACCTTACTCCGACATTCGGCGAAACAAAATTTCTTACATGGTGATGGTTCTTACCCGACATCCGGAGCATGATACCTACACAAATCTACCTGACTACATATCACTACCCCACAAACATAAAAGTACACTCGTTTATCACTGCGACACACATAATACCATTCGGTTACCTGTATCGTAGCTATGTCATAGCTATGCTGTTGTCATGGTAATCATAGAATGTCATCATGATTAGGTTTCAGCGAGCTTATCATTTGTCACACTTTAAAAATTGCTTGTAATCGTTCATCAACTCGAGCGTTCACAGAACACCTCACCCCAAGCGGTCTTGAGAAACTAGGACACGGTGGTATCTGCAAGCAGCAAATTTGATTGGTCGAGATGATGTAAAATGCCGTAATATTTTGTCCAAGTCCTGCTAAACGGAAGGGTTGTGAAAATGCAAACGGGGTGATGTGTTCTCGTGTTCAAGTAAACAATTCAATTAAAATTAAATAAAAGTTTCAAAGGTTGCAGAAAACAAATTTTTTTGGAGGTTTACCGCCATCGACGCAACATCTTTTACACCACCCTGTTTAACAAGTTACACTAATGTTGTTTGTCTGTTGTTTTTGTCCTTTATAATGCATTTAAAACAGTAAGTTTCCTGTTTGGAATGATTTTCAATTTTGTTTGCCTGACTGACAGAGACCAAGTTAATTCTCATTCCTCATCAGAATCGGGACGAATTCGGAGCCAAAGTACGGTAAACGGCAGCTTTGTTTTCCAATTCGTTTTCAAAATATAACAAGATTGATATAAAGTTCTTCCTCGATCATAAACTGAAGTTTACAGACAGACAGAAGTGAACCAACTGCTTAACCAAACATTTTCTCCGCATGTGCGGGGTAATCGTCCACGTTGCTTGTTCGGGTAAACAACACCAAGCATCCACTGCTCACTTCTCCCCTGTACAAAGTAATGCTCGACTTCAGGTGTTTGATAAACTAGAGGAAAGTATACATTGAGGGATGAGGGGAACATAAGGGGAAGGATTGGATTCTACATTAACATGCTTGGTTGGGTGTGCAGCGGATTGTTAGACATCAGTGTGGATCATGACGCATGTAAATCTGCATCATTTAAATGAAATTGATTATTTTTCAAATTTCTCCTTTAACCCCTTTTTAAAATTCAAATTGTAGGCTCAGAGGATGAGATAACGGAAGATGATGCGTCAACGTACTTACTGAGTGGGATAAGGAGTGGATGCAACAAGCAAAGGAATGAATCATATACCTTATATTCTTTACCTTCCTTCTTATTCCTTCCTCTTATTCTTCCTTCCTTCTTATATACCTTCTTATATTCTTTGCTATCTATATTATAATAGCCGTAGATGATTCTGTCTGTCTGTCTGTCTATCTGTTGGGTGTCTGTCCGGGGTGTGGCTTACTCGGTTTGCAGAGTAGCTCCACCCATAGCTCCACCCATTCTGGGAGTGGCTATAAACAAATATCCACCATTTTATTAACTCGCATAGCTTTGAGTCCTGTTTTGTAGGCCCGTGGTGTCTTGCTCTCCCCCAGTTTTATTTCAAATCAAATTCGATAAATCATTTCATTTTTCACAGTCGCTAACATAGTTTTAGACTCGGTTGAAAAAAAACGGGAAGAAAATCCGATGAAAGTTGCCGTTTATAGAACGAAATGAATTCTCAAAGGCCTGTAACTTCAAGGCCATTGAGTCTCTCTCACGCCTTTATCTCCAATCTAACTCACCATATGATTTCATTTTTATCGATGGTTTTACTTTTAGACTCGGTGTCAGCAATAATTGAGAACAATCCACACACGCGGGAAAATGCAGAGATATATTTTTTAAAATCGCGTCATGGTGTATCATACACCGCCCAACATGACACCGCCGGCAATGTGTCGATATATATTAAAAATTCGCTTTTGCTTTTCCGTTATGATATATTACTATTTCGTTTGATGATAGTCGTCACAAAAACGTCAACAATGATGCCGACATATATTTCTTCGTTTTTATTTCATTCAACATATTAGCCGGAAGTAAAATATGTTTCAGGAAATTACCGAGAGATATTTCTTCGTTTTTTTTATTAGTTATGTGCGCATACACTTTAAATAGGTTTATTTGAAATCTTTAATTTTCCACAAACATTCCACACACGCGGGAAAATGCAGAGATATATTTTTTAAAATCGCGTCATGGTGTATCATACACCGCCCAACATGACACCGACGGCAATGTGTCGATATCTATTTTAAATTCGATATATCATTTCATTTTTCACAGTCGCTAACATAGTTTTAGACTCGGTTGAAAAAAAACGAGAAGAAAATCCGATGAAAGTTGCCGTTTATAGAACGAAATGAATTCTCAAATGCCTGTAACTTCAAGGCCATTGAGTCTCTCTCACGCCTTTATCTCCAATCTAACTCACCATATGATTTCATTTTTATCGATGGTTTTAGAGTCGGTGTCAGCAATAATTGAGAACATTCCACACACGCGGGAAAATGCAGATATATATTTTAAAATCGCGTCATGGTGTATCATACACCGCCTAACATGACACCGACGGCAACGTGTCGATACATATTAAAAATTCGATATATCATTTCATTTTTCACAGTCGCTAACATAGTTTTCGACTCGGTTGAAAAAAAACGGGAAGGAAATCCAATGAAAGTTGCCGTTTATAGAACGAAATGAATTCTCAAACGCCTGTAACTTCAACTTCAAGGCCATTGAGTCTCTCTCACGCCTTTATCTCCAATCTAACTCACCATATGATTTCATTTTTATCGATGGTTTTGGACTCGGTGTCAGCAATAATTGAGAACATTCCACACACGCGGGAAAATGCAGATATATATTTTTAAAAATCGCGTCATGGTGTATCATACACCGCCCAACATGACACCGACGGCAACGTGTCGATATATATTAAAAATTCGCTTTTGCTTTTCCGTTAAGATATATTACTTTTTCGTTTGATGACAGTCGTCACAAAAACGTCAACAATGATGCCGACATATATTTCTTCGTTTTTATTTAATTCAACATTATTAGCCGGAAGTAAAATATGTTTCAGGAAATTACCGAGAGATATTTCTTCGTTTTTTAAAATTAGTTATGTGCGAATACACTTTAAATAGGTTTATTTGAAATCTTTAATTTTCCACAATATAATTTACTTGCCATTTATCATTTGATGATTACGAGACAAATTCCTCTTGAGGATCGTGACAATTCATGCGCTGCGTGGAAACTTCTATTTCCAAAATGAATGAGACGATCGATGAAGAACGCAGACTTGAACAGGATGCAGCAAGAAAACGAATGAGACGGGCGAACGAGTCCATCGACGAACGTCAATGCAAACTTGCGGGGTCACCCGTGGGAATCCCACGGGCATGGATGTGTGTGACATTTCGACATATTGAGTTAGATGCTGCACATTCATTTTTACAAAATGGTTACTGGCAAGTCATCAGATCCAGAAATGGTGTAAAAACCACCGTTTAGAGGCCATTTTTCCCCGCAAAGCGGGGGTTGGCCTTTTCGGGGACCGTGGTAGTTGTTGTTTTTTTGTCCCCTTTTTGAAGCAATGTTTTACGGCCGGATGCCCTTCCTGACGCCAACCCTTTTTGCCGCCTTCAACGACAAACAGGGAATTACCAGTGAACTGGTACTCAATTAGCCGACCTCGGAAGGATGACAGGCTGAGTCAACCCCCCTGGCATTAATTCGGCGATCGACCGAGATTCGAACCCAGGATCCTAAGCCGGCACCCTAGCCGCTAGCCCAACACCAGAAATGGTGTCATGAACACAATTTATTTACGCACAAGCACAAAAGCAAGACGGGCCGATTTCCGATTCCGACGGGCCGACGGGCGAGACGGGCCGATTTCCGATTCCGACGGGCCGATTTGGAGCAAGAAAAAGAACGAGACGGGAGAAAAAGGAGAGAAACGAGACGGGGAAAGCCGATTGGAGAGGCGAGTGAGGCGCGATTGGAGAGGAGTGTGAGGCGCGATTGGAGAGGAGTGTGAGGCACGATTGGAGAGGAGTGTGAGGCGTGATTGGAGAGGAGTGTGAGGCACGATTGGAGAGGAGTGATTGGAGGGGAGTGTGAGGCACGATTGGAGAGGAGTGTGAGGCACGATTGGAGAGGAGTGTGAGGCGCGATTGGAGAGGAGTGTGAGGCGCGATTGGAGAGGAGTGTGAGGCGCGATTGGAGAGGCGTGTGAAGGATTGCAGAGGAGAGGAGTGTGAGGGATTGGAGAGGTGAGGGATTGGAAAGGAGAGGGATGTGAGGGTTTGGAGAGGAGAGGAGTGCTAGGTGGAGAGAGGAGAGTGTCAGGTGGAGACAGGAGAGTGTCAGGTGGAGACAGGAGAGTGTCAGGTGGAGAGGAGTGAGGGGTCACATATTATGTGAAATAACTAAATTCACACCATTTCTGGATCTGATGACTTGCCAGTAACCATTTTGTAAAAATGAATGTGCAGCATATAACTCAATATGTCGAAATGTCACACACATCCATGCCCGTAGGATTCCCACGGGTGACCCCGCTAGTATTCTTATATTCTGTGTCTGTGTGCGTGCCAGCCACAATTTTTCTCAGGTGGCTGAATGGATCTTTGTTACATTTTGAGTTTCATCAGTGAGTGCCAGAGAGTTTTAGGCAAAAAATTGGCAAAACAAAAAAGTTCTGAAACAAAAAGTTGGATTGTTAAAAAATCTCTCCATAGTGACAGCCTTTGTAGCCATGTGAAAGGTAATATAAAATGATCCCCGACCACATTACTTGGTGGGTGAAGGAAAGTGATTTAGGCCGCCACAAAAAAAAATAGGAAAAAAAAAAATTTGATTTCTTCAAAATACCAACAGCAACAGGGAATACCAGGTACCCCAGTTAGCATTGAATATAATTGAAGTGTTTGGTTTGTATGTACAGTACTCCTAAAGCACTGAACCAATTGATAAACTAGAGGAAAGTTATGCATTGAGGGGTGAGGGAGTAACCTGCAAATAAGAGTGTTGGGTTCGGAAAGGATTCCCCAGAATCCAGAAAGACAGGTCATGCTGGAGCACCAGCCAGTAGGAAAGAGCGGTACTCCATTGCCCTACAGATAGGGCTTGAAGGCGGTGAGTCAATTTATTTTTCAAGGAAAGACTGAATGACAAAGGAGGCACAACTCGTGGCTGGCTTTGAAGACCAATGTTGCTATGTCGATGATCCACCTGATGTCATGGCTGTTGGCAAGGCCAAGAAGGTAAATACACTGACCCTCTTCCAGTAGGTGACCATGGAATTAGGTTGGTTCGAAAGACAATTCTTTCGGAGCGACAAGGTGAGTGGGATTTTCCAGGATTGAAGGACATGTTCCATTTATCAGACGAGCAAAATGTAGCTGCTGTGTGGCCAGCAGTGGGATTGGGGTAATCCAAGACAAATGGAAAATGGAAAAAGGAAGAGAGGGCTTCCCAGAGTAACGGAAAAGTTATTTTTGTGTACTTCTTTCTTGGCTTCTTGTAAAGTTGTTAGCTCTGATATAACAACTTTACAAGTCGTTTACCAGTTGTTTACAAGTTGGCTCTGTTCCATTAGTCTCTGGGGAACGCGAGAAGCATCGAATGTTTCAAGGACGTCGGCATTTTTCGTCATTCCTCATCAGTTAGCCCAGGAGCATTAGGTTAGGACCTAGAAGAAATTAGTAGAAAGCAGATTTTTTGCACAGAGCTTCAGAATAACATGTGGATACCCACAATATAAAGTCCCACGAGTCCCACCTTGTGGCATTTTCAAAATTCAAGATGGCCGCCGGTTGGATGGAAAATACATAAATATGGATAACTTCAGCCTAGAACCTCATAAAAGTGTACTTTTCGTGGCTAAATATATGTTTTAGCACACGGATTTTAATGGAATATATTTCAGTGACCTCAGATAATGATATGTAGATATAATCCAAGATGGCTGACAAAATTGCCGCTGCTGTAATGCTAAAAAACATCAAAATCATGATAAGTTTAATTTGCTATTATTTTATTTAATGCAAAATGTTTCACATTGTGACCACAAGGCCTGCAAGAGGTAAACAACACATGGGGATTTGACATTTAATTACAATACGACACAAAAGCACACCGACTCTTTGATCCCAGTCATCCCAACCTGATTCTAGTGTTTTGCACAGTGCCGTGTTAACTGGATGTCACTTTTCTTATTCCTGACTTAAACACTGTTATCACCCTCTAAATCAATGTCCCGAGAGTTTTTGCAATTGTGGCCATTACAAACAGTACACAAGAGGGTGCACTCCAGACCAGACTTGTAGCAAGCGCATCGTTTTCCACACCCCACCTTGCATCCACAAGATATCATTTTCAGCACTTTCTCAGGGGCCACAGGCCTATCGGTCTCGATTGGAACAACTAGTCCCTCTCTGTACTGCCACCCCCACTCAGTTGGCAGCAGTTCATTCCCCTGCCACTGCTGAACAGCATGGTATGCTCTGCAGCTGTGGAATTTGGTAGCTGCCGAAGGAGGTGGGAGCGATTCCAGCTTGAAACCAGATGACGTCAAAGATGTTCTATGGATTGATCGGAAGTACATGAGATATCGGTGTTTGTCCAATGACTTCGATCGAGCTGCTCCATACAGCTTCAGCAGAAACAGCTCTCCCACTCTCGCTATTTCTTGTTGAGAAAACACAGGCAATCCCAGTTGTCACCATTTTTTGCATTACGGCGGTGGCCATTTTGTCGGCCATCTTGGATTATCTCTGCATATCATTATCTGAGGTCACTGAAAGATATCTATCTATAATTCCAGCAATCTCTGTGTGTCTGTCTGTGTGTCTGTGTGTCTGTGTGTCTGTGACCGCTGTTTCTCGACAACCACGGGTCCGATATACTTGAAACTTGCCAGGTATATTGCTGGGGACCCGAGGATGTGCCTTTTCAAGGTTTGTAATTAATCGGACAAGTACCTACCGAGCTATGTCCAAAAAACGCTTCAACCAATCAGAGAGCAGCGAGCTATCACGTGTGCCGAACCGTTAATGCAATGCAAGCGTTAATGCGTTAATGCAAGGCTTTTCTTTTTTTCCCTCTTCTCTTTCTACTTTTCCTTGCGATTAAATTGCAAACAGCCAAAATACGTTGGCGCTAATTGAATAATTGGCCATTAACACTAAAATAATCGTAACTGCGATATGCCAACTTCCGGACAGTGCAGCCTTCCATGTTGTTGTTGTTTGCAGCAGCTGTTTGCAGCAAGGCAAGGCTTTTCTTTTTTTCCCTCTTCTCTTTCTACTTTTCCTTGCGATTAAATTGCAAAAAGCCAAAATACGTTGGCGATAATTGAATAAATGGGCATTAATAGATAGATAGATAGATATGCGATATGCGAACTTCCGGACAGTGTGCGCGTTACGAGCTGACCGCCATTACGGTACGTAATTCGATTTCTTATGCGCATTATTTCTCCCAATTCAGTCAGAGCGAAGGGCGGAAGCGAAGAGCGTTGTTATTTTTTGTTTACGGGCGTACGGGCGGGGTAGAGCGTACGGGTAGCGTTTTTTTTTTTTTTTGGCAAGGAACGGGCACCCACGTACGGGCAATGCCCTAGTTCTATTGAAATCCTAGGATGCTAAAAAATATATTTAGACATAAAAAGTATACTTTTACTCCAACTTGACCCACGGCGGGAGTATGCGCTCTGAGTGGCGTTCTAGTATTCCTCGTATAATCAGTTAAATCTTCTCCAGATAATAAATCTTTGACAATAATTGTGACTGGTGTTCGGACCTCCACTCGTTACACCTTCGACATCCCCCAAAGGAGAGGACAGATTAAGGGTGCCAAGTGGAGCAGCATTTGCAAGTGTGGAGTAGGGTTATAGGAAAGGTCACAATCATGGCGGACAACTCGGTTTGATACAACTTGTGCGGATATGGCTCCAGTGGAGCTGCCTCGGTTGTAGTGGAAATCTTTTAAAGTTTGAAACGGTCAACTTGATGTTAGTATCATTTAAAGTTAAAATTGCCGTCACTTGCATAATCTATGGATTTGGTTGTGTTACACATAAATCGATTCGGTTAGACTATAGTAGTTTAACGACACAATGACCAGGTGCACCCATTGAATAAGCAGGATTTCCCAAACGGCCAAACACTCACATGTACAGTATTCGATATTTTGAATGTACAGTACATTAAACTCGCTTGTGGGCGCCAGCCACGCCCACCTCTCTGGAGGGCTGAACTCCGGTTGAGGCTCCGCCTCCTCAGGACGACTCTGTTCTGGGGGCGGAGCTTCCGGGGTCTGCGGTCGTCGCGGTAAAGTTTCAGCAACCAATGGAAGCACCCCGTCGCGCACGAGGCGACCGATGAGATCGGGGATGAGCGCGGGTTCGGGGGTCCACGATACGGGGTCGCCAAGGCCGTCCTCGCTCGGACCGACGCTCCATTCCGAGTCGGAGTCCCGGTCCTTATTGGAATCCTCGTCCACGTGTCCCCGGATCCCGTTCGCAGTTTCTTCGTCTCGTGCGCCATGTTCGGGCGCACGTGTGGCCGGATACGTGACCCTCTGTCGGTCCGTGTGTTTGACTTCGTCCCTCCGCTCCACGTTCATCCCGGAGTTCCGGGTTATAGCGGACGGGCCGCTGTGTCCACTTGGGCATCGACTCGGGTCGACAACACCGATTCAAACATTCCTTTAACGTTGTAAATCACCTGCGGACACCGACGGTACCTGGAGCATCCGCCGATCTTACTGATGGATCGGTCGGTGAGCGCCAGCGGATCGTGTCCGTAACTCCGTATGCGGCGGTGGCGACTCAACTTCCGGCGAAACGGCCGCGATTTTATGACAATTTGTGCGTCACGAGTTTTTCTAGTTTGACATAATTTTCGTCAACAATATTTCAATGACATGACGAACGCATGACGAACAATAACACTTAAACATCCCATAAAAAGGTCTCCGAAATTGTCATGAGATATCGCGAGATTTAAGCGACGCAATGACGTATGCCGTGATGGGAGGAGCCGTGATGTTGTGGTTGGAGGAGCCGTGCTGTGGTGGTGGGACGAGCCGTGCTGTGGTGGTGGCGGCAGGAGCCGTGCTGTGGTGGTGGGAGGAGCCGTGATGTGGTGGTGGCAGGAGCCGTGATGTGGTGGTGGCAGGAGCCGTGATGTGGTGGTGGCAGGAACCGTGATGTGGTGGTGGCAGCAGGAGCCGTGATGTGGTGGTGGCAGGAGCCGTGCTGTGGTGGTGGCAGGAGCCGTGCTGTGGTGGTGGGAGGAGCCGTGCTGTGGTGGTGGCAGGAGCCGTGATGTGGTGGTGGCAGGAGCCGTGCTGTGGTGGTGGCAGGAGCCGTGATGTGGTGGTGGCAGGAGCCGTGCTGTGGTGGTGGGAGGAGCCGTGCTGTGGTGGTGGCAGGAGTCGTGCTGTGGTGGTGGCAGAAGCCGGGATGTGGTGGTGGCAGGAGCCGTGATGTGGTGGTGGCAGAAGCCGTGATGTGGTGGTGGCAGGAGCCGTGCTGTGGTGGTGGCAGGAGCCGTGCTGTGGTGGTGGGAGGAGCCGTGATGTGGTGGTGGCAGGAGCCGTGATGTGGTGATGGCAGGAGCCGTGATGTGGTGGTGGCAGGAGCCGTGATGTGGTGGTGGCAGGAGCCGTGATGTGGTGGTGGCAGGAGCCGTGATGTGGTGGTGGCAGGAGCCGTGCTGTGGTGGTGGCAGGAGCCGTGATGTGGTGGTGGCAGGAGCCGTGCTGTGGTGGTGGGAGGAGCTGTGGTGGTGGGAGGAGCCGTGCTGTGGTGGTGGCAGGAGCCGTGATGTGGTGGCAGGAGCCGTGCTGTGGTGGTGGCAGGAGCCGTGCTGTGGTGGTGGCAGGAGCCGTGATGTGGTGGTGGCAGGAGCCGTGCTATGGTGGTGGGAGGAGCCGTGATGTGGTGGTGCCAGGAGCCGTGCTGTGGTGGTGGCAGGAGCCGTGCTGTGGTGGTGGCAGGAGCCGTGATGTGATGGTGGCAGGAGCCGTGATGTGGTGGTGGCAGGAGCCGTGCTGTGGTGGTGGGAGGAGCCGTGCTGTGGTGGTGGGACGAGCCGTGCTGTGGTGGTGGCAGGAGCCGTGCTGTGGTGGTGGCAGGAGCCGTGCTGTGGTGGTGGCAGGAGCCGTGCTGTGGTGGTGGCAGGAGCCGTGCTGTGGTGGTGGGAGGAGCCGTGATGTGGTGGTGGCAGGAGCCGTGCTGTGGTGGTGGGAGGAGCCGTGCTGTGGTGGTGGGAGGAGCCGTGATGTGGTGGTGGCAGGAGCCGTGATGTGGTGGTGGCAGGAGCCGTGATGTGGTGGTGGCAGGAGCCGTGCTGTGGTGGTGGCAGGAGCCGTGCTGTGGTGGTGGGAGGAGCCGTGCTGTGGTGGTGGCAGGAGCCGTGCTGTGGTGGTGGCTGGAGCCGTGCTGTGGTGGTGGCTGGAGCCGTGCTGTGGTGGTGGCAGGAGCCGTGCTGTGGTGGTGGCAGGAGCCGTGCTGTGGTGGTGGCAGGAGCCGTGCTGTGGTGGTGGGAGGATTCGTGCTGTGTTGGTGGGAGGAGCCGTGATGTGATGGGAGGAGCCGTGATGTTTTGGTTGGAGGAGCCGTGATGTGGTGATGGGAGGAGCCGTGATGTGGTGATGGGAGGAGCCGTGATGTGGTGGTGGCAGGAGCCGTGATGTGGTGGTGGGAGGAGCCGTGATGTGGTGGTGGGAGGAGCCGTGATGGGGTGGTGGCAGGAGCCGTGATGTGGTGGTGGCAGGAGCCGTGATGTGGTGGTTGCAGGAGCCGTGATGTGGTGGTGGCAGGAGACGTGATGTCGTGGTGGGAGGAGCCGTGATGTGGTGGTGGCAGGAGCCATGATGTGGTGGTGAGAGGAGCCGTGATGTGGTGGTGGGAGGAGCCGTGATGTGGTGGTGGCAGGAGCCGTGATGTGGTGGTGGCAGGAGCCGTGCCGTGATGGGGAGAAGCCGTGATGTTATGGTTGGAGGAGCCGTGATGTGGTGGTGGCAGGAGCCGTGATGTGGTGGTGGAAGGAGCCGTGCTGTAGTGGTGGCAGGAGCCGTGATGTGGTGGCAAGAGCCGTGATGTGGTGGCAGGAGCCGTGATGTGGTGGTGGCAGGAGCCGTGATGTCGTGGTGGGAGGAGCCATGATGTGGTGGTGGCAGGAGCCATGATGTGGTGGTGGCAGGAGCCATGATGTGGTGGTGGCAAGAGCCGTGATGTGGTGGTGGCAGGAGCCGTGATGTGCTGGTGGGAGGAGCCGTGATGTGGTGGTGGCAGGAGCCATGATGTGGTGGTGAGAGGAGCCGTGATGTGGTGGTGGGAGGAGCCGTGATGTGGTGGGAGGAGCCGTGGTGTGGTGGTGGGAGGAGCCGTGATGTGGTGGTGGGAGGAGCCGTGATGTAGTGGTGGCAGGAGCCATGATGTGGTGGTGGCAGGAGCCATGATGTGGTGGCGGGAGCCATGATGTTATGGTTGGAGGATCCGTGCTGTGGTAGTGGCAGGAGCCGTGATGTAGTGGTGGGAGGAGTCGTGATGTGGTGGTGGGAGGAGCCGTGATGTGGTGGCAGGAGTCGCGATGTGGTGGTGGCAGGATCCGCGATGTGGTGGTGGCAGGATCCGCGATGTGGTGGTGGGAGGAGTCGTGATGTGGTGGTGGGAGGAGCCGCGATGTGGTGGTGGGAGGAGCCGTGATGTTGTTGTGGGAGGAGCCGTGATGTATGGACTGACAAATAGAAGACGCGCCGTCGCATAATCTCCCGGAACTACATTGCAGGTGGGCTAAAAATGGGGCAATCTTCACTAAACCTGCTGACGATACACGTCGTTCACTTTTCACACCTGCACAAAGTAAGAGGAAATCATTAAGTATGGAGGAAGTTATAATTCGAGGTGAGGTCGGTACCAGTTTTTTTAGGTCACCTGGTACATACAGTATAGGCACGATGGGCCAAATGTCCTCCTGTGTCTGTTTCCTGGCCGACAACTCCAAATAAAGTAATGTACACACTTGATGGACAATTCCAAATAAATACACTTGATGGCCAATTCCATATAAACACACTTGATGGACAATTCCAAATAAACACACTTGATGGACAATTCCAAATAAACACACTTGATGGACAATTCCAAATAAACACACTTGATGGACAATTCCAAATAAACACAATTGATGGACAATTCCAAATAAACACACTTGATGGACAATTCCAAATAAACACACTTGATGGACAATTCCAAATAAACACACTTGATGGACAATTCCAAATAAACACACTTGATGGACAATTCCAAATAAACACACTTGATGGACAATTCCAAATAAACACACTTGATGGACAATTCCAAATAAACACACTTGATGGACAATTCCAAATAAACACACTTGATGGACAATCCCAAATAAACACACTTGATGGACAATTCCAAATAAACACACTTGATGGACAATTCCAAATAAATACACTTGATGGACAATTCCATATAAACACACTTGATGGACAATTCCAAATAAACACACTTGATGGACAATTCCAAATAAACACACTTGATGGACAATTCCAAATAAACACACTTGATGGACAATTCCAAATAAACACAATTGATGGACAATTCCAAATAAACACACTTGATGGACAATTCCAAATAAACACACTTGATGGACAATTCCAAATAAACACACTTGATGGACAATTCCAAATAAACACACTTGATTGACAATTCCAAATAAACACACTTGATGGACAATTCCAAATAAACACACTTGATGGACAATTCCAAATAAACACACTTGATGGACAATTCCAAATAAACACACTTGATAGACAATTCCAAATAAACACACTTGATGGACAGTTCCAAATAAACACACGATGGACACTTCCAAATAAACACACTTGATGGACAATTCCAAATAAACACACTTGATGGACAATTCCAAATAAACACACTTGATGGACAATTCCAAATAAACACAATTGATGGACAATTCCAAATAAACACACTTGATGGACAATTCCAAATAAACACACTTGATGGACAATTCCAAATAAACACACTTGATGGACAATTCCAAATAAACACACTTGATGGACAATTCCAAACAAACACACTTGATGGACAATTCCAAATAAACACACTTGATGGACAATTCCAAATAAACACACTTGATGGACAATTCCAAATAAACACACTTGATGGACAATTCCAAATAAACACACTTGATGGACAATTCCAAATAAACACACTTGATGGACAATCCCAAATAAACACACTTGATGGACAATTCCAAATAAACACACTTGATGGACAATTCCAAATAAACACACTTGATGGACAATTCCAAATAAACACACTTGATGGACAATTCCAAATAAACACACTTGATGGACAATTCCAAATAAACACACTTGATGGACAATTCCAAATAAACACACTTGATGGACAATTCCAAATAAACACACTTGATGGACAATTCCAAATAAACACACTTGATGGACAATTCCAAATAAACACACTTGATGGACAATCCCAAATAAACACACTTGATGGACAATTCCAAATAAACACACTTGATGGACAATTCCAAATAAACACACTTGATGGACAATTCCAAATAAACACACTTGATGGACAATTCCAAATAAACACACTTGATGGACAATTCCAAATAAACACACTTGATGGACAATTCCAAATAAACACACGATGGACAATTCCAAATAAACACACGATGGACAATTCCAAATAAACACACTTGATGGACAATCCCAAATAAACACACTTGATGGACAATTCCAAATAAACACACTTGATGGACAATTCCAAATAAACATACTTGATGGACAATTCCAAATAAACACACTTGATAGACAATTCCAAATAAACACACTTGATGGACAGTTCCAAATAAACACATGATGGACACTTCCAAATAAACACACTTGATGGACAATTCCAAATAAACACACTTGATGGACAGTTCCAAATAAATACACTTGATGGAAATTCCAAATAAACACACTTGATGAACAATTCCAAATAAACACAATTGATGGACAATTCCAAATAAACACAATTGATGGACAATTCCAAATAAACACACTTGATGGACAATTCCAAATAAACACACTTGATGGACAATTCCAAATAAACACACTTAATGGACAATTCCAAATAAACACACTTGATGGACAGTTCCAAATAAACACACTTGATGGACAATTCCAAATAAACACACTTGATGGACAATTCCAAATAAACACACTTGATGGACAATTCCAATGAAACACACTTGATGGAATTTCCAAATAAACACACTTGATGGACAATTCCAAATAAACACACTTGATGGACAATTCCAAATAAACACACTTGATGGACAATTCCAAATAAACACACTTGATGGACAATTCCAAATAAACACACGATGAACAATTCCAAACAAACACACTTGATGGACAATTCCAAATAAACACAATTGATGGACAATTCCAAATAAACACACTTGATGGACATCCTCTGGGGATTTCCTGCAAAGCTTGAACATCATCACCTTGCATCACAATCCTCCAAACGTATTCACATGATGGACAATGTGGACATCAATAAAACCATGAAGGTAACCCATGAGATTGTAATGGACGAACGTACGTACCATGAAGGTAACGCACCATGAAGGTAACCCATGAGATTGTAATGGACGAACGTACATACCATGAAGGTAACCCATGAGAGTGTAATGGACGAACGTACGTACCATGAAGGTAACCCACCATGAAGGTAACCCATGAGATTGTAATAGACGAACGTACATACCATGAAGGTAACCCACCATGAAGGTAACCCATGAGATTGTAATGGACGAACGTACGTACCATGAAGGTAACCCACCATGAAGGTATCCCATGAGATTGTAATGGACGAACGTACGTACCATGAAGGTAACTCACCATGAAGGTAACTCCTGAGAGTAATGGTATGAACGTACGTACCATGAAGGTAACCCATGAGAGCATAATGGACGAACGTACCTACCATGAAGGTAACTCACCATGAAGGTAACCCATGAGTGTAATGGACGAACGTACGCACCATGAAGGTAACCCATGAGAGTTTAATGGACGAACGTACGCACCCTGAAGGTAACGCATGAGAGTGTAATGGACGAATGTACGTACCATGAAGGTAACCCTTGAGAGTGTAATGGACGAACGTACGTACCATGAAGGTAACTCGCCATGAAGGTAACCCATGAGAGTGTAATGGACGAATGTATGTACCATGAAGGTAACTCACCATGAAGGTAACCCATGAGAGTGTAATGGACGAACGTACCTACCATGAAGGTAAGTTACCTCTGGTGTTTTGCAATACCTGGCCTGAGAGTCGTTGATGAATGTACGTACCATGAAGGTAACTCACCATGAAATAACCCATGAGAGTGTGATGGACGAACGTACCTACCATGAAGGTAACCCCTGAGGGTGTAATGGACGAATGTACGTACCATGAAGGTAACTCACCATGAAGGTAACCCATGAGAGTGTAATGGACGAACGTACGCACCATGAAGGTAACCCATGAGTGTAATGGACGAACGTACGCACCATGAAGGTAACCCCTGAGAGTGTAATGGACGAGTGTATGTACCATGAAGGTAACCCTTGAGAGTGTAATGGACGAATGTACGTACCATGAAGGTAACCCCTGAGAGTGTAATGGACGAACGTACGCACCATGAAGGTAACCCCTGAGAGTGTAATGGACGAACGTACGTACCATGAAGGTAACCCTTGAGAGTGTAATGGACGAATGTACGTACCATGAAGGTAACCCTTGAGAGTGTAATGGACGAACGTACGCACCATGAAGGTAACCCCTGAGAGTGTAATGGACGAACGTACGCACCATGAAGGTAACCCTTGAGAGTGTAATGGACGAATGTACGTACCATGAAGGTAACCCCTGAGTGTAATGGACGAACGTACGCACCATGAAGGTAACCCTTGAGAGTGTAATGGACGAATGTACGTACCATGAAGGTAACCCCTGAGTGTAATGGACGAACGTACGCACCATGAAGGTAACCCATGAGAGTGTAATGGACGAATGTACGTACCATGAAGGTAACCCATGAGAGTGTAATGGACGAACGTACGCACCATGAAGGTAACCCATGAGAGTGTAATGGACGAACGTACGTACCATGAAGGTAAACCATGAGAGTGTAATGGACGAACGTACGTACCATGAAGGTAACCCATGAGAGTGTAATGGACGAACGTACGTACCATGAAGGTAAACCATGAGAGTGTAATGGACGAACGTATGTACCATGAAGGTAACCCTTGAGAGTGTAATGGACGAACGTACGTACCATGAAGGTAACCCTTGAGAGTGTAATGGACGAACGTACGTACCATGAAGGTAACTCACCATGAAGGTAACCCTTGAGAGTGTAATGGACGAACGTACGTACCATGAAGGTAACCCCTGAGGGTGTAATGGACGAATGTACGTACCATGAAGGTAACTCACCATGAAGGTAACCCATGAGAGTGTAATGGACGAACGTACGCACCATGAAGGTAACCCATGAGTGTATTGGACGAACGTACGCACCATGAAGGTAACCCCTGAGAGTGTAATGGACGAGTGTATGTACCATGAAGGTAACCCTTGAGAGTGTAATGGACGAATGTACGTACCATGAAGGTAACTCACCATGAAGGTAACCCATGAGAGTGTAATGGACGAACGTACGCACCATGAAGGTAACCCATGAGTGTAATGGACGAACGTACGCACCATGAAGGTAACCCCTGAGAGTGTAATGGACGAGTGTATGTACCATGAAGGTAACCCTTGAGAGTGTAATGGACGAACGTACGCACCATGAAGGTAACCCTTGAGAGTGTAATGGACGAATGTACGTACCATGAAGGTAACCCATGAGAGTGTAATGGACGAACGTACGTACCATGAAGGTAACCCATGAGAGTGTAATGGACGAACGTACGCACCATGAAGGTAACCCATGAGAGTGTAATGGACGAATGTACGTACCATGAAGGTAACCCATGAGAGTGTAATGGACGAACGTATGCACCATGAAGGTAACCCATGAGAGTGTAATGGACGAACGTACGTACCATGAAGGTAACCCATGAGAGTGTAATGGACGAACGTACGTACCATGAAGGTAACCCATGAGAGTGTAATGGACGAACGTACCTACCATGAAGGTAAGTTACCTCTGGTGTTTTGCTATACCTGGCGTGAGAGTCGTTGATGAATTGCAGTATTCGGAGTGAAAATACACGGAAACGATCAATCGGACTGCATTGTTTGGGTGCACGTGATGTTTTATTGACAGAGAATAAAGATTACAGCAAGAAAGAAGAAAAAACATGGAGGAAAGCCAACAGGTGGACCTCCAGCGGAGTTCATATCATATCCACCATGGATTACTAAAGGTACGGATTAGGAACAAGGCCCCAGAATTCCCATTACCCTCTGTAAATGAACCATCACGATGTGCGTTTCTAAATGTTACGTAAAAGTGAATTCGAACCTATTGTGAAGGAGCATTTACACTGCCCTCTTCCTCTTCCTCTTCCTCTTCCTCTTCTGCAACAACCCCAACTACCATATCGGATTCTTGTGTAACGTTTATATGGGGTTCTTCGTCTACTTCCATCGTTGTAATTCATTCTCCATTTCAAACTTCTTCTCAATCTTCGTGTTCCCAAAACTGCTTCACTTGATGTCTGCACCAGAGAAGGGGAAAAGCAAAGAGACACGTGGCACACGGTAAGGGGCCGTGCTACTACAACCTGCACAACGGCCTTCTAATCAACAACTACACGGTTAATCGTGTTACTGTAACATCAGCCTCTTGTCAAGGGATTCGTCAACTTGAGAAACGAATGGTTTGCATTGTAACCAGCAAGCATACACCTGTCCACAGGTGTATATACTGCATGTACCTGTGCACACCACCATGTCTAACAACACATATGTTCATATAACCAGGACTGCAAACCCCAAGGAACAAACCCGATCCGAAAACACAATTCCTTATATTGTGATCTTCATTTACCTTCGCAAAGCATTCTGGGACTGATGTTCTTACAAACTGGGAAAGGTGTAAATGGGCACGGTGATGAGTGCGAAAAGGTGCCATGAATATTTCACAAAACAAACTCAGTTTAACACGGATTGTGAAATCGTGTTTTAATATTAAGATCCATCAGGAAAACACCACAACGGTACACTTACTGCACCGGGCAGGTAAGAGGGAATGTGCACGGTGGAGCTTGAATTGGCAAGGTTTGTTCTCTGAATAATACACAAACAAATGGATGATTAATAAGAAAGGTGTTACAAAAGGTAAACTATATTATCATAATAATACCACCAGGTGCTCTCAAGTATCTCATTTTTACCAAGTATAGTTCACGTAAACATGATTCAAACTTTTTAGCTCACCTGGAACGAAGTTCAGGGGAGCTTATGAGATGGCGCATCGTCCGTCTGTCCGTCCGTAAACACTTTCAACTTCTTATCCGAAACCGCTGATGGGATTGTAACCAAATTTGGCACAAATGATATTTGTTGTGTTGTGACTAAAGTTTGTTCCCGGCATCTTACTATAATTCACCAAATGTCCGTCCGTCCGTCTGTCCGTCCGTCCGTCCGTTCCCAGGTACCGCAAAAACGGCTGAACCGATCACAACGATATTTTGGGTGGGTAATCCTGGGATCCCCTGGAGTAAAATAGGCTCTATTGTTTTTCCAATTTCAGCTTTGGCCTCAACCATTTTCAGGTTTGGACTCCCGCCTAACGTTAATGTCCCGGGTACCGCAAAAACGGCTGCCCCGATCGGACTCGATGACCTCGGACAAAGACCTTTTTATAAGGACATGGGTTGAATCCCCGCTTGAGAGAATGCCAACCCCCTCCCCGCCATCACGGTCGTCTCTCCAACTCACAATCCCACGAGATATGCGGAAAGGACGACCCAAAACCAATTATCTTCTTTTTGATTCATATATAAACATCATTAAAAGTAAATAATGCCCTCGGCCGAAGTTCAAACGACGTGGGTTTAATCTCTACATGAGAGAATGTCACATAGCTATTTGGGCGGTGTATAAGCTCACAGATCGCTGTCTCCGTTGATCTTGCCAAGGCTGTTGTTTTAACTGTTCACTTGGTAGTTTTTACAATGAAGGAAACATTAACAATGTTGTTAAAAGTTTATTTTGTGATTAAATTACACATTGGATTGTGATTGGAGTTATGTTGTTTGGAATGAAAAAAGAGATATCGAGTTCAAGTGAATGACGAAATGCCGTGACGGTTTCTACTTTCTGAACGTGATCTTCGCGGATTGCCATATGAAGATTCGCCATTGACTGGGTATGGAACAAACGTACCTGTTTGTTTGCGAACGGGTACGTTTTTCATGGAAGTCCTTCACGAACTTGCTGTCCATGTCTGATGTGCGACTGAAGGTGCTACAGGAATGTGGAATTTATTGGTTTCGTGCTTTAGCATTCGCCGTTTCTGCATTGTCTGTTTGCTTCTGGCCTCCCACCCGTTAAAAAAATCTCACTAGTTAAAAAATCTGCCTCTTTGTGGGTCTAGGGGGGGGGGTTGCCCCCCCAAAATCGTTGTTTGCTTTCTTCTCAGAAACTACACATGCAATTCTAATGAAACTTGACCACAACCTTAATCACCTGTTGTACCAATGTTTGTTCCTGCCATTTGAAAAATCGGGGTTTTAGGAGGTAAACTGGGTTGGGGGAGGGGGGATTGCTCCCCAAAATAGGTATTTTTTTTCTTTGTTTGTTTTAAGTCTTGTGGTTATGTTAGCATGATTGTACCTGCTGCCCTGTCTTCTAGAAACCATTGAAATTGGTTTAAAATACCCTTAGTTGGTGCAGTATACTGTTTATTCTACCAGGTGAGCGCCAGAGGTATTGCCCCTATGTTTTTATGATAATCGTGACGTCACGTAGCATGGCAGCCATAATGGAATAAACGCAAAAAATGAAAAAAAATTCTCGGAAACCGCTGAATGGAAAAATTTTAAACTTGGCACATTGCCAAGTACTCCCAATGGGGAACAAAAGCATAATGATGACATCATAGGTGAAGTGGTATACCAGCCAAAAATGTTTTAATCGAATTCCTTATCCTAAAAATCTGAAATTGCAAGCACATGATCTATGACCCATTTTGCATTAAAATATTAAATTTATAACATCATAGGTCACATGGTTTGGCAGACATATTGGGTTTAACCTAAAACCTTTAAAAAACATCTTCTCCCAAACCACCAAATCAATCGACTCAAAACTTTACGTATGACATTTACGAGGCATGGCGATTAAAATTTGATCACGAACAGCTCATTGGTGACATGGTGTGGCAGGCATATTGGATTGAAGGAAATATTAAATAATTATATTTCTGAAATGGCTCACCCGATCGATGCAAAAATTGTACAAATGTCATCTAATACCGTTGTTGCACATGGTTTGAAAATGATGACGTCGTAGGTCACGTGGTTTGGCAGCCATCTTGGATAGAAAAACGAACCTTGTCCGATCAACATGAAACTTCACAAACGTGTTCCGCTACCCATAAATATGCAGAGTGTACATTTTTGATGTCATACGTCATGTGGTATGGCAGCCATATTAGCTTGAAAGCCGATATCAAAACAAAATCCCTTCTCTGAAACCCCTTCACCGATCGATGTGAAACTTTTCATGTCTGGTAAAAATGTGATATGTGAGAACAGCTGAAAGAATTTAAATCACTTGTTTTTTTTTTGGACAGTAAACGAGGGCATCGACCCGGTGTCACGGGCAGGGACTACGCGGAGGCATATTGGCGATGCAGTTGCATTGCTCCAGTTCTTAATGGCGTGAACAAACATTGGTAGAACACGTGTGATGAAGGTTGTGGTGAAGTATCATCGAAATTGTGCGAGGAGTTTCTGAAAAGAAAGCAAATACCTATTTTTGGGGGAGGTGGAGGAGCAACTCCCCCATTAAACCCTCTAAGGGCCCGATTTTTTTTAATGCCGTGAACAAACTTGAGTTGCAAACATACCAAATATCATTTGTGCCAAGTTTGGTCACAATCCCATCAGCGGTTTCGGAGGAGAAGTTGCAAGTGTTTACGGACGGACGGACGGACGGACGACGCGCCATCGCATAAGCTCCCCGGACATATGTTCCAGGTGAGCTAAAAACACACAAATCATGGAAAGTTACAAGTGATTGGCTGCACGGTTTGATGATAATTGATTTGCTGAACGGGTATGTAGGCCTACTGTGCGAGGATGGATTGGCTACAATGTGATGATTGGCTGTATAATGTGATGGTTGTGGGCCTGTAGTATCATGGTAATTAATTGGCTATACAATGTGATGATTGATTGGCTGTACAATGTGATGATTGATTGGCTGTACAATGTGATGATTGATTGGCTGTACAATGTGATGATTGATTGGCTGTACAATGTGATGATTGATTGGCCTGTACAATGTGATGATTGATTGGCTGTACAATGTGATGATTGATTGGCTGTACAATGTGATGATTGATTGGCTGTACAATGTGATGATTGATTGGCTGTACAATGTGATGATTGATTGGCTGTACAATGTGATGATTGATTAGCTGTACAATGTGATGATTGATTAGCTGTACAATGTGATGATTGATTGGCTGTACAATGTGATGATTGATTAGCCTGTACAATGTGATGATTGATTGGCTGTATAATGTGATGGTTGATTGGCTGTGTGTGATGATTGGCCGTGTAGTATCATGATGATTGATTAGCCTGTACAATGTGATGATTGATTAGCCTGTACAATGTGATGATTGATTAGCTGTACAATGTGATGATTGATTAGCTGTACAATGTGATGATTGATTAGCTGTACAATGTGATGATTGATTAGCTGTACAATGTGATGATTGATTAGCTGTACAATGTGATGATTGATTGGCTGTACAATGTGATGATTGATTGGCTGTACAATGTGATGATTGATTAGCTGTACAATGTGATGATTGATTAGCTGTACAATGTGATGATTGATTGGCTGTACAATGTGATGATTGATTAGCTGTACAATGTGATGATTGATTGGCTGTACAATGTGATGATTGATTAGCTGTACAATGTGATGATTGATTGGCTGTACAATGTGATGATTGATTAGCTGTACAATGTGATGATTTATTGGCTGTACAATGTGATGATTGATTGGCTGTACAATGTGATGATTGATTAGCTGTACAATGTGATGATTGATTGGCTGTACAATGTGATGATTGATTAGCCTGTACAATGTGATGATTGATTGGCTGTACAATGTGATGATTGATTGGCTGTACAATGTGATGATTGATTAGCTGTACAATGTGATGATTGATTGGCTGTACAATGTGATGATTGATTAGCTGTACAATGTGATGATTGATTAGCTGTACAATGTGATGATTGATTGGCTGTACAATGTGATGATTGATTGGCTGTACAATGTGATGATTGATTGGCTGTACAATGTGATGATTGATTAGCTGTACAATGTGATGATTGATTGGCTGTACAATGTGATGATTGATTAGCTGTACAATGTGATGATTGATTGGCTGCACAATGTGATTATTGATTGGCTGTACAATGTGATGATTGATTAGCTGTACAATGTGATGATTGATTGGCTGTACAATGTGATGATTGATTAGCTGTACAATGTGATGATTTATTGGCTGTACAATGTGATGATTGATTGGCTGTACAATGTGATGATTGATTAGCTGTACAATGTGATGATTGATTGGCTGTACAATGTGATGATTGATTGGCTGTACAATGTGATGATTGATTGGCTGTACAATGTGATGATTGATTAGCTGTACAATGTGATGATTGATTGGCTGTACAATGTGATGATTGATTAGCTGTACAATGTGATGATTGATTGGCTGTACAATGTGATGATTGATTTGCTGTACAATGTGATGATTGATTAGCTGTACAATGTGATGATTGTTTGGCTGTACAATGTGATGATTGGTCGTGTGCTTTCATGATTGATTAGCTGTACAATGTGATGATTGATTAGCTGTACAATGTGATGATTGATTGGCTGTACAATGTGATGATTGATTGGCTGTACAATGTGATGATTGATTGGCTGTACAATGTGATGATTGGTCGTGTGCTTTCATGATTGATTAGCTGTACAATGTGATGATTGATTAGCTGTACAATGTGATGATTGATTGGCTGTACAATGTGATGATTGATTGGCTGTACAATGTGATGATTGATTGGCCGTGTAGTATCATGATTGATTGGCTGTACAATGTGATGATTGATTTGCTGTACAATGTGATGATTGATTGGCTGTACAATGTGATGATTGTTTGGCTGTACAATGTGATGATTGGTCGTGTGCTTTCATGATTGATTAGCTGTACAATGTGATGATTGATTAGCTGTACAATGTGATGATTGATTGGCTGTACAATGTGATGATTGATTGGCTGTACAATGTGATGATTGATTGGCCGTGTAGTATCATGATTGATTGGCTGTACAATGTGGTGATTGATTGGCTGTACAATGTGATGATTGATTGGCTGTACAATGTGATGATTGTTTGGCTGTACAATGTGATGATTGGTCGTGTGCTTTCATGATTGATTAGCTGTACAATGTGATGATTGATTAGCTGTACAATGTGGTGATTGATTGGCTGTACAATGTGATGATTGATTGGCTGTACAATGTGGTGATTGATTGGCTGTACAATGTGATGATTGTTTGGCTGTACAATGTGGTGATTGATTGGCTGTACAATGTGATGATTGATTGGCTGTACAATGTGATGATTGATTGGCTGTACAATGTGATGATTGATTGGCCGTGTAGTATCATGATTGATTGGCTGTACAATGTGGTGATTGATTGGCTGTACAATGTGATGATAGATTGGCCGTGTAGTATCATGATTGATTGGCTGTACAATGTGGTGATTGATTGGCTGTACAATGTGATGATTGATTGGCTGTACAATGTGATGATTGATTGGCTGTACAATGTGATGATTGATTGGCCGTGTAGTATCATGATTGATTGGCTGTACAATGTGGTGATTGATTGGCTGTATAATGTGATGATTGATTGGTTGTGTAGTGTCATGATTGATTGGCTGTACGATGTAATGATTGGCCGTGTAGTATCATGATTGGCTGTGCAATGTGATAATTGGCTGTACAATGTGATGATTGATTGGCTGTACAATGTGATCATTGCCTGTACAATGTGATGATTGATTGGCTGTACAATGTGATCGATTGGCTGTATGTGATTGATTGGTTGTGTAGTGTCATGATTGATTGGCTGTACGATGTAATGATTGGCCGTGTAGTCATGATTGGCTGTGCAATGTGATAATTGGCTGTACAATGTGATGATTGATTGGCTGTATAATGTAATGATTGGTTGGTCGTGTCATATCATGATTGGCTGTACAATGCAATGATTGATTTGCCGTGTAGTATCATGACGATTGGCTGTACAATGCGATGATTGGCCTGTAGTATCTTGATTGATTGGCTGTACAATGCGATGATTTGCCTGTATTATCATGATTGATTGGCTGTACAATGCGATAGTTGATTTGCCATGTAATAACATGATTGGCTGTACAATGCGATAATTTGCCTGTATTATCATGATTGATTGGCTGTACAATGCGATAGTTGATTTGCCATGTAATAACGATTGATTGGCTGTACAGTGCGATTGATTGATTGGCCGTGTCGCATCATGATGATTGGCTGTATGTGATGATTGATTGGCCGTGTCGCATCATGATTGATTGGCTGTACAGTGCGATTGATTGGCTGTACAGTGCGATTGATTGATTGGCCGTGTCGCATCATGATGATTTGCTGTATGTGATGATTTATTGGCCGTGTCGCATCATGATGATTGATTGGCTGTACAGTGCGATTGATTGGCTGTACAGTGCGATTGATTGGCCGTGTAGCATCGTGATCGTCTGTATAATACGATTGGCCATGTAGCATTATGATAATTGATTGGCCGTGTAATATCATGATGATTGATTGGCTGTACAATGTGATGGTTGATTGGCTGTGTAGCATTATGCTGATTGGCCTTGTAGTATCATGATGATTGATTGGCTGGACAATGTGATGATTGATTGGCTGTGTAGCATTATGCTGATTGGCCTTGTAGTATCATGATGATTGATTGGCTGGACAATGTGATGATTGATTGGCTGTGTAGCATTATGCTGATTGGCCTTGTAGTATCATGATGATTGATTGGCTGGACAATGTGATGATTGATTGGCTGTGTAGCATTATGCTGATTGGCCTTGTAGTATCATGATGATTGATTTGCAGCACAGTGTGATGATGAAAGGTTATAATTAAGCATTTTGTTCTCGAATTTGAAGACAACACTTTAAATTCACAATTTAGATGAAACTGGTCTGACCTTGTGACACACTCGCTCAATACCTGCCACACTCCTTCCATTAGTCAATTGCCATGTATGGAGCAGACTCACCTGTTGGCGATGCATCGGCCCCTCTTGCCATGACGTGACACCATCGTTCAGGTGTTTGTGTCCGTGTACGAACGTGCCACAGACAAAGCACAACAATGCAAGCTGCACTAACGCCATTATGAGGGAGAGGAGACCCAGGTAGTAACAGAAACTAGGAGGGACTGAGTTCGACTTGTGAGAGATGAAAAAATGCATTTGGTGATGAAGAAGAAGAAGAAGTTGCGAGAGAAAGCTGCAATAGGAGATTGGTTGAGAGGTGGAGACCGATAAGGTGTGGTCGTTTCTATCTCTGGTTTATGAAGCAACCTCGTGGTTTTGATTTTGTAACAAATTACACATTTTCCCTCAAGGCTCCTCAAACTTTGCTCTGGCAAAAAGAAATTGACATTTGTCTTCATTCTGGTCATTTTGTAACTGAAATATATTGTGAGGGTCATGAAACCGGCGCCCAGGAAGAGACCAATCAACCAATCACAAGACGACCTGAAATCGCGCCATTTTATACCGAGTACAGTATGAGGTGGAAAACGCTTTCGTTATAATCAAATAGTTTCACCCAAAGTGATGGGAAATTACAAATAAACAGTTAAATCATCATTTACTAGTACCGACTGCAAAGCCGCAATGAGCCGGCGAAGCCAAAGCCTCTTGCCACTATTTTACCCATCACTATGGTATCAGTAGGTTAGGTAGTTGGTAGTAGGTAGGTGTAGTAGGTACCGTACCTGGTCAGACTTGGTAAAAGAGAAGAGCAGTCAGTCCTCCCCAATACCTGCATACCTCTTGCCACTATTTTACCCATCACCATGGCATCAGTAGGTTAGGTAGTTGGTAGGTAGGTAGTTGGTAGTAGGTAGGTGTAGTAGGTACCGTACCTGGTAAGACTTGGTAAAAGAGAAGAGCAGACAGTCCTCCCCAATACCTGCATACTGTAGCGGTTACCGCTGGATGCACACAATCGCCTTGCACCGGCCAGAACACGGCCAGACGCGCCTCTCCCGGGCATGCCCGGACTCACTGTTCCCGGGCACGCCCGAACCTCCCGGGCACGCCCGATCTCGTCTTTCCCGGGCATGCCCGCTCTCGCCTTTCCAGGGCTCGCCCAGAGCGTCCGGGCATGCCCGCTATCGCCTTTCCAGGGCTCGCCCAGAGCGTCCGGGCATGCCCGCTCTCGCCTTTCCAGGGCTCGCCCAGAGCGTCCGGGCATGCCCGCTATCGCCTTTCCAGGGCTCGCCCAGAGCGTCCGGGCATGCCCGCTCTCGCCTTTCCAGGGCTCGTCCAGAGCGTCCGGGCATGCCCGCTCTCGCCTTTCCAGGGCTCGCCCAGAGCGTCCGGGCATGCCCGCTCTCGCCTTTCCAGGGCTCGCCCAGAGCGTCCGGGCATGCCCGCTATCGCCTTTCCAGGGCTCGCCCAGAGCGTCCGGGCATGCCCGCTATCGCCTTTCCAGGGCTCGCCCAGAGCGTCCGGGCATGCCCGCTCTCGCCTTTCCAGGGCTCGTCCAGAGCGTCCGGGCATGCCCGCTCTCGCCTTTCCAGGGCTCGCCCAGAGCGTCCGGGCATGCCCGCTCTCGCCTTTCCAGGGCTCGCCCAGAGCGTCCGGGCATGCCCGCTATCGCCTTTTCAGGGCTCGCCCAGAGCGTCCGGGCATGCCCGCTATCGCCTTTCCAGGGCTCGCCCAGAGCGTCCGGGCATGCCCGCTCTCGCCTTTCCAGGGCTCGCCCAGAGCGTCCGGGCATGCCCGCTATCGCCTTTCCAGGGCTCGCCCAGAGCGTCCGGGCATGCCCGCTATCGCCTTTCCAGGGCTCGTCCAGAGCGCCCGGGCACGCCCAGCCTCGACTTGCCAGGCCGCAGCCAAACACGCCCAGGCAGGTCCAGACTCGCCTTTCCAAGGCTCGCCCTTGACACCCGGGCATGCCCGGTATAGCTTTTGCCGGGCAAACTTCCCGACATAAATGTGTATATATATTGCTGCCCGAAAAACGGGCTTGTCAGAATACCTGAGCTGTTTTGTTTCAATAAAGCAACTCGGACGAATTCCGTCTTTGGTCGCGTCAATTCTTTCGACTCGCGTTGGAGCGCAGTTCCTTCAATACAATAAATGTCACAAGAAGCTTAAGGAAGTAACGATACGATGTGCTAGCTTAAGGCCTATTTTAAGAAATTTTAACTGGGCTTAACATACGTTTTCACAGTATGTGTGTAGTCTTCTAACTTCAGTCGCTGGCAGGACTGGTTCTCTCCGGGCACGGCAGCTTCCTCCACCAGAAGACGTTAGCTTGCAGTGATTAATTCGGTGAATTCCGTCTCAACTTCGGATATTTCCGGCCGTGAAAAACGATCCGTATTTCTAAACTAAATATGTAAACCGCTTATACCATATTTCTGGCCGTGAAAAACTATCCCGTACGGCCGCGAGATTTCGAAAAAATAATTCTTCGTCAATGTTAGAATATTTGACGCCGTTTTCACCCTCCGAAACGCGTAATAATATTTTTTCAAATGCTCGAATCTCATTGGTTCTGGTGTTTGATGACGATTTTCGTTGACGATAACGAGGTTGGTCTTAACGTATTTTAATTACTAATTAGAGGTTTCATTAGATTGTGAATCAAAGAACGACGGGTGAAACAAACTCCTATTGAACTTTTTCGCAATTGTTTTATGCAAACTTCCGCATCCGGTCGATGGCGGCCACCATTGAGCGATTTCATTTTAGAAATATTTTTGCAAATGCTCGACTCTCATTGGGTCCGGTGTTTGGTGACGCGTTTTGTTGAAGATAACCAGGCCCATGCGGGCCGATGTTGGTCTTAAATTATTTTATTAATACATTGGAGGTGCATAAGATTGTGAATCAAACAATGACGGGTGAAAGAAACTCCTAATGAACGTTTTAAATTTGTTATGCATACTTCCGCATCCGCAAGATGGCTGCGCCCACTGCGCTTCGGATTCTCGAGCCAAGGCATAATCAGGTTTTCAACATAATACGTACTCGTTTATTGACAACACCGGCTTCACCGGCTATTATATGAGAGAATATAAATTTATGATGTCATCGCTCACGTGGTCTGACAGCCATATTGCATCAAAGAAAAAAACCCTTCAAAGACAGAAGAGTTGGCTCGCACCAAGTTGACTGTGCACGGTAAGTATTCTATGAATACCATCAAGTTTACAACTAAAATGGCCGCCGGTTGGCCATCTTTGATCGCATCGCAAAACAAAATGATGTGCATATAGCATATGTATACCATCTTGGCATCATGTATTGTATTTATATCAAGAATAATGAAAATCGGTCCATACATCCCCGAGATCTGGTTGCGGATGGACGGACGGACGGGACCCAATCCATAAGCCCCCGTTTTGTCCCAAGTCCAGCGGGGGCTAATAAACAATGAACTGAAAACCCATGAACTCCTTATTAGCAACAGGAAAATCTCATTGTTGCCTTGTATGGATCATTGGCATTTGGTCATGCATGGATCATTGGATCATTGGCATTTGGTTTTGTATGGACGATGGGCCTATTGCAGTGTATTTGTTTGGTGTTGATTTGAGTCATCAATGACAAGATCGACTATGGTCGCCATTTGTCAAGAATATAAAGGTCGAGCTCTTGTTCACCAGATTCTCAATGAAGATCAACAACAGGTGTGAATTTTTGATGACGTGGCCTGTCATCTGTCCCTTTGTCCATCTCAGGTGCAGAGCACGTCTTGCATTGTAGTTTTCTACACCACTTCGACACAAACTCCACACAAATTCTACATCACTTCGACACAAATTATACACCACTTCTACACAATTTATACACAATTCGACACCACTTCTCCACAATTTATACACAAATTATACACCACTTCTACACAAATTTTACACCACTTCTACACCACTTCTTCACAATTTATACACAATTCGACACCACTTCTACACAATTTATACACAAATTATACACCACTTCTTCACAATTTATACACAATTCGACACCACTTCTACACAATTTAAACACAAATTATACACCACTTCTACACAATTTATACACAAATTATACACCACTTCTACACAATTTATACACAAAATATACACCACTTCTACACAATTTATACACAATTCGACACCACTTCTACACAATTTATACACCACTTCTACACAATTTATACACAATTCGACACCACTTCTACACAATTTATACACAATTCGACACCACTTCTACACAATTTATACACAATTCGACACCACTTCTACACAATTTATACACCACTTCTACACAATTTATACACAATTCGACACCACTTCTACACAATTTATACACAATTCGACACCACTTCTACACAAATTATACACCACTTCTACACAATTTATACACAATTCGACACCACTTCTACACAATTTATACACAAATTATACACCACTTCTACACAAACTCCACACAAATTCTACTCAAATTATACACCGCTTCTACACAATTTATACACAATTCGACACCACTTCTACACAATTTATACACAAATTATACACCACTTCTACACAATTTATACACAATTCGACACCACTTCTACACAATTTATACACAAATTATATACCACTTCTACACAAACTCCACACAAATTCTACACAAATTATACACCACTTCTACACAATTTATACACAATTCTACACCACATCTACACAATTTATACACAATTCGACACCACTTCTACACAATTTATACAAATTATACACCACTTCCACACAATTTATACACCAGTTCTACACAATTTATACACAATTCGACACCACTTCTACACAATTTATACAAATTATACACCACTTCCACACAATTTATACACCAGTTCTACACAATTTATACACAATTCGACACCACTTCTCCACAATTCGACACCACTTCTCCACAATTTATACACAATTTTTTTTTTTTTTTTTTTCTATACTGAATCGAGGCTCGTGGAAGAGCTGACAACCGCGAGGGAAAGACAAAGACAGTACATGGGGACCGCGAGGGAAAGACAAAGACAGTACATGGGGACCGCGAGGGAAAGACAGTACATGGGGACCGCGAGGGAAAGACAAAAACAGCACATGGGGACCGCGAGGGAAAGACAGTACATGGGGACCGCGAGGGAAAGACAAAAACAGCACATGCGGACCGCGAGGGAAAGACAAAAACAGCACATGGGGACCGCGAGGGAAAGACAGTACATGGGGACCGCGAGGGAAAGACAAAAACAGCACATGCGGACCGCGAGGGAAAGACAAAGACAGCACATAGGGACCGCGAGGGAAAGACAAAGACAGTACATGGGGACCGCGAGGGAAAGACAAAAACAGCACATGGGGACCGCGAGGGAAAGACAGTACATGGGGACCGCGAGGAAAAGACAAAAACAGCACATGGGGACCGCGAGGGAAAGACAGTACATGGGGACCGCGAGGGAAAGACAGTACATGGGGACCGCGAGGGAAAGACAAAGACAGCACATAGGGACCGCGAGGGAAAGACAAAGACAGCACATAGGGACCGCGAGGGAAAGACAAAAACAGCACATGGGGACCGCGAGGGAAAGACAAAGACAGTACATGGGGACCGCGAGGGAAAGACAGTACATGGGGACCGCGAGGGAAAGACAGTACATGGGGACCGCGAGGGAAAGACAGTACATGGGGACCGCGAGGGAAAGACAAAGACAGCAGGACCGCGAGGGAAAGACAAAAACAGCACATGGGGACCGCGAGGGAAAGACAAAGACAGTACATGGGGACCACGAGGGAAAGACAAAAAAAACACATGGGGACCGCGAGGGAAAGACAAAGACAGCACATAGGGACCGCGAGGGAAAGACAAAGACAGTACATGGGGACCGCGAGGGAAAGACAAAAACAGCACATGGGGACCGCGAGGGAAAGACAAAGACAGTACATGGGGACCGCGAGGGAAAGACAGTACATGGGGACCAAAGATTGACACAAACGACGAGCGTTCTTGTGTCTATGTCAACTATACACAAATTAGACACCACTTCTACACAATTATACACCACTTATACACAATTTATACACCACTTCAACACAATTTATACACAATTCGACACCACTTCTACACAATTTATACACAAATTATACACCACTTCTACACAATTTATACACAAATTATACACCACTTCTACACAATTTATACACAATTCGACACCACTTCGACACAATTTATACACAATTCGACACCACTTCTACACAATTTATACACAAAATATACACCACTTCTACACAATTTATACACCACTTCTACACAATTTATACACAATTCGACACCACTTCTACACAATTTCTACACCACTTCTACACAATTTATACACAATTCGACACCACTTCTACACAATTTATACACAATTCGACACCACTTCTACACAAATTATACACCACTTCCACACAATTTATACACAAATTAGACACCACTTCTACACAATTTATACACAAATTATACACCACTTCTACACAAACTCTACACAATTTATACACAATTCGACACCACTTCAACACAATTTATACACAATTCGACACCACTTCTACACAATTTATACACAAATTATACACCACTTCTACACAATTTATTACACAATTCGACACCACTTCTACACAATTTATACACAAATTATACACCACTTCTACACAAACTCCACACAATTTATACACAATTCGAAACCACTTCTACACAATTTATACACAATTCGACACCACTTCTACACAATTTATACACAAATTATACACCACTTCTACACAAACTCCACACAAATTCTACACAAATTATACACCACTTCTACACAATTCGACACCACTTCTACACAATTTATACACCACTTCTACACAATTTATACACAAATTATACACCACTTCTACACAATTTATTACACAATTCGACACCACTTCTACACAATTTATACACAAATTATACACCACTTCTACACAAACTCCACACAATTTATACACAATTCGAAACCACTTCTACACAATTTATACACAATTCGACACCACTTCTACACAATTTATACACAAATTATACACCACTTCTACACAAACTCCACACAAATTCTACACAAATTATACACCACTTCTACACAATTTATACACCACTTCTACACAATTTATTACCAAATTATACACCACTTCTACACAATTTATACACAATTCGACACCACTTCTACACAATTTATACACAAATTATACACCACTTCTACACAAACTCCACACAAATTCTACACAAATTATACACCACTTCTACACAATTTATACACAATTCTACACCACTTCTACACAATTTATACACAATTCGATACCACTTCTACACAATTTATACAAATTATACACCACTTCCACACAATTTATACACCACTTCTACACAATTTATACACAATTCGAAACCACTTCTACACAATTTATACACAGTTCGACACCACTTCTACACAATTTATACACAAATTATACACCACTTCCACACAATTTATACACCACTTCTACACAATTTATACACAATTCGAAACCACTTCTACACAATTTATACACAATTCGACACCACTTCTACACAATTTATATACAAATTATACACCACTTCTACACAAACTCCACACAAATTCTACACAAATTATATACACCACTTCTACACAATTTATACACAATTCGACACCACTTCTACACAATTTATACACAAATTATACACCACTTCTACACAATTTATACACAATTCGACACCACTTCTACACAATTTATACACCACTTCTACACAATTTATACACAAATTAGACACCACTTCTACACAAACTCCACACAAATTCTACACAAATTATACACCACTTCTACACAATTCGACACCACTTCTACACAATTTATACACCACTTCTACACAATTTATACACAAATTATACACCACTTCTACACAATTCGACACCACTTCTACACAATTTATACACAAATTATACACCACTTCTACACAATTCATACACAATTCGACACCACTTCTACACAATTTATACACAATTCGACACCACTTCTACACAATTTATACACAAATTATACACCACTTCTACACAATTTATACACCACTGCTACACAATTTATACACAATTCGACACCACTTCTACACAATTTATACACAATTCGACACCACTTCTACACAATTCATACACAATTCGACACCACTTCTACACAATTTATACACAATTCGACACCACTTCTACACAATTTATACACAAATTATACACCACTTCTACACAATTTATACACCACTGCTACACAATTTATACACAATTCGACACCACTTCTACACAATTTATACACAATTCGACACCACTTTTCCACAATTTATACACAATTCGACACCACCTCTACACAATTTATACACCACTTCTACACAATTTATACACCACTTCTACACAATTCGAAACCACTTCTACACAATTTATACACAATTCGACACCACTTCTACACAATTTATACACAAATTAAACACCACTTCTACACAAACTCCACACAAATTATACACCACTTCTACACAATTCGACACCACTTCGACACAATTTATACACAAATTATACACCACTTCTACACAATTTATACACCACTTCTACACAATTTATTACACAATTCGACACCACCTCGACACAATTTATACACAAATGATACACCACTTCTACACAAACTCCACACAAATTCTACACAAATTATACACCACTTCTACACAATTCGACACCACTTCTACACAATTTATACACAAATTATACACCACTTCTACACAATTTATACACCACTTCTACACAATTTATACACAATTCGACACCACTTCTACACAATTTATACACAAATTATACACCACTTATACACAATTTATACACAATTTATACACCACTTCTACACAATTCGACACCACTCCACACAATTTATACACAAATTATACACCACTTCGACACAAACTCCACACAAATTCTACACAAATTACGCACAAATTATACACCACTTCTACACAATTTATACACAAATTATACACAAATTATACACCACTTCTACACAATTTATACACAATTCGACACCACTTCTACACAATTTATACACAAATTATACACCACTCCTACACAATTTATACACCACTTCTACACAATTTATACACAATTCGACACCACTTCTACACAATTTATACACAAATTATACACCACTTCTACACAAACTCCACACAAATTCTACACAAATTATACACCACTTCTACACAAACTCCACACAAATTCTACATCACTTCTACACAATTTATACACAATTCGACATCATTTTTACACAAATTATACACAAATTATACATCACTTCTACACCACTTCTACACAAATTATCCACAAATTAGACACAAATTATACACAAATTATACACAAATTATACATCACTTCGACACAAATTCTACATCACTTCAACATCACTTCTACACAAATTATACACAAATTCGACACAAATTATACATAACTTCAACATCAGTTCTACACAAATTATACACAAATTCGACACAAATTATACATCACTTCAACATCAGTTCTACACAAATTATACACAAATTCGACACAAATTATACATCACTTCATCATCACTTCTACACAAATTATACATCACTTCTACACAAATTATATATCACTTCGACACAAATTATACACAAATTCTACATCACTTCTACACAAATTATACATCACTTCTACACAAATTATACACAAATTCTACATCACTTCTACACAAATTATACATCACTTCCACACAAGTTATACACAAATTAGACATCACTTCAACATCACTTCAACATCACTTCTACACAAATTTTACATCACTTCAACATCACTTCTACACAAATTATACACAAATTCGACACAAATTATACATCACTTCAACATCAGTTCTACACAAATTATACACAAATTCGACACAAATTATACATCACTTCATCATCACTTCTACACAAATTATACATCACTTCTACACAAATTATATATCACTTCGACACAAATTATACACAAATTCTACATCACTTCTACACAAATTATACATCACTTCTACACAAATTATACACAAATTCTACATCACTTCTACACAAATTATACATCACTTCCACACAAGTTATACACAAATTAGACATCACTTCAACATCACTTCAACATCACTTCTACACAAATTTTACATCACTTCAACATCACTTCTACACAAATTATACATCACTTCACCATCACTTCAACATCACTTCTACACAAATTATACATCACTTCAACATCACTTCTGCACAAATTATACACAAATTTTACATCACTTCAACATCACTTCTACACAAATTATACATCACTTCACCATCACTTCAACATCACTTCTACACAAATTATACATCACTTCAACATCACTTCTGCACAAATTATACACAAATTATACATCACTTCTCCACAAATTATACATCACTTCAACACAAATTATACATCACTTCAACATCACTTCTGCACAAATTATACACAAATTTTACATCACTTCAACATCACTTCTACACAAATTATACATCACTTCACCATCACTTCAACATCACTTCTACACAAATTATACATCACTTCAACATCACTTCTGCACAAATTATACACAAATTATACATCACTTCTCCACAAATTATACATCACTTCTACACAAATTATACATCACTTCAACATCACTTCTGCACAAATTATACACAAATTATACATCACTTCAACATCACTTCTGCACAAATTATACATCACTTCACCATCACTTCAACATCACTTCTACACAAATTATACATCACTTCTACACAAATTATACATCACTTCTACACAAATTATACACAAATTCTACATCACTTCTACACAAATTATACATCACTTCCACACAAGTTATACACAAATTAGACATCACTTCAACATCACTTCAACATCACTTCTACACAAATTTTACATCACTTCAACATCACTTCTACACAAATTATACATCACTTCACCATCACTTCAACATCACTTCTACACAAATTATACATCACTTCAACATCACTTCTGCACAAATTATACACAAATTATACATCACTTCAACATCACTTCTACACAAATTATACATCACTTCACCATCACTTCTGCACAAATTATACACAAATTATACATCACTTCTCCACAAATTATACATCACTTCAACACAAATTATACATCACTTCAACATCACTTCTGCACAAATTATACACAAATTTTACATCACTTCAACATCACTTCTACACAAATTATACATCACTTCACCATCACTTCAACATCACTTCTACACAAATTATACATCACTTCAACATCACTTCTGCACAAATTATACACAAATTATACATCACTTCTCCACAAATTATACATCACTTCTACACAAATTATACATCACTTCAACATCACTTCTGCACAAATTATACACAAATTATACATCACTTCAACATCACTTCTGCACAAATTATACACAAATTTTACATCACTTCAACATCACTTCTACACAAATTATACATCACTTCACCATCACTTCAACATCACTTCTACACAAATTATACATCACTTCAACATCACTTCTGCACAAATTATACACAAATTATACATCACTTCTCCACAAACTAGAACGGGCACTCGGTAGAGCGCATACCTTCGCCGCAGCTACTGTTCTGTACTTGGCATGGGAGTGTAGGGAACAGAACAGTGAACAGTTTGGTGCTGATTTCATGCAAATCGGATAAGAATTGACCGAGTTATGACAAAAAACGCACATTTTGCAAGGTCGTGACCCCCCTGACCTTTGACCCCCAACCGCTAACAAGGGTAATGTCTTCACTGGGTCATGTCGTATATCACAAGATCGGGCATTGAATTCTGAACATTTTGGCATTAGTTGCATGCCAATTGGATAAAAATTGACCGCGCTATGGTAAAAATACGATTTTGACCTTTTCGTGACCTTGACCTTGACCTTTGACCCGATTGCTCCCAAAATCTAATCAAATGTGTCCCGTATAATAACCAATCATCCCACCAAATTTCATGCAATTCGGTTGAATACTTTTTGAGTTATGCGAATAACATACACACACACACACACAGAGACATACAAATAACTAGAATCCGGGCACTCGGTAGAGCGCATACCTTCGCCGCAGCTACTGTTCTGTACTTGGCATGGGAGTGTATGCGATGTGAAACTTTATGTGAAATGCGATCGATTTTTAAAAATCAGAATTTGAGCAAATCTGTTTCATTCGTCTGTTAATATGCCTCCCCGATTGACAAATCTGCAATTTGAATTTCATTTGAGGTTGAAATGATTGCGGGAGATCGCGTTATAGTGATGACGTCTTGGATGGACATCCTCTTCTTCAGTCGCTCATAACTTTGAGTGAAATACGATCGAGTTAAAAATAGTCAGAATTTGAGCAAATCTGTTTCATTCGTTTGTTAATATGCCTCATCTCTTGACAAATCTGCAATTATAATTTTTTTTGAGGTTGAAATGATCGCGGGAGATTGCGTTATAGTGATGACGTCCTGGATGGACATCTTCTTCTTCAGTCGCGCATAACTTTGAGTGAAATACGATCGAGTTAAAAATAGTCAGAATTTGAGCAAATCTGTTTCATTCGTTTGTTAATATGCCTCATCTATTGTCAAATCTGCAATTATAATTTTTTTTGAGGTTGAAATGATCGCGGGAGATCGCGTTATAGTGATGACGTCCTGGATGGACATCTTCTTCTTCAGTCGCTCATAACTTTGAGTGAAATACGATCGAGTTAAAAATAGTCAGAATTTGAGCAAATCTGTTTCCCAAAATCTAATCAAATGTGTCCCGTATAATAACCAATCATCCCACCAAATTTCATGCAATTCGGTTGAATACTTTTTGAGTTATGCGATTAACATACACACACACAGACATACAAATAAATACACAGCGATCAAAACATAACCTTCCGCTTTTGCGAAGGTAATAGAACGGGCACTCGGTAGAGCGCATACCTTCGCCGCAGCTACTGTTCTGTACTTGGCATGGGAGTGTAGGGAACAGAACAACAAAAATACGATTTTGACCTTTTCGTGACCTTGACCTTGACCTTTGACCCGATTGCTCCCAAAATCTAATCAAATGTGTCCCGTATAATAACCAATCATCCCACCAAATTTCATGCAATTCGGTTGAATACTTTTTGAGTTATGCGAATAACATACACACACACACACACACACACAGACATACAAATAAATACACAGCGATCAAAACATAACCTTCCGCTTTTGCGAAGGTAATTATACACAAAACATAACCTTCCGCTTTTGCGAAGGTAATTATACATCACTTCTACACAAATTATACATCACTTCAACATCACTTCTACACAAATTATACATCACTTCTCCACAAATTATACACCAATTATACATCACTTCTACACAAATTATACATCACTTCAACATCACTTCAACATCACTTCAACATCACTTCTACACAAATTATACACAAATTATACACAAATTATACATCACTTCTACACAAATTATACATCACTTCCACACAAATTACACACAAATTATACATCACTTCTACACAAATTCTACACAAATGATACATCACTTCGACACAAATTATACACAAATTCGACACAAATTATACATCACTTCTACACAAATTATACATCACTTCAACATCACTTCAACATCACTTCTACACAAATTATACATCACTTCTACACAAATTATACATCACTTCTACACAAATTCTACACAAATGATACATCACTTCTATACAAATTATACACAAATTCTACACAAATTATACATCACTTCAACACAAATTATACATCACTTCAACATCACTTCAACATCACTTCTACACAAATTATACATCACTTCTACACAAATTATACATCACTTCTACACAAATTATACATCACTTCTACACAAATTATACATCACTTCTACACAAATTATACACAAATTCTACACAAATTATACATCACTTCAACACAAATTATACATCACTTCAACATCACTTCAACATCACTTCTACACAAATTATACATCACTTCTACACAAATTATACATCACTTCTACACAAATTATACATCACTTCTACACAAATTATACATCACTTCAACACAAATTATACATCACTTCAACATCACTTCAACATCACTTCTACACAAATTATACATCACTTCTACACAAATTATACATCACTTCTACACAAATTATACATCACTTCTACACAAATGATACATCACTTCTACACAAATTATACACAAATTCTACACAAATTATACATCACTTCAACACAAATTATACATCACTTCAACATCACTTCAACATCACTTCTACACAAATTATACATCACTTCTACACAAATTATACATCACTTCTACACAAATTATACATCACTTCTACACAAATTATACATCACTTCTACACAAATTATACACAAATTCTACACAAATTATACATCACTTCTACACAAATTATACATCACTTCAACATCACTTCAACATCACTTCTACACAAATGATACATCACTTCGACACAAATTATACACAAATTCGACACAAATTATACATCACTTCAACACAAATTATACACAAATTCTACACAAATTATACATCACTTCTACACAAATTATACATCACTTCAACATCACTTCAACATCACTTCTACACAAATTATACATCACTTCTACACAAATTATACATCACTTCTACACAAATTATACATCACTTCTACACAAATTATACATCACTTCTACACAAATTATACATCACTTCGACACAAATTCTACACAAATTCTACATCACTTCCACACAAATTCTACACAAATTATACATCACTTCTATACAAATTCTACATCACTTCTACACAAATTATACACAAATTATACATCACTTCCACACAAATTCGACACAAATTATACACAAATTATACATCACTTCTACACAAATTATACACAAATTATACATCACTTCTACACAAATTATACATCACTTCTGCACAAATTATACACAAATTATACACAAATTATACATCACTTCTCCACAAATTATACACCAATTATACATCACTTCTACACAAATTATACATCACTTCAACATCACTTCAACATCACTTCTCCACAAATTATACACCACTGCTACACAAATTATACACAAATTATACACAAATTATACATCACTTCTACACAAATTATACATCACTTCGACACAAATTATACACAAATTAAACACAAATTATACATCACTTCCACACAAATTACACATCACTTGTACACAAATTATACATCACTTCGACACAAATTATACACAAATTATACATCACTTCGACACAAATTATACACAAATTCGACACAAATTATACACAAATTATACATCACTTCCACACAAATTATACATCACTTCCACACAAATGATACATCACTTCCACACAAATTATACATCACTTCCACACAAATTATACATCACTTCTACACAAATTCTACACAAATTATACACAAATTATACATCACTTCCACACAAATTATACATCACTTACTTCTACACAAATTCTACACAAATTATACATCACTTCCACACAAATTATACACAAATTATACACAAATTATACATCACTTCTACACAAATTCTACACATTTTCTACCTCACTTCTACACAAATTCTACACAAATTATACACAAATTATACATCACTTCCACAAAAATTATACATCACTTCCACAAAAATTATACACAAATTATACATCACGTCGACACAAATTATACACAAATTATACATCACGTCGACACAAATTATACACAAATTCTACACAAATTATACATCACTTCTACACAAATTATACATCACTTCTACACAAATTATACATCACTTCTACACAAATTATACACAAATTACACATCACTTATACACAAATTATACACAAATTCAACACAAATTCTACACAAATTATACATCACGTCAACACAAATTATACACAAATTCTACACAAATTATACATCACTTCTACACAAATTATACATCACTTCACCATCACTTCAACATCACTTCTACACAAATTATACATCACTTCAACATCACTTCTGCACAAATTATACACAAATTATACATCACTTCTCCACAAATTATACACAAATTATACATCACTTCTACACAAATTATACATCACTTCAACATCACTTCTACACAAATTATACATCACTTCTCCACAAATTATACACCAATTATACATCACTTCTACACAAATTATACATCACTTCAACATCACTTCAACATCACTTCAACATCACTTCTCCACAAATTATACACCACTTCTACACAAATTATACACAAATTATACACAAATTATACATCACTTCTACACAAATTATACATCACTTCCACACAAATTACACACAAATTATACATCACTTCGACACAAATTCTACACAAATGATACATCACTTCGACACAAATTATACACAAATTCGACACAAATTATACATCACTTCTACACAAATTATACACAAATTCTACACAAATTATACATCACTTCTACACAAATTATACATCACTTCTACACAAATTATACATCACTTCAACATCACTTCAACATCACTTCTACACAAATTATACATCACTTCTACACAAATTATACATCACTTCTACACAAATTATACATCACTTCTACACAAATTATACATCACTTCTACACAAATTATACACAAATTCTACACAAATTATACATCACTTCTACACAAATTATACATCACTTCAACATCACTTCAACATCACTTCTACACAAATTATACATCACTTCTACACAAATTATACATCACTTCTACACAAATTATACATCACTTCTACACAAATTATACATCACTTCGACACAAATTATACACAAATTCTACATCACTTCCACACAAATTCTACACAAATTATACATCACTTCTATACAAATTCTACATCACTTCTACACAAATTATACACAAATTATACATCACTTCCACACAAATTCGACACAAATTATACACAAATTATACATCACTTCGACACAAATTATACACAAATTATACATCACTTCTACACAAATTATACACAAATTATACATCACTTCTACACAAATTATACACAAATTATACATCACTTCTACACAAATTATACATCACTTCTGCACAAATTATACACAAATTATACACAAATTATACATCACTTCTCCACAAATTATACACCAATTATACATCACTTCTAAACAAATTATACATCACTTCAACATCACTTCAACATCACTTCTCCACAAATTATACACCACTGCTACACAAATTATACACAAATTATACACAAATTATACATCACTTCTACACAAATTATACATCACTTCGACACAAATTATACACAAATTAAACACAAATTATACATCACTTCCACACAAATTACACATCACTTGTACACAAATTATACATCACTTTGACACAAATTATACACAAATTCGGCACAAATTATACACAAATTATACATCACTTCCACACAAATTATACATCACTTCCACACAAATTATACATCACTTCCACACAAATTATACATCACTTCCACACAAATTATACATCACTTCTACACAAATTCTACACAAATTATACACAAATTATACATCACTTCCACACAAATTATACATCACTTCTACACAAATTCTACACAAATTATACATCACTTCCACACAAATTATACACAAATTATACACAAATTATACATCACTTCTATACAAATTCTACACATTTTCTACCTCACTTCTACACAAATTCTACACACATTCTACACAAATTATACACAAATTATACATCACTTCCACAAAAATTATACACAAATTATACATCACGTCGACACAAATTATACACAAATTATACATCACGTCGACACAAATTATACACAAATTCTACACAAATTATACATCACTTCTACACAAATTATACATCACTTCTACACAAATTATACATCACTTCTACACAAATTATACACAAATTACACATCACTTATACACAAATTATACACAAATTCAACACAAATTCTACACAAATTATACATCACTTCTACACAAATTATACATCACTTCTACACAAATTCTACACAAATTCTACATCACTTCTACACAAATTATACACAAATTATACATCACTTCTACACAAATTATACACAAATTATACACAAATTCTACATCACTTCTACACAAATTATACATCAATTCTACACAAATTCTACACAAATTTTACACAAATTCTACATCACTTCCATACAAATTCTACACAAATTATACATCACTTCTACACAAATTCTACACAAATTCTACATCACTTCCACACAAATTATACACAAATTATACATAAATTATACATCACTTCTACACAAATTCTACACCACTTCTGCACAATTTATACACAAATCTACACCACTTCTACACAAATTATACATCACTTCTACACAAATTATACATCAATTCTACACAAATTATACATCACTTCTACACAAATTATACATCACTTATACACAAATTATACATCACGTCTACACAAATTATACACAAATTATACATCACGTCTACACAAATTATACACAAATTCAACACAAATTATACATCACTTCTACACAAATTATACATCACTTCTACACAAATTATACATCACTTCTACACAAATTATACACAAATTATACATCACTTCTACACAAATTACACATCACTTCTATACAAATTATACACAAATTCAACACAAATTATACATCACTTCTACACAAATTATACATCACTTCTACACAAATTCTACACAAATTATACATCACTTCTACACAAATTATACACAAATTATACATCACTTCTACACAAATTATACACAAATTATACATCACTTCTACACAAATTATACACAAATTATACATCACTTCTACACAAATTATACACAAATTATACATCACTTCTACACAAATTATACACAAATTATACATCACTTCTACACAAATTCTACCGCCCCTCCTCACGACTCTCACCGCCTCCTCCTCACGACTCTCACCGCCCCCTCCTCACACCTCTCACCCCCCTCCTCCTCACGCCTCTCACCCCCCCTCCCCTCCTCACGCCTCTCACCCCCTCCCCTCCTCACGCCTCTCACCCCCCCTCCCCTCCTCACGCCTCTCACCCCCCCTCCCCTCCTCACGCCTCTCACCCCCCCTCCCCTCCTCACGCCTCTCACCACCCCCCTCCCCTCCTCACGCCTCTCACCACCCCCTCCCCGCCTCACGCCTCTCACCACCCGCCTCCCCTCCTCGCGCCTCTTACTCCTCTCACCATCCCTCCCCTCACCGGATTCACCACGACAGTACATGTCCATTTGAGAACGGCAAAAGTTTCGGTATCCACAAATTGTGGAGGTGCCGTTTAAACAAGTCAAGTGAATCCACTTGGATTCCGCCCAGGTTGGCACATGGAAATTATGATGTAGCATAATTATCATCTCGGGTCAAGATTTGAAATTATGCCATGGTTTTTGTAAAATTGCTACTAGTATTCACATTATGTACTTTCACCAAAACATACATCATCATAGAAACATACATAGAATTTGGGTCCTCTGGGTCATTTGGGTCCTCTGGGTCCTCTGGGTCATTTGGGTCCTCTGGGTCATTTGGGTCCTCTGGGTCATTTGGGTCCTCTGGGTCATTTGGGTCCTCTGGGTCATTTGGGTCCTCTGGGTCATTTGGGTCATTTGGGTCCTCTGGGTCATTTGGGTCCTCTGGGTCATTTGGGTCCTCTGGGTCATTTGGGTCCTCTGGGTCCTCTGGGTCCTCTGGGTCATTTGGGTCCTCTGGGTCCTCTGGGTCCTCTGGGTCCTCTGGGTCATTTGGGTCCTCTGGGTCCTCTGGGTCCTCTGGGTCATTTGGGTCCTCTGGGTCATTTGGGTCCTCTGGGTCATTTGGGTCCTCTGGGTCATTTGGGTCCTCTGGGTCATTTGGGTCCTCTGGGTCATTTGGGTCCTCTGGGTCATTTGGGTCCTCTGGGTCATTTGGGTCCTCTGGGTCATTTGGGTCCTCTGGGTCATTTGGGTCCTCTGGGTCATTTGGGTCCTCTGGGTCATTTGGGTCCTCTGGGTCATTTGGGTCATTTGGGTCCTCTGGGTCATTTGGGTCCTCTGGGTCATTTGGGTCCTCTGGGTCATTTGGGTCCTCTGGGTCATTTGGGTCCTCTGGGTCATTTGGGTCCTCTGGGTCATTTGGGTCCTCTGGGTCATTTGGGTCATTTGGGTCATTTGGGTCCTCTGGTTCATTTGGGTCCTCTGGGTCATTTGGGTCCTCTGGGTCATTTGGGTCCTCTGGGTCATTTGGGTCCTCTGGGTCATTTGGGTCCTATATTCCTATCCTATAACATATATATCCTATAACCTATCCTATATATATCCTATATCATATAACATATATCCTATATATCCTATAACATAACATATAACAAATATCTATATTATAATAGCCGTAGATGATTCTGTCTGTCTGTCTGTCTGTCTATCTGTTGGGAGTCTGTCCGGGGTGTGGCTTACTCGGTTTGCAGAGTAGCTCCACCCATAGCTCCACCCATTCTGGGAGTGGCTATAAACAAATATCCACCATTTTATTAACTCGCATAGCTTTGAGTCCTGTTTTGTAGGCCCGTGGTGTCTTGCTCTCCCCCAGTTTTATTTCAAATCAAATTCGATAACTCATTTCATTTTTCACAGTCGCTAACATAGTTTTAGACTCGGTTGAAAAAAAACGGGAAGAAAATCCGATGAAAGTTGCCGTTTATAGAACGAAATGAATTCTCAAATGCCTGTAACTTCAAGGCCATTGAGTCTCTCTCACGCCTTTATCTCCAATCTAACTCACCATATGATTTCATTTTTATCGATGGTTTTAGAGTCGGTGTCAGCAATAATTGACAACATTCCACACACGCGGGAAAATGCAGATATATTTTTTAAAATCGCGTCATGGTGTATCATACACCGCCTAACATGACACCGACGGCAACGTGTCGATACATATTAAAAATTCGATATATCATTTCATTTTTCACAGTCGCTAACATAGTTTTCGACTCGGTTGAAAAAAAACGGGAAGGAAATCCAATGAAAGTTGCCGTTTATAGAACGAAATGAATTCTCAAACGCCTGTAACTTCAACTTCAAGGCCATTGAGTCTCTCTCACGCCTTTATCTCCAATCTAACTCACCATATGATTTCATTTTTATCGATGGTTTTGGACTCGGTGTCAGCAATAATTGAGAACATTCCACACACGCGGGAAAATGCAGAGATATATTTTTTAAAATCGCGTCATGGTGTATCATACACCGCCCAACATGACACCGACGGCAACGTGTCGATATATATTAAAAATTCGCTTTTGCTTTTCCGTTAAGATATATTACTTTTTCGTTTGATGACAGTCGTCACAAAAACGTCAACAATGATGCCGACATATATTTCTTCGTTTTTATTTAATTCAACATTATTAGCCGGAAGTAAAATATGTTTCAGGAAATTACCGAGAGATATTTCTTCGTTTTTTAATTAGTTATGTGCGAATACACTTTAAATAGGTTTATTTGAAATCTTTAATTTTCCACAATATAATTTACTTGCCATTTATCATTTGATGATTACGAGACAAATTCCTCTTGAGGATCGTGACAATTCATGCGCTGCGTGGAAACTTCTATTTCCAAAATGAATGAGACGATTGATGAAGAACGCAGACTTGAACAGGATGCAGCAAGAAAACGAATGAGACGGGCGAACGAGTCCATCGACGAACGTCAATGCAAACTTGCGGGGTCACCCGTGGGAATCCCACGGGCATGGATGTGTGTGACATTTCGACATATTGAGTTAGAATCTTAGATGCTGCACATTCATTTTTACAAAATGGTTACTGGCAAGTCATCAGATCCAGAAATGGTGTAAAAACCACCGTTTAGAGGCCATTTTTCCCCGCAAAGCGGGGGTTGGCCTTTTCGGGGACCGTGGTAGTTGTTGTTTTTTTGTCCCCTTTTTGAAGCAATGTTTTACGGCCGGATGCCCTTCCTGACGCCAACCCTTTTTGCCGCCTTCAACGACAAACAGGGAATTACCAGTGAACTGGTACTCAATTAGCCGACCTCGGAAGGATGACAGGCTGAGTCAACCCCCCTGGCATTAATTCGGCGATCGACCGAGATTCGAACCCAGGATCCTAAGCCGGCACCCTAGCCGCTAGCCCAACACCAGAAATGGTGTCATGAACACAATTTATTTACGCACAAGCACAAAAGCAAGACGGGCCGATTTCCGATTCCGACGGGCCGACGGGCGAGACGGGCCGATTTCCGATTCCGACGGGCCGATTTGGAGCAAGAAAAAGAACGAGACGGGAGAAAAAGGAGAGAAACGAGACGGGGAAAGCCGATTGGAGAGGCGAGTGAGGCGCGATTGGAGAGGAGTGTGAGGCGCGATTGGAGAGGAGTGTGAGGCACGATTGGAGAGGAGTGTGAGGCGTGATTGGAGAGGAGTGTGAGGCACGATTGGAGAGGAGTGATTGGAGGGGAGTGTGAGGCACGATTGGAGAGGAGTGTGAGGCACGATTGGAGAGGAGTGTGAGGCGCGATTGGAGAGGAGTGTGAGGCGCGATTGGAGAGGAGTGTGAGGCGCGATTGGAGAGGCGTGTGAAGGATTGGAGAGGAGAGGAGTGTGAGGGATTGGAGAGGTGAGGGATTGGAAAGGAGAGGGATGTGAGGGTTTGGAGAGGAGAGGAGTGCTAGGTGGAGAGAGGAGAGTGTCAGGTGGAGACAGGAGAGTGTCAGGTGGAGACAGGAGAGTGTCAGGTGGAGAGGAGTGAGGGGTCACATATTATGTGAAATAACTAAATTCACACCATTTCTGGATCTGATGACTTGCCAGTAACCATTTTGTAAAAATGAATGTGCAGCATATAACTCAATATGTCGAAATGTCACACACATCCATGCCCGTGGGATTCCCACGGGTGACCCCGCTAGTATCCTATATTATGTACTAGCGAGCGGCCGCGTACCAGCCAAAGGGGTAGCCCATGGTTAGCCTAAATATAGATTTGATGACGTCATGTTTACACATCTGAGCGACAGAAACTGGCTACACATCTGAGCGACAGAAACGGAGCTTCACTTTTGGAGAGACAGAAATTCCCAGGCAAACGCTATAACGCACCAGGTTTACAACCTGTGCGTTAATAATTAATTTGAAGCTACGGACGGTGGGGAATTTCCGAAAAGTAGAATAAAGGGGAAGTTGTACGAGTTTGTAAAATTTGCACATGCACAACAACAAAAAAATGCACATGAATGGAAGCCGATGGGAATATAGCGCAATCACGATGGGGCAAATGGTCTACTTATGATGTAACGCAGTCATGATCGGCCGAATGGTCTGCTTATGATGTAACGCAGTCGTGATGGGGCGAATGGTCTACTTATGATGTAACGCATTCACTATGGGGCGAATGGTCTGCTTATGATGTAACGCAGTCATGATGGGCCGAATGGTCTACTTATGATGTAACGCAGTCATGATCGGCCGAATGGTCTGCTTATGATGTAACGCAGTCGTGATGGGGCGAATGGCCTACTTATGATGTAACGCAGTCACTATGGGGCGAATGGTCTGCTTATGATGTAACGCAGTCATGATGGGCCGAATGGTCTACTTATGATGTAACGCAGTCACGATGGGGTGAATGGTCTACTTATGATGTAACGCAGTCATGATGGGCCGAATGGTCTACTTATGATGAAATGCAGTCATGATGGGCCGAATGGGCTACTTATGGTGTAATGCAGTCACAATTGGCCAAATGGTCTACTTATGGTGTAACGCAGTCACGATGGGCCGAATGGTCTACTTATGGTGTATCATAGTCACGATGGGCTGAATGGTCTACTTATGGTGTTACACAGTCATGATGGGCCGAATGGCCTACTTATGGTGTAACGCAGTTATGATGGGCCGAATGGTCTACTTATGGTGTAATGCAGTCACGAGGGGCCGAATGGTCTACTTATGGTGTAACGCAGTCACGATGGGCCGAATGGTCTACTTATGGTGTAACGCAGTCACTATGGGGCGAATGGTCTACTTATGGTGTAACACAGTGACGATGGGCCGAATGGTCTACTTATGGTGTAACACAGTCACGATGGGCCGAATGGTCTACTTATGGTGCAACACAGTCAGGATGGGCCAAATGGTCTACTTGTGGTGTAGCGCAGTCACTATGGGGCGAATGGTCTACTTATGGTGTAACAGTCATGATGGGCCGAATGGTCTACTTATGGTGTAACGCAGTCATGATGGGCCGAATGGTCTACTTATGGTGTAACACAGCCACGATGGGCCAAATGGTCTACTTATGATGTAATGCGATGTTTAGCTTCCGTCAGCTAAACGCTCTGTCACCTACCTCCTTCTCATCCACCCTCTCTGAAAAAATGTCCACTTCTCCCTTCGTTGACCTCCACACCCCTTCCGACCTCACTGACTACTACAACCACACTCTCTCCTCCTGCCTTGACCAGCTTGCGCTTGTAAAAACCAAAACAGTTTCTTTCACCCATTCTGCTCCCTGGTTTACCCCTGAACTCCGCCTGATGAAAACTCGTGCTCGCCTACTTGAAAGACTCCGCAATAAAACAGGTCTCACAGTTCACTCACAAGCCTACAAGGACCACCTACAACACTACAAAGATGCCCTCTCCCGCGCCCGCTCCGCCTACTACTCTCAAATTATCCACTCTGGCTCCGGAAACCCAAAAGCACTCTTCTCGACAATAAACAAACTCCTCCGCCCCCTGAACACCACCACCCAGTCATTCACAATAGACAACTGCATCTCCTTCCTCTCTTTCTTCCAACGCAAAATTGACGACATCTACATCAGCTTGACCACCGCCGCACCCGCTCCCCCTCCAACCACCTGCCCCCCCTTGCCCTGCCATCCCCTGTCTCGGTTCTCCCCAATCTCCCCTACTGACCTCTCTGAACTCCTCATAGGAATGAAAACTGCCACCTGCACTCTTGACCCCATCCCCTCCAGCTTTGTCAAAGCCTCCCTCCCTGCTCTCTCTCCACTTATCATTGCAACAATAAACTCCTCCCTGTCTACAGGCATCGTCCCACCTTCCCTCAAAATTGCTGCTGTTACCCCCATTCTGAAAAAACCTGGTCTAAACCCTGACACCCTAAATAACTTCAGACCCATCTCCAACCTACCCTTTCTGTCGAAAGTTTTGGAACGCGCTGTAGCCACTCAACTCAAACATCACCTCTCTGCCAATAACCTGTATGAAACATTCCAATCCGGATTCCGCTCCAACCACAGTACTGAAACTGCTCTCCTCAAAATCACCAACGACCTTCTCCTCTCCTCTGACGCTGGCAACCTCAACATTCTCGTCCTCCTCGACCTCAGCGCTGCCTTTGACACCATCGATCACACCATCCTCCTCACCCGACTTGAATCCACCTTTAACGTTACCGGCACTGCCCTCTCTTGGATTAAATCATACCTCTCTGACAGATGCCAGTTCATCTCCATCAATAACTGCAAATCCCCCACTGCTCCCCTCCCCCAAGGTGTCCCCCAAGGTTCAGTTCTTGGCCCCCTCCTCTTCATCCTTTACCTGTCCCCCCTCGGTCACTTGATCCGCCGTCATGGTCTCCAATTCCACTGCTTCGCCGATGACATCCAGCTTTTCATCTCCACCAAGTCCGTCTCCACCGCCACCCACTCTATCCTGACAAACTGCATCACTGAAATAAAATCCTGGCTTCAAATCAACTTCCTCAAGCTTAACTGTGATAAATCTGAAATAATCATCATTGGCCCAAAAACGCTCACAAAATCCACCCATAACTTTGCCCTCAACATCGACGGTTTCCCAGTATCCACCTCCCCTCACATCCGGAATCTTGGCGTCATCTTTGACCAAACCCTTTCCTTCGACAAATACACTAAACAGATCACAAAGTCAGCCTTCTTTCACCTGAAAAACATTGCCCGTCTCCGCTCATCCCTCTCCTCCGTGGCTGCAGAAACCCTCATCCACGCCTTCATCACCTCCCGTCTGGACTACTGCAATAGCCTCCTCTATGGTTCACCCTCAAAAATCACCAATAAACTCCAATACATTCAGAACTCCGCTGCCCGTCTACTCACCCATTCCTGGACCCGTGACCACATCACCCCCGTCCTTTACAAGCTTCACTGGCTCCCCATCCCCCAGAGAATCCAGTACAAAATCCTCCTCTTGACATACAAAGCCCTCCATAACCTGGCCCCATCCTACCTGGCTGACCTCCTCTCCAGACACACTCCCACCCGCAACCTCCGCTCTGCTGGTACCAACCTCCTGACCCCCTCCATCCGGACCAAATTCAGATCCTGGGGGGACAGGGCCTTCTCCATCGCTGCTCCCACCCTCTGGAACTCACTACCTCACACCATCAGAGACTCCTCCTCACTCACCACATTCAAAACATCACTAAAGACCCACCTGTTCAACACTGCATTCAACATTCAACCCACAGCATTTAACCCCTGACTATCTCTTCTCCTTCTCCCTCCTTTTGCTTTAAATATTTCCCTATTGATTCTTGTCTTTTTGCAATTGTGGTTTTCATGTATTGTTATGTATTATGTTTTCCACTCTGTCAAAGCGCCTTTGGGCTTCTTGAAAAGCGCTATACAAAATAAATGTATTATTGTTATTATTATTAATGCAGTCACGATGGGCCGAATGGTCTACTTATGGTGTAATGCAGTCACAATGGTCCGAATGGTCTACTTATGGTGTAACGCAGTCATGATGGGCCGAATGGTCTACTTATGGTGTATTGCAGTCACGATGGGCCGAATGGTCTACTTATGGTGTAACGCAGTCACGATGGGCCGAATGTTCTACTTATGGTGTAATGCAGTCACGATTGGCTGAATGGTCTACTTACGGTGTAACGTAGTCACGATAGGCTGAATGGTCTACTTATGGTGTAATGCACTAATGCAGTTAATATGGGCCGAATGGTCTACTTATGGTGTAACGCAGTCACGACGGGCCGAATGGTCTACTTATGGTGTAACGCAGTCACGATGGGCCGAATGGGCTACTTATGGTGTAACGCAGTCACGATGGTCCGAATGGTCTACTTATGGTGTAACGCAGTCATGATGGGCCGAATGGTCTACTTATGGTGTATCGCAGTCACGATGGGCCGAATGGTCTACTTATGGTGTAACGCAGTCACGATGGTCCGAATGGACTACTTATGGTGTAACGCAGTCACGATGGGCCGAATGGTATACTTATGGTGTAACGCAGTCACGATGGGCCGAATGGCCTACTGATGGTGTAACGCAGTCACGATGGTCTGAATGGACTACTTATGGTGTAACGTAGTCATGATGGGCCGAATTGTCTACTTATGGTGTAACGGTCACGAAAGGTCGAATGGTCTACTTATGGTGTAACGCAGTCACGATGGGCCGAATGTTTGACTTATGGTGTAATGCAGTCGCGATGGGCCGAATGGTCTACTTATGGTGTAACGCAGTGACGATGGGCCGAATGTTCTACTTTTGGTGTAACGCAGTCACGATGGGCCGAATGGTATACTTATGGTGTAACGCAGTCACGATGGGCTGAATGGTCTACTTATGGTGTAACGCAGTCACGATGGGCCGAATGGTCTACTTACGGTGTAACGCAGTCACGATGGGCCGAATGGTCTACTTATGGTGTAACGCAGTCACGATGGTCCGAATGGACTACTTATGGTGTAACGCAGTCACGATGGGCCGAATGGTCTACTTATGGTGTAACACAGTCAAGATGGTCCGAATGGACTACTTATGGTGTAACACAGTCAAGATGGGCCGAAATGTCTACTTATGGTGTAACGCAGTCACGATGGTCCGAATGGACTACTTATGGTGTAACGCAGTCACGATAGGCCGAATGGTCTACTTATGGTGTAACGCAGTCACGATGGTCTGAATGGACTACTTATGGAGTAACGCAGTCACGATGGGCCGAATG